>NC_139512.1:187787597-187997597 GCF_947247035.1 Vipera ursinii
CTTTTACTCGCTCTTCCACAGCTTCTGATTATCTTCTGGTTTTATTTAAAGCCATGGGGGATTGGAAATGTTCATGCAACAGCTTCATTAGGCCTCAAAAAGGGAAAGAAAAAAACACCGCCGCCACAGTCTGCCTTGGGTTGTTTGACAGGTTCCGTTTGCTCGGAAGGGCGCTGAGCAGCAACGCTCGTTAACCAGACAGCCCTCTCGACGTCAAAGCGCTCGTTTCAGCCCCCCAGCGGATTTTATACGGGAGTGGGAAAGGTTTAGGAGTAGCGGGAATGGCCAGATTCTGAGCGCCAAACCCGGGCAACGGGTGCCACCGGGGCTCGGATGCGGTCATTGTTTGCGTTTTTCTGGGGAGAAAACAGGCGCGGTCCTCCCCCCATGGCAGTAGCTCCGAAAGAAATCCGACCCACAGGAGAAACGAGTGCACGATAGCTGGAATTACCAAGATTTAAATCTCTTCACTGGATAAGATTCGGAGGCTGGGGATGAAAGGTGCCGCCAAAGATGGCGTGGAGTTCGCAGCAGCAGTCACCTTGGGCCTAAGGGGCCCAAGCTGGTGCTAGATTGTACCGTGTTTTCCTCCGAGCGGCAGGAAGTGCAGCCTCTCCAGTTTTGGGAATGAGACCGCGGCTCGTTCGTACTCATTTCCACCTTTGGGAAGACGAAAAAGAAAAAAGAATCCCTTCCATTAATTCCGTCTCCCCGTCACGTATTGGGGTTAAAAACATGTTCTTCCCTGGCCTGCCACTACTGTCAACTCCAATAGGCTTGGTTGGTCGAACAGAGCAGACGTTTGAAGAGCTACTCATTTCTGTCTGCAGAGGTTTCTGCCTGTTCCCACAGTGGATAGCACCTTCCTACATGGTTTCCTGGAATGAATTACTTAAATTTTGCTGGCAACCTCTAGCAGACTTCCAAAGCGTGCTGCAAAATTGTCGATTTCTCGGTGAAAACGACTTAATTGCAGCCATATTTCACAAAACATCGCCGCGAAGTGATGTTTTAAATCTCCGCTCGTGTTGCCCCAATGCTTCGTGTGCTCTCGACAGCGTTTCTCGTTAATTGGAAGAAAACAAGAGTAACGGGCAATGGGCAGAAAGCGGTTTCTTGCTAAGTACTGCCCTCTGCATTCCTTCCCGCAGAGCTACTGCCCGAGTTTTACGCCGTCTCGCTGCAAGTTGGTGACACTTGCGCCAATAGGGGAAAAAAAGCTCTTCCCTAGGGATTTGAGCCATCCCAAGGCGCTGAGCTAATGAAAGAACATGAAGCAAAACATTTCGTTTCGCATTCTCTTTTCTTCTCTCTCAGCCAAAGCCAGTCAAGGCAGCAGCTACCTCTTGAAGTACTCCCTTCCGTCCGGGCTGCAGAGGATACCGGGGCGGAGCCTGTATAAAGGGGTGGCTCCTTGTATATGCCCCTGCCTCGTCGCCTCATCCTCGGCGTATCCTTAACTGGAAGCCCCCTAAAACCAAGACGCGGTGAAGTTCCAGTTACTCAGGTTGGCGATTTTCTAACGGAATGGCCCTTCAAAGCCCTTCCCTTGCTGGCTTTTGGACGTAGTTGTCGAGAAAAGAAGCACGAAACACACTCTTTTGGCCGCTCGTTTTGCTGCACTCGGGCAGTCACCCTCGGTGGGACAAGAAGCAATGGCGGTAGCCTTTTCTGTCTTGCCAGAGTGGCATCACCTGCAGCACGAATGAGGGGCCACTGAACAGACACCAGAGGAATAGAGAAAATCAGGTGGAAGGAGTAATATCTGTGGCACTTTAAGCCCCTGAATGAAAGGCAGGATGTAATATAATATATAAAATACCCCCCCACACACACACACACCCCTTCCCCTTTGGTTACTAGCTAGTCTCCTATCTCAACCTCCAGGAACATTTTGGTTCCTTTGATACCTGTTACTGCATCTACCCACTTTTCCACATCAACTTCTCTCCAGGTTTTCTCCAAGAAAGAGGAGACAGAAAAGGTCTCTACTATTTCATTTGGGGGAAATTAGTTCATCCACTAGTTTTTGTCCCACTGCAGTTATAAAGCAAGACAAGGGATTTTGCAGCACCTGCTCATTCTGATTTCTCACGGGCTGTAGAACCTAGCTATATGTGCAACTGTGGTGGGATCTGTATCTTTCTAAGTTATTTCTATACTTTTTCTAAAGTATAGAAAAAGTATACTTTACATTATTTTAACTTAGGAGATGACAAATAGGATGTGGTAGAAAGAACAGAGAAAGCAGCACAAAAAGAAGCTCAGGCCTGATATGAAACTATCCTCCCTGCCTCTATAGTGACCTGATTATCAAATGTTTTCCTCAATTCACCAAAGGGATGGTAGCAAGGCCCAGTTCCTTTGCTGAAAAAAAGACACATCCACAATAACAATTGGCAGTGATTCAGAATACATACAGGATAAACGGATAACTAGCAATAGGAGCAGCATTTTTTAATGCTTGCATTGCTTTGAATCAGAGGATGGACAGGTAGCATAAATTTAGTAATGAAGTCCAGAAGCAAGATATTTTGTTCTGTGAATTCCAAGATATTATGGTAGCAGGAGCCTTGGCAAGGGAGGTGCTAGCTGTCATGGTTCCGATAGATGGAACTGTTGTGATTCTGTGCCAGCCTGTGATCCCAGCTGCTGAGTCCTGGGAATTGGAGGAGGAGGAGGAGGAGGGGCTTGGTGAGCCGTCAGAGGAAGGCTCTGATGAGCTCCAAGACTTGATCATTCCCTCAGGGCTGCTAGCAGTGCAAGTTCATTCCTGAGAGCAGACATTGTTTGCACAACCTCCATGATAGAAGTTGTTCTCCAAACAGGCTTCTACTGCAGATTCTGCTTAATGTCATCCATCCCAATTAGTTTAGTTAGCAAAAAAAGACTCATGATCTATCGATTTACCAAAAATATACTTTAATGAAAGCTAAAGTGGTTGCAGAAGTAGTGAAGTGGAATCTGCTGGTTTGGCACAAAAAAGATACAATTAATTTTTCCTTTCTCCCTGGCCATCCCCCTGTTATCAGTTAATGTCCAATTAGCAGTATCCATGTTGTTTAGGTAACAGACCCTCAGTTCACACCTTCTCAATTTCAACATTCTTTTGGTTGACCTTGGGCTGGATTGGTGCATTTCACTCTGCAGCTTGGTTCCCAACCCCCACATTCCAATCTCCTCCCTCCCCCCCCTTGTCAGTGTCAGGCTGGCAGGTTGCAATGTGAAACAGAATGTCAAAGAGTGGCTGAGAGAGGGGGAAAGATTCTGAAGCCCAGGGGCAGGAAAGCCAAAGGACAAAGAGAGTTGGGGGCAGTGTCACAGGCATAACCAAAAGGTGAACTCAGAATCCTAAAAGAGTATTGGGATATACAGGATGTGTTTAGTGAGAAAGGGCCCAACTCTCTTCCACCTCACTGTCCCACAGACTGTAGTATTGAAATCCTTCTGGGAGCTAAACTCCCGAAACTTAAACTTTACTCAATAACTCCACATAAGCTAGAGGAGCTTTGCGCTTTCATAGACAAAATCTGAAACATGGATTTATTCAGCCGGCAATGCTGTGAGTTGCAGCCCCAGTTTTATTTCAGGAAAAGATGGAACTCTTTGTCTATGTGTTGATTATAGAAGGTTAAATGCAGCATGCATGGAAAATGTGTACCCACTACCCTTGATGAAGGACATGTTGGCTCATTTAGCCAAAGGCAAAATCTTCACTGTTAGATTTATGGAAGGCTTACTACTGGGTTCGGATCAAGGAGGGTGACAAATGGAAAACTGCATTTAACTGCCCTCTGGGATGTTTCCAACTGTGGTTTCTCCCTTTTGGTTGCAAGGACCACAAGCAGTGTTCATGCGATTGATCAATGACACCTCATTGACACCTACATGATAATTTCTACAAGGGTGTATTGGTACATGATATATTAATATATACTGAAACTTTGGAGGAGCATGTGAAATTGGTGTGGGAGATCCTAAAAAGGCTTCAAGCTGCTGAACCATATGCAAAACTTTCTAAATGTGAATTTCACCAAGATAAAATCAATTACCTGGGCTACCACATATCAAATTAAGGAGTGGAAATGGAACCATAAAAGGTGAAGACAGTACTAGAGTGGCCCCCTCCACACCCTAGGAAGTAATTGCAGAGCTTTCTGGGCTTTGCCAATTTCTACCGGCACTTCATCCCATCATTTGCAAAGATCGCATTGCTGATTACTAACCTCTTAAAAACTAAAGGGGAGGACAAGCCAAAGCCGAGTCAGCCACTTAAGTGGACTATGGTGTGCCAAGAGGCATTTGAAAAACTCAAACAGCTGTTCACGGCAGAGCCCATATTGAAGCACCCTGACCCAGCTGTGATTTAGGTAGATGCAAGCAATGTAGCCATGTGGGCTGTGTTATTGCAAAAGAATGCCTAGGGGTCATTACAATCATGCACATGCACCTCTAAAAATATTATTGAGACTGAACAAAGGTGGTTGGTATGGGACAAGGAGCCATAGGTAGGCTCTACTTACCTGGAGGCACTTCCTAGAAGGAGCAAAAATCCCATTGAGAGTATGGACTGACCACAAGAATTTGGAAGCCCTGAAAACCCCATGCAGGTTATCCCCTAAACAAGTTCATTGGCTCAATACTTTAATCAGTTCAATTTTAGTCTATGCAATCTTCCACAAGAAAAAACTTTATGTCAGATGCTCTGTCCAGGTTGCCCCAATACAATACTATTAAGACTGAGGTGGTCTGGCTGGTCATTCACTCAAAACAGCTAACAGCCCCAGTAACCACTAGAATTCAAACAAAGAGGTAGCTTGAGATTCCAAATCAACTGTGTGAGAAGCTTAAGGAAGCGCTCAACTTAATGAATGGCTTGCTACTTATAAGAATGACTGCACCATGCGCGATGGATTGGCTTGGGTTGGAGCCAAATTATACATGCCATGAATCTCAAGTATTGTTTTAAAAGGTGCTCATGATTCTAAGTCCGAGCACATTTTGGATTTGTAAAACACTGCACTTGGTTAAGAGACAGTTTTGGTGGCCCTCTTTGAAAAAAGACATTGAAAGTTATGTGGCCAGCTGTCCAGTTGGTCACAGCAGCAAAGAGACTACCGGGAAGCCTACAGGACTTTTGCACACTGTGGCCAGCCCCCGGGCATTGTGAAAAGAAATATCTATGGGCTTTATTGTGGAATTACCTGAAAGTGGGGGAATACTGTTATTTGGGTTGTTACTGATCTTTTTTTAAAAAAAAACAGGTGCACTTTGTCCCCAGGCCCAAGTTTCCATCCATAAAACTGTTAGCGAAACTTTTTGTGCAACATGTGTATAGGTTGCATAGTACCCCTGAATACATTATTTCAGATAGAGGAGTGCAACTCACACCAAACTTTTGGTAGGATTTTTGAAGCTGTTAGGAACAGCCCAGGGCTTAAGCTCCTCACATGACCCCCACACTAATGGGACATGTGAGAGAGCCAATTTGGTCCTGGAATTGGTGCTACATTAATTACCAACAGGATAATTGAGCTACCTTTTTGCAAAGGTAGCCTATAACAATTCTGTGCACAGTTCACCCAACTTAAAGTAGCCTCCAGTCAGGATTTTGTAGCTATGCTAGAATTTCCACAAGAAAAACCTCAAGTACCCTACCTAGCAGAGTGGATAGCACAACTCCAGAACACTTGGTCAGTAGCCAGTAAGGCACTAGAAGATGCACATCAGACATATCAGAAACAAGCCAACAAAAAATGTGTGAAGCCAAAAGATTTTAAAGTGGGTGATAGAGTTTACCTCTCCACAAAATATTTCAATCCACCCAACAGTCAATGAAACTGAATCCTAAATATGTGGGCCCATTCCCACATATCATCCCCTCATTCATCCAAATAGCTCCCCCTATTACTAACCTCTTAAAAACTGACAAAGAGGGAAAACCTAAGCTGACCCAGCCCCTCAAATGAATAATGGAATGCCAAGCGGCTTTTGAAAAACTTAAACACGTATTCACAGCCAGGTCTGTACTAAAACACTCAGACCCAAGTGAGCCATTTGTAATTCAAGCCTATGCTAATGATGTGGCAGTTGGGGCTGTCCTCCTCCAGAAAATCAACCTAGGCACCTTGCAGCCATGCATTGTAGAAAACTGTCCAATGCTGAGCACAGATGGGTGGTCTGGGAAAAAGTTTACACTACGCAGTGGGCTCTCTTTACCTGGAGACACTTTCTAGAAGTTAGTAAAAACCCCTTTGAGAGGTGGACAGACCACAAAAATCTGGAGACTTTGAAAACATCCAGAATATTGTTCCAAAAGCAAGTCTGATGGGCTCAATATGTCAACCAATTTCATTTCACATTGCACTATCTCCCTTTTTGGCTGATGCTCTCTCCCAGCTGCCTCAATATAATAGCTCCAAAACAGGTTATCAACCCTAGTCATCCCTCAAATCAACTGACAGTTGGAGGAGCAGCTAGCCCACAACCAGGGGTGTCTCTGCAGCCTGGCCCAAGTCCAGGGCTGAGGGTCTGCAGTCCACCACCAGTGCCTGCTCCTGGGAGTGAAGTAAGAAGTGGGGTACCACAAGTCTTCATCTTAGGGCCAGTACTCTCAATATCTTCATAAATGACTTAGATGAGGGAATAGAAGGGGAACTCATCAAATTTGCAGATGAACACCAAACTGTCAGGAGTAGCCAACACCCCAGAAGACAAACTCAGGATCCAAAAAGATCTAGACAAACTTGAACAATGGGCCCTATCCACCAAAATGAGCTTCAATGTGGAGAAAAGCAAAGTTTTACATTTAGGCAGGAAAAATGAAAGGTACAAGTACAGATTGGGCTAGACCTGGCTTAAAAACAGTAACTGTGAGAGGGACCTTGGAGTCCTAGTAGACGATCACTTGACTATGAGCCAGCAGTGTGGAGCAGCAGCAAAAAAAGGTAATACAATCCTGAGGCATAGAATCAAGGTCACGTGATGTATTAGTACTGCTTTATAAAACCCTAGTAAGACCACACGTGAAATAATGCAACCAATTTTGGTCACCATACTGCAAAAAAGATGTTGAGACCTTGGAAAAAGAGCAACTAAAATGATCAAGGGCCTGGAGACTAAAACATATGAAGAACTGCTGCAGGACTTGGATTTGGCTAGTCTAAAGAAAAGAAGAAACAGGGGTAGTATTCCAGTATTTGAGGGCTGCCACAAAGAATAGGGATCAAACTATTCTCCAAAGCACCAGAGGGCAATACAAGAAACAATGGCTGGAAACTGATCAAAGAGACAAGCAACCTGAAATTAAGGAGAAACTTCCTGACAGTGAGGACAATTAACCAGTGGAACAGCTTGCCTTCAGAAATCGTGGGAGAGTTTTAAGAAGAGACTGGACAGTCATTTGTCTGAGCTGGTATAGTTTCTCTGCTTGATCAAGGGGCTGGACTAGAAGACCTCCAATGTCCCTTCTAACTCTATTCTATTCTATTCTATTCTATTCTATTCTATTCTATTCTATTCTATTCTATTCTATTCTATTCTATTCTATTCTATTCTATTCTATTCTATTCTATTCTATTCTATTCTATTCTATTCTATTCTATGATTGGAACAAAAAGACCCAAGCACCTCTCCACCAGCAATCAGCATCCATATCAGCATAGATTAACTCCTAGGTTAACATCAGATCAACAATCAAGTAAACAATATCCCAATCAAGAAACTGCCAAAGAAGCCAACAGCAAACAGCCCAATCAAAGAATCTCTAAGACCACCCCCACCAACACTGACAGGGCAAGCCACTAGAATATAAACTGACAGTGAACAGCACTCCTTCCTTACTAGCATTAATGATGTTACCTAGTTTGAGTAATGAAATGTATGCAAGAAAATAAGCAAGCTTGGAGAAAACAGTGCACGATCTTTTATGTGACGTCCTTTCAGTTATCTGAAGAAAACTATTATATTCCACATCCATCACTTTTTTTCAAAACTAACACATCCATCTCTTTTGGATTGGGATTAATGTTTCTTAATATCCTGATAATATTATTTATTAGACAAATTTATATGGCTACCCATATAATTGTGATTCTGAGCAGCTTACAACATTGTTAACTTCTCTTAATGTTTTCCATTTTTTGAACACATCTTTGAGTGCAAGGCCCAGAACTATAGAAAGTTGAGTATGAAATACAATGTAACAATTGTGTTTCAAGTTTTGGGACTTGTATTACTTTTAATGAAACCTATCATTGTATTTCCTTTCTTGGATGCCATTCAGTTTGCGATCAAATACTGTTTCAAACTTATCTTCCTTCCTTCCTTCCTTCCTTCCTTCCTTCCTTCCTTCCTTCCTTCCTTCCTTCCTTCCTTCCTTTCTTTCTTTCTTTCTTTCTTTCTTTCTTTCTTTCTTTCTTTCTTTCTTTCTTTCTTAGAACATAGAATCATAGGGCTGGAAGGGACTTCAGAGTCTTTGAACCCCCTGCTCAAGGCAGGGGACCCTATACCAATCCAGTCAAATGATTGTCAAGTATAGTCTTGAAAACCTCCAATGACAGAACACCCACATCTCAAGGAGGCAAGCATTGATGCCAATGATGAATTGTTCTTACTGTCAGCAAATTCCTCCTTACTCCTAGGTTGGATCTCTCTTTAACAAGTTTCCACCCTTGCTTCTTATCCTGGCCTCTGGTCCTTTGGAGAGTAAGTCAATCCCCTCTTCCCTGTGACAGCCCCTCAAGTGCTGGAAGACAGCTATCATGTCACCCCCTAATCCTTTTTTTGATAGGCTAGATATATCTTACTCCCTCAACCATTCATCATAACCAGACTCTTAATCATCTTAGCCTTTTTGCAAGCTGCCACACACTGCTGGCTCATATTAAGTGGTGGTCCACTAGGACAGCTAGATCCCTCTCATAGTTACTATTGTTGAGCCAGGTATCACCTATTCTGTACCTGTGCACTTCATTTTTCCTGCCAAGTGCCAAATCTTACTTTTCTTATCATTGAATTTCATCTTGTTGGATAGGGTCCAATGCTCATGTTTGTCAAGATTCTTCTGAATCTTGAGTATATTGTCCAAAGCATTAGCAATTCCTCACAGCTCAGATTCATTTACAAATTTCATGAGTTCCCCTTCTATCCTGTCATCTAGATCATTTATGAAGATGTTGAAGAGTACTGGTCCCAAGCCAGAACCTTGAGATACCCTACTGCATGTTTCCCTGCAAGTAGATGTAGTTTCATTGAGGACTACATGCTGGGTTCAGCTGGTCAGCCAACTGCAAATCTATCTGGTTGTGATACCATCTATCCCACATTGCTCTATCTTATCAAGAAGTAGTCTGTGGTCTTCTTTGTGAAATGCCTTAGTAAAGTCCAAGTATATTATGCCCACAACATTTCCCTAAGCCACTAATTTAATCACTTTGTCAATCTTAGTCTTTCTTTTTTTGCAAGTATTATTATCAACTTTCTTATACCAGTTCATTTGTTGTTTCCTAAATGAAGAACCTTGTTTCTATGGAATTTCAGTGTGTTACTTTCAGCCCATTTTTCCAATCCACCAAGAGTGTTTTGAATATTGTTTCTGTATTCCAGAATATTGGCTGTCTGACACAATTTTATATCATTTGTAAATGCTTTTCATAAGCATGCCCTCTATTTCTCCATCCAAATCATCTCTGGAATTATTTAAGAGTAAAAGACCCAAGACTGATCCTTATGCTACCTCACTTCATACCCCCTCTTTATTTTTATTTATTCACTTACTTACTTACTTGTTCAATATTTATGGACACCCACCTCAGTCAATGATTCTTTGATGTTAAATCACCAATTAACAATTTTTGTATATAATTTTCAAGCCAGTTAAGTATCTACTTAATTGTCATGTCACAATTCCCTCCCTTAATTTGAACATCATAAATCACATTCTCCAAATAGTTTAACATGCAAAGCTTTGCTTCCGTTCTATAGCACGCCATTCCTTATCTTATTAAAAATAACCAGTGTAGCATTCTCCTCCCCCCAGCTTCATTTAAGTCAAAGCAAAACAATTTAAAGGAAAAGACTGCCTCTTATATTGTCAGAGCAAAAACATCCAATGTTTGCATCATTGACAGGCATATGATATCTAATCTATTAAGAAAATTAACCAATGAAAAATGAGATAGAGTAAGAAAAGATATGTAATGTAGTAATTAAGAAGTATGTCTTCTCTGCATAATTATAACTATTTCACCGTCTTTTTCCAATGGACCTATATCCTCTTAGTCTTCCTTTTATTTGTAACAAAACTAAATAGTCCTTTGTTATCATTTTAGGATTTCTTGCAAGTTGCACCTTATTCTATTCACTGAAGTTGCTTCAGTGAATTCTTTACTTATGTTCCCATTTTTTTGTAAGGAGGAGTGCAGTGGCTCTCAAGGTTAGGACACAGGGCTGACAATTGGCAGGCTTGTGTTTGAGACCTGGTTGCTGCCATAGAACAGGGTGAGCGCCCATCACACTCCTGCCAACCCAGCAGTTTAAAAGCAGACAACTATGAGTAGATACATGGGTCCCACTTTGGTGGAAACTTAACAGGGACATGAAAGGTGCCCCCAACTGGGTATCCTCCTGGCAATGGTGATGTCACCATTTAATCCTTTCAACCTGAAAGTACTTTAGTGCTCCTGACATGAATGTAGTAGTAGTATCCATGTTCCTTTTTCTCCTCAACATTTTAAAGAGTTTTCTAGGAATCTATACTGTTCGTTTTAGATTTTTTCCCTATTTGTCCTTCTTCTGCAGATTTTGTATGTCTGTGCCTTAAGTATCCTGTTTCATATAATTCCCCATCCTTTTTGAATATTTTCTCTTTAAAGCATTTCAAACCATTACATCTGACTTATCTTCCCTCAGACCTCATCAAAATCCACTGTTCCGAAGTCCAGGATGCAAATTTACTCTTCACAATTTTTCCTTCTCTAGTTATTACAAATCCAAGGGTAACATAATCTGTTTCCCTGAAAGTGCTAATCATCTTCAGCTAGTTCCTGATTGTTAATTAGTATTATAACTACAGTATGAGATCCCTTTGTTCTTTCTTTCGCCTTCTGAAAAATAAAGCTACAAGTGAAAGAGATCAGAATTTTTTTGGACTTCTGAATGTTAGCAGTTACATTTCTAGCAGATGTCAGGGGAACCAAAATTTCCCTTTCTTGCTGTTGGTCACCTGATACAGAAAGGTCTTATGTATATCTTCTGCCTCCAGTACCCTGTAATAAGCTTTCTCTCCTTTAATTCTTTTTATCCATTTATACTTTCAACAGGATTTCTGTGCTGTGGCTCCTGAATTTCTATTTAGGTTTATTTTTCCTTTTGCACATAATACAATACCCTCACCCTTTTTTTGAATAAATTGTAGGTTTCTGATACTATGTGGCAATCATGGGTATCATTCCTCCCAGGTTTCAGTAATGCCTACCACATCCTACTTGTTTCCTGTATTAGGATTGCTAATTCTCCCTGTTTATTTCTCACAGTGAATTGTTGTAGAAACATCTGGCATCTCTCTTCAAATTTATCTGAAAAGTCAGCAATACAGATTTTCTCACTTTTTTGTGATTAAAAGTAATATGTACAAAACTCAAACATATAGAAAATTCCTGCAATTAAGTTTCTTTAAAAAGATAGCATATTATTTTGCTTATGTGTGTCATCCAAACTTCATTCCATTCAGTGATTGAATGAAGTCTTGCTTCTTAGCTTATACTATCTCCAATGCAATAAAATAAAATAAAATAAAATATAAAACAAAAAATTGAGCCATAATGAAGAAAAATAATACTGTGCAGCATCTTTGGTTACCTGTGCTACCAACTCACTTTCTACCTACTGCAAGATTTGACCTTGCTCTCTATATACATGACAACCATTTCATCAGCTGCGACATCAACATTTCAGAGCAAAGCAGCAGTCATTTTGATTTATTTAGACAAGCTTATCACATTAAGTTACTACACTAAAACATTGCTGTAGCCTGGCTAAGCCTCTTTTGTTTGCCAGAAGATATTTTAAGTAATGAATGCAAAACAATCCTGTAAGATAGAAAGTATCTCATTTGCTATTCCAAGTTTTGTCACTTTTGTTCTCAGGAGATGCTCCAAATTCTCTGCGCTCAGAAGTAAATTCTTAGTTATGTTTACTGAAGTCTGAAAACGACAAGAGAAACTGTTCTACATTCAGAGAAAGTTGTAGCTAAGATCTTATGAGCTAGGATAAAAAAAATCTTACACAAGAACATGATCCATAATAGTGCTAATAGTATCCTATTCTGCCTATTATCAACTCTGGTTTCAAAACTTAGTGCATGATTTGATAATATGGGATTTTTCACATTATAATGTATACAAATGTACACAGTAACACACATGCAGGAGAGGCGAATGTGTAAATGATTATTTATTTATTTATTTTATTAAATTTATATACCGCCCTATTCCTGTAGGACTCAGGGCGGTTTACAGGGAAGATTAAAAACATAACATACAAAAATTAAAATCAGTTAAAACAATTAATTCAAATCCCTGAAATTTAAAGCTAAAACCCAATTAAAATTAAAACCCCTCAGTCTGGGCCAGACAGCTTGAAGAGCCAAGTTTTCAGGTCCCAGAGAAATGATTGAAGGTCCGGGGCAGTCCTAAGTTCCGTGGGAAGTTGGTTCCATAGGGCCGGTGCACCCACAGAGAATGCTCTTCCCCTGGGAATAACCCGCTGGCATTCCTTAACCGGCAGTATCCTGAGAAGGCCCTCCCTGTGGGAGCGCACAGGACGATGGGAAGTTGATGCTGGCAGCAGGTGTTCCCTTAGATAATCCGGACCCAAGCCATTTAGGGCTTTATAGGTCATTACCAGGACCTTGAATCTCA
This sequence comes from Vipera ursinii, assembly GCF_947247035.1. Taxonomy (NCBI): domain Eukaryota; kingdom Metazoa; phylum Chordata; class Lepidosauria; order Squamata; family Viperidae; genus Vipera; species Vipera ursinii. The sequence continues at coordinate 187,800,518 of NC_139512.1, forward strand.
CCCGAAGGGCAACTGGAAGCCAATGCAGCTCGCGGAGAAAAGGTGTTACATGGGAGTATCGGGAAACTCCCATCACAACTCGCGCGGCTGCATTCTGCACCAGTTGAAGCCTCCGAGTGGTCGTCAAGGGCAGCCACATGTAGAGAGCATTGCAGTAGTCTAGCCGGGAGGTCACGAGCGCATGGGTGACTGTGCGTAGGGCATCTTGGTCCAGATAGGGATGCAACTGGCGCACCAGGCGAACCTGGGCAAAAGCCCCCCTGGTCACGGCTCCTATATGATCTTCAAAGCTGAGCTGTGAATCCAAGAGGACGCCCAAGTTGCGAGCCCTATCAACGGGGGGGGGGGTAACACCTCATCCCCCCATCATTAATGATGGAACAGCCTGGCTAACCTGAGATTCCGGTATGCACAGCCACTCAGTCTTGGCAGGATTGAGACGAAGCCTGTTTCTCCCCATCCAAACCCAGACCGCCTCCAGGCAATGGGACATCACGTCGAGTGCATCACTGGGCTGGTTCAGGGTAGAAAGAAAAAGTTGGGTATCATCAGCGTACTGATGATACCCCACCCTGAAACCATGAATGATCTCGCCCAGCAGCTTCATATAGATGTTGAACAGGAGGAGAGAGAGAACCAACCCCTGAGGGACTCCACAAATGAGAGACCTCAGGGCGGACCTCTGCCCTCCTGTCAATACCGATTGCTAGTGGCCCAGGAGGTAGGAGGAGAACCACTGTAAAACAGTGCCTCCCACTCCCAACCCCCCTGATATACCGCAGTAGGATACCATGGTCGATGGTATCGAAAGCCGCTGAGAGGTCTAATACAGACATGTCAAACACAAGGCCCGGGGGCCAGATCCGGCCCGCAAAGTGGTTTCATGCGGCCCGCAAAGCCATCCTGGAAACAGTGAGGGAACAGCCTTGTGATATTGCCTTGCCCTTTGGACCTTGACTCTGGACCTTGCTCCATGAGCTTGCACTTTCTCTTTGGACTTCCTCTCGGTCTTTATGAGTTGCTTTTGTTTGTTGACTAGCTTTTGTTTGTGGGATTGAGGGTGGCTGACTTCAGGAAATGTGGGGTGGAGCTTTACTGGCTCTTGTAGGGTCATTTGTTGTGGCAGCTAACAGGGCAATAAAGAACTCTATCGATGCCTGCCTCTCCTTAGGGGACCTGGGTCATAACAGATGACCACTAGGACAGGGCTTTTCAAATGGTGGTACACATACCTCCTATGGTACTTTGGCACCTGGTAGGTGGTACGCAACTGTCCTAGACAAGTGTAGCAGGGGAGGGGAATGAACTGAAGCAGCAGCAGCACTGCACAAGCCTGAGGGAGAGACAGCTGGAGCTGCAGGATTGTCAGGGCTTGGCATAAGCCCCAGGATCAGCCTGCACAGCTAGAGCTGATAGGTGCTTCTGCATGGCTATGGGGGATGGGCAGGAGCACAGGATCAGCACGTGCTTCTGCAGGGCTGCAGGGGCAAGACAGAATTCCCAGGATTGTTGTTTCCGGTGCATATTCAAGAGAAAACCGGGGGGGGGGGGAAGAGAAGAGAGGCTATAAAAGGAGAAGGTTTTGGTGGGAGAGGGAGAGGTGGAAAAGGCAATGGGGGGAAAGAGAAGAGGATTGCAAAAGAGAGATGGTGAACCACAGCCTTGAGAGGAATCAGCTGGAGGTGCACAGAAGAGAAAAGAAGGTGGGGAAGAGAAGAGTGGCTTTAAGAAGGGGAAGAGAAGAGGGGATATAAAAGAAGGAGGGGAGATAAAGGATATAAAAGAAGGGGGAAGAGAAGAGAGGATATAAAAGGGGGAGGGGAGAGAAAGGATATAAAAAGGGGGAAGAGAAGAGAGGATATAAAAAGGGAAGAGAAGATATAAAAGAAGGGGAGAGGAGATATAAAAGGAGGAGTGAATCTGGTTTCTCCATTGACTTTGTTTGTCAGAAGATTGCAAAAGGGGATCACAACCTGGGACACTGACCATCATAAATATGAATCAGTTGCCAAGCATCCAAATGTAGATTGACTTTGGGGATGCTGCAACGGTCATAAGTGTGAAAAATGGTCATAAGTCACTTTTTTCTGTGCTGTAGTAACTTTGAACAGTCACTAAGCAAACTGTTGTAAGTTAAGGACTACCTGTACTTTATCAGTTTTTCCCCCTTTTTTTGGTCATCAAGTTTTCGACACCTTGCTAGGTGACTGGTGGTACTTGAATATTGCCATATCCTAAAAGTGGTACAATCTGTGAAAAGGTTGAAAAGCCCTGCACTAGGACACCTAGATCCCTCTCACATCCTCATGCTTCCCTCCATGTAGATGTGCTGCTGTGTCCCCTCACACACATGCATGCAAATTGAGAGTTCTAAAGGTGTCAAGACCCCTCCAGTTCATAGTTTTGGGGCTCTGCCATCCTGAAAGGTAGGGGGAAGTTTCATTCTGTTGGGAGAGGAGCTCACTGATGCATTTCCTTTACTTTGTTCTCTCCATCTTTGATTTATCTCTTTGGGTGTGAAAAGGGGAAGGAATGTGCCAGAGGCCATCTGCCTTATCTCCACTCTGTTGTGAAGAAGATGCTATGCCTAGGAACCGTCCTTTATCACTCCAGTTCTCATAACAACTTCACACCTGTGGATTGGCTGGAAACAAGCTGGACAGTTGGGCACTGGGGAGGGGTTTGTGAAGGGAAGTTTTAATGTAATGTTTTGCATGGGAATTTTTTAGATCTTGCCTTACCTTTCTGCTTTCACTGTCTCTCAATAAAAGCTCCTGTTGAAACAATGCCAGTTTCAAGAGTTCTGCTTTCTTGGGAATACTAGCTGAGACAGCTTTTGTTTCTCTGTAACCATCTTCCTGATAAGGGAGACACGTTCCTTTCTTAAGTGGCTAGAGGTGGGGGGAAAAAGCAGAAAGCAAAAGTTATCCCAAGTGAAAGCAAATATCCCCCTTCCCTCTAGCTAAATGGCAGGCCCAAAGCAAAGCACAAAGGGAGACAATAAGGATTTGGGAACCTGACATTTACATTAGGCAAGTGGTCAACCCAGAGGGAACACAGCCCTACTGTGGGGTCCGTGGACACAATGTCTCACCATGGCTGTAAGATGGAGGAGGCTAAATGCTGGGCAGAAACCTCCATGAAAACCCACCCAAATGAAAGCCCCTCCGACTGGATGGAGGAAGTTGGCACCGTGGAAAATCTCCCAAAGCCAAAATGGTCCATTGATGTCAGGAAGGACTGGGAAGGGAGAGCCCAGAAAGTCACCCTCACCGACAGCAGCAGGCAAACAGAGTGGAAGAGTGAGATGGAATTGCTTTATGCCAATGATGAAGTGGCCAAGGAAATGAATCCAGCTGATCGATCCCTGAAGCGGGCCATCAACTTAATGGTGGGCCTTTCAAAATCTGAAAGGGCAAGAGGCCAGAGCCCACGGAGAAGCAAGCGAGGACCTAATGGAATAACGGATTGGGGAAGAAAGTACATCTCCCATCCCTGAAACTTCAATGGATGCCATGGCTGGGAAAAGCAGGTGGCTACTGTAGCCACCTCAGTCCAGGGTGTGCCAGCCGGGGGAATACCCCGAGAGTCATTGGAAGGGGAGCCCTGAGACCAGAGTGTAAGACACCTCCTCTCAGGGTTAAATTTAATGGGGACCCTCAGCAACTGGGATTTGTCCTGGCCCACATTGTCACCTAAATGAAGGAGTATGGGCGGGAGCTTCCCAGTGAAGGCACTAAAGTCAGAGTCATCACCCTGGCCCTGGAAGGCACCGCAGCCAGGTGGATGGTGACCCTGCACAATACCAATGTGCTGGAACTTCAGAACTTCAATCACTTCATGGTGGCCCTGAGATGGAGATTCGAGGATCCCCTAGCTGATCAGAAGGTGTGAGATTGTATCAAGACAGTGAGGCAAGGTTGCTGACCCTTAGCCGAGTACACTGAAGAGTTCTGGGACCTGGCGTGCCACCTGAACTGGCTGGAAGACATCGTGGTGAGCTGCTTCAAAGATAGCCTTAACAATGACCTATACCATGCCTGCATCACCCGAGGGGCCCCTGCCCACCTCCATGACTGGTGCATCTGGGCTGAAGAAGCAGAGATCAACCAAGCCCGGAACCAGCACCAACCCAGTAGAGTTTGGAAATGATCCCCACTGGAAAGAAAGTGAGAAGTGGCAAAACCCCCCAGCACTCGACCACCTGTTTCAAATGTGGCAAGGAAGGCCACCGACCCATGAAGTGCCATGTGAGAACCTCTGAGAAAAAGCCAGACAGACTATCATGGAGGAGAAGCCATCCAAACCTTCCCAGTGACTGAAAGACATGGTCCTCAAGAGCGCGGAAGTCGTAGAGTTCCATCCCTCCCCAAAATCTGGAGGGGGAACTCTGACACCACTGGAGAGGGAGCCAGAAACATCCAACAGTGACTACGATGATGAGCCCCTGGTAAGTGGGCTGATTGGGCCAGTCACCATGCCCATAGAACTGTCCATCCCAGGCATGGGGACAAAAGTATCCCTAAAGGGCCTACTAGACTCAGGATGCACCAGATGCTTGATAAGCCCCACTCTGGTGGGAAAATTGGGGATCTACTTAAGGAGACTAAAGAGCCCCATGGCATTTGGCAACTAGATGGGTCCACAGCAGGAGGTGTCCCAGCTACTTTTGCAACCAAGCCCCTGGGCCTGACTGTGGGAGGCCACTCCAAGACTTTAACCTTCATAGTGGTACCTGGTATGGAATGGCCCCTTCTCTATCAAAAAGAACATCGAGAGCTATGTGGCCAGCTGCCCTACATGTGCAGTGGCAAAATGGAGGCAGGGAAAAACACCTGGCCTTCTGCAGCTAGTCACAAATCTTTCAGCACCCTGGAGAGACATTTCTATGGACTTTATCATAGAATTACCAGAAAGGGTGGGAAACACTGTTATTTGGGTTGTGACTGACCTGTTTTCAAAGCAGATCTATTTCACTCCTTGTCCAAAGATCCCAAAAGCAAAGACTCTAGCAAAATTATTCCTCCATCATGTCTACCACCTACATGAGGCCCCACTTCACATAATTTCAGACAGAGGAGTCCAATTTACTTCTAAGTTCTAGAGGACATTCTTGGACCACTTTGGAATGGACCAAGGCCTGAGTTTTAGTTATCATCCTCAAAGAATGGGGGAACAGAACAAATGAATTCAGTACTGGAACAGTACCTAAGATGCTTCATCAACTATCAACAAGACAATTGGACCAATCTCCTGCCGTGCGCTGAAATGACCTATAACAATGCTGTTCACTCTAGCACTGGGTTCACCCCTTTTCAAGTGGCCACAGGACAAGAGTTCAACCCAATGCCTGAACTTCCTACTAATGAACCCACAATCCCTTTCCTTAAGGAATGATGAATCAGCTGCAGAATACTGTTGTCAGAAAAGCTCTAGATGAGGCTAGAGCAGCCTATAAGGCTCAAGCAGATAAAAAGAGAATGGAAACCAAACCATTCCACATTGGGGATAGAGTATACCTGTCCACTACATTCCTCCAATCCCTAAAGGTAAAGGTTCCCCCACACATGCGTGCTAGTCATTTCCAACTCTAGGGGCCGGTGCTCATCTCTGTTTCAAAGCCAAAGAGCCAGCGCTTGTCCGAGGACATCTCCATGGTCATGTGGCCGGCTTGACTAGACGCCAAAGGCGCACAGAACGCTGTTACCTTCCCACCGTAGTGGTCTCTATTTTTCTACTTGCATTTTTTACGTGCTTTCAAACTGCTAGGTTGGCAGAAGCTAGGATGAGTAACAGGTGCTCACTCTGTTATGCGGCACTCAGAATTCGACCTGCCAAACTGCCGACCTTCTGATTGACAAGCTCTGCGTCCTAACCCACTGAGCCACCGTGTCCCTACAACCCTCCAAAAAGCTGGGGCCAAAATTTGTGGGACCCTTCCCAATGAAACACATCATAAACCCAGTTACAGTGGAGTTGGAACTCCCCAAGACTTCGAGGCAAATCCACCCTGAAGTCCATTATAGTCTATTAAAACCTGAAATAACCTCACCATTATGGCCAGTGACGGCCTAGCACCACAACCCATTATGATACAGAATGAAAAAGGGGGGGGGAGAGGAATGTGCCTGGTACCATCTTCATTTCACTGGGAAGAAGATGTAATACCTGGGAATGATGCTTTATTGCTCTTTCACCTTCCAGTTCCCATAACAACTTCACACCTGTGGACTGGCTAGAAATGGTTTCGGTACTTGGGCACTTGGGAAGGGTTTCAAGACTGGGGCTTTAATGTAACAGTTTGTGTGGGAAAAATTCAGATCTTGCCTTGTTTTTCTGCTTTTACTACCTCCGAATAGAAGTTCCTTTTGAAACGATGCCAGTTTCAGGAGTTCTGCTTTCTTGGGAGTGTTAGCTGAGGCAGGACCTTACAACAATATACTTGGACTTCAGTAAGGCATTTGACAAAGTTGATCACAACCTACTTCTTAGTAAGCTAGAAAAATGTGAGCTAGACTGCATCACCATCGGATGGATTTGTAACTGGCTGATAAACCACACTCAATATGTAGACCTTAATGGAACTATATCTACATGCAGGAAAGTAAGAAGTGGGATACCCTAAGGTTTTGTATAAGGAGTCCTAGTGGGAAACCATTTAAATATGAGCCAACAGTATGTAGCAGCAGTCAAAAAAGCTAATGCAATTAGCTTAGGCTGCATTAATAGAGGGATAAAATCAAGATCATATGAAATACTAGTACTGCTCTACAAAGACCACATTTAGAATGTGGCATTTAGTTTTGGTCACCCCAATACAAAAAAGATGTTAAGACTTTGGAAAAAGTTCAGAGAAGAGCAACAAACATGATTAGAGTCCAGAAGCTAAAACATACAAAGAACGATTGCAGGAACTGTGTAGACCTAATCTAGTAAAAAGAAGGATCAGAGGTGACATGATAGCAGTCTTCAAATACTTGAAGGGCTGCCACAAAGAACAGGGGGACAACTTATTTATCAAAGCACTTGTAGGCAGGACAAGAAACAATGAATGGAAATTTAACCAAGGAGAGAAGCAACCTAGAACTAAGAAGAATATTCCTAACAGTGAGAACAATTAACCAGTGGAACAAATTGCCTTCAGAAATTGTGGGTGCCCCAACTTTGAAGGCTTTGAAGAAGAGACTGGACAGCCATCTATCAGAAATAATATAGGTCTCCTGCGAGAGCAGGGAGTTAGACTAGATGACCTTCAAGGTCCCTTCCAAGTCTATCACTGTTATTGTTACCTGGGGTTCTGTTACCTGTTGCTTGATTATCTTTTCCAGGATCTTCCCAGATATTAATGTCAGGCAGAATAGAATAGAATAGAATAGAATAGAATAGAATAGAATAGAATAGAATAGAATAGAATAGAATAGAATAGAATAGAATAGGAATAGAATAGAATAGAATAGAATAGAATAGAATAGAATAGAGCTGGAAGGGACCTTGGAGGTCTTCTAGTCCAGCCCCCTGCTCAACCAGGATAACCTATACCATCTCAGATAAGTGACTGTCTAACCTCTTTTTAAAAATCTCCAGTGATGGAGCGCCCATGATTTCTGCAGGCAAGCTGTTCCACTGGTTGATTGTCGTCACTATCAGGAAGTTTCTCCTTAATTCCAGGTTGCTTCTCTCTTTGATCAGTTTCCAACCATTGTTTCTCGTCCTTCCCTCTGGTGCACTGGTGAACAACATGACCGTCTCTTCCTTGTGGCAGCCCATCACATACTGGAATACTGCTATCATGTCTCCCCTATTTCTTCTTTTCTTTAGACTAGCCAAACCCAAGTCCTGCAGCTGTTCTTTGTATGTTTTAGTCTCCAGGTCTTTGATCATCTTAGTTGCTCCTCTCCTCTCAACATCTTTTTTTTGATATGGTGACCAAAATTGGCTGTAGTATTCCAGGTGTGGTCTTAATAGGGTTTTATAAAGCGGTACTAATATTTGTGTGATCTTGATTCTTTACCTCTGTTTATACAACCCAGGATTGTATTACCTTTTTTGGTTGCTGCTGCACACTACTGGCTCATAATCAAGTGATCATCCACGAGGACTCCAAGGTCCCTCTCACAGTTACTGTTTTTAAGCCAGGTCTAGCCCAATCTGTACATGTACCTTTCATTTTTCCTGCCTAAATGTAAAACTTTGCTTTTCTCCACATTGAAGCTCATTTTGTTGGATAGGGCCCATTGTTCAAGTTTGTCTAGATCTTTTTGGATCCTGAGTTTGTCTTCTGGGGTGTTGGCTACTCCTGTTGGTTTGGTGTTCATTTGCAAATTTGATGAGTTCCCCTTCTATTTCCTCATTTAAGTCATTGATGAAGATATTGAAGAGTACTGTGCCTAAGACAGAGCCTTGTGGTACCTGACTGCTTACATCTCCCCATGTGGATGTAGTACCATTGAGGACTACTCATTGAATATGGTTTGTCAGCTAGATACAGATCCATCTGGTGGTGATGTTGTCTATTCCACCTTTTTCTAGCTTACCAAGGAGTAGGTTGTGGTCTACTTTATCAAATGCCTTACTGAAATCTAAGTATACTACGTCCACAGCATTTCGCTGGTCTACTAGTTTAGTCACTTTATCAAAGAGTGAAATAAGATTGGTTTGGCATGATCTGTTTTTAACAAACCCGTGCTGGCTACTAGTTGTTCGCAGATATGTTTTTTCATTATCTTTCCTAGGATCTTCCCAGGTATTGATGTTAAACTGATTGGTCTGTGGTTTCCTGGCTCTGTTTTTTTCCCTTTCTTGAATATGGGAACCATATCAGCCCTTTTCCAATCCTCAGGTACTTCTGTGGTGCTCCACGATTTTTGGAAGATATGGTGCAATGGTTCTGAGATATTCTGAGATAACATCTGCCAGCTCCTTCAGAACTCTCGGATGTAATCTGTCAGGTCCTGGTAATTTATATTCATCAAGGTCAGATAGGTGTTCTCTTTCTATTTTTTTACTTATTTTAATTTTTATTTCTAGTTTGTCTTTTGCAGTATTTTGGGGGGGGTATGTTGTGCTATAATTTCTTTTTGTGTGAAGACTGATGCAAATAATGAGTTAACCAGCTCTGCTTTCTCCCTATTGCTTGTTACTGCCTTGCCATCTTTTCTCTTTAGTGGACCTACAGTTTCCTTAATTTTTTCTTGTTATTAATATGTTTAAAAAGTTTTTTTTATTATCCTTGATTTCTGTTGCAAGTCTTTGTTCATTCTGGGCCTTTGCTTTCCTGACTTTGTCTTTGCATGTTCTGGCTGTCTGCTGATAATCATCCTTAATTATGTGTCCCTCTTTACATTTTTTGTACTTGTTCTTTTTGTCTTTCAGTTTGTCTGAGAGATCTTTGTGCAGCCATGCTAGTTTCTTCTTGAATTTCTTGTTTTTCTTTTTCAGTGGTATTGTGCTGGACTGGGTTTTTATGATAGCATTTTTCAGAGTTTCCTATGCATCTTGAGTAGTTTTCCCCTTTAGGATTTTCATTCATGGAATCTTTCCTAAGTTCTATCTGAGTTTGTTAAAATCAGCTCTTTTGAATTTTAAGACATTGGTTTAATTATTTTCTATTGCTTGTGTTTGCATTATATTGAATTCCAGTATGACGTATTCACTTTCCCCCAAGGTTCCGGCAGCTTCCTCTATCACTTCTTCTCTATTAGTAAGAATTAGGTCCAGTATAGTTTTAATTTGAGTTCCCTCCTCTATCTTTTGGATGACAAAGTTGTCGGCTATTTGGTTAGGAATCTGTTTGACCTCCTACTCACTGCAGTTTGTCTCCCAGCTGATATCTGGGTAGTTGAAGTCTCCCATTGCTACTGTGGTATGCTTCTTACATACATTTGTTAACTGGTTGGTAAAGAGTCCAACTATTTCTCCTGATTGGTTGGGTGGCTTGTAGTATACCCCTATAGCAATGTCACTTTTTTCCCTTTTATATTTACCTATATAGATTCTGGAGGTCCTATATCTTTGATCGTGTGCATTAGTGTTGATATGTAGCATTCTCTTACATATAGTGCAACTCCCCCTCCTCTTTTTGTTGTTCTGTTTCTTTTGAACAATTTGTATCCATCCATCAGTCCATTCCAGTCATGGGTTTTGTCCCACCAGGTTTTTGTAATGCCAACTATGTCATACCCACCCTCATGTACTTCTGCTTTTAGTTCACCCTGTTTGTCCCCCAAGCTTTGAGCATTAGTATATAAACATTTAAGACATTTATGCCTGTCCGTGGGTATGTTTCCTGGATCTCTTGATTGTTTTTTTCCTTTTTTCTCATCACTACCCTACCTCTTAGTTTGATTTGTTTTCTTGGGATTTATGATTGGTTTTGTGTTCTAGATATTCTAATGATTGGTCACCCTTCCCCCTCAATTTTAGTTTAAAGCCCTTCTAATGAGTTGGGCTAGTCTTTCTGAGTACATTTTCCCCTGTTTTTGTGAGGTGCAGCTCATCCCTTGTCAAGAGTCCATCTCGTAGGAAATGCAGTCCATAGTCCAGGAAACCAAAATTTTCTTGGTGATACTAATCCTTTAGCCAGTGGTTTATTTCTAGAATTCTTCCCCCCCCCCAATGGGTATTGGCTTTTTGTTGGGAGTACTGATGAGATCACTATTTGTGTTCCTAGCACCTTAACTTTACTGCAGTTGCTTATAGTTTCTCAGTATTGTGCTCTGTAGTTATCCTAGACTCTCAAAGACCTTTTTGCCTTCTATATTGAAAGTTATAAAGTTCTGCATTCCTGTCTCTAGTGATAAACCTCTGCCTCCTCCATTTACAATTGTATACAACAAATACCTCTGCCTCCTCCATTTACAATTGTATATAACAAGACTTGTCTCCTGTAATTGCCCTTGCCTCAAGATATGGCTTCCTGTCTCCTGTAATTGTCCTTGCCTCAAGTTATGCCTTCCTGTGATAACCCTTGTCTTCTCTGTTAGCATTTGTATACGATAAAGTTATGCTTTATTGTTTCCTGTGATGACCCTCTTCATTAGCAGTTGTATGCAATGAGCTATGTTTTCCTATGACCTTCCATACGTTGCTTCCTCATGTGTGTACTTCCCCCTCCCTGATGAAACTGCTCAATAAAAGAGTGCTCTCTCACCTTGAACAAACTTGTGTTGGTGCCTCAGTTTGTCCTAGGATCCTGTTCCTGCGCTATCGCAGTTCCCAAGTGTGACCGTCGGAACGTCCGGCACACTGGGTCGGTGGCAAAGGGCAAAATCCTTCCATATTCAAGGTGTTCACCCTTGCGAGGGTCCCTCTAAATTCTCACCCCTGTTACGGGGCTCCAAGAGTTGAGTGCTCAGGTTCTTTGCTGCATCATTCATCCCAATGTGAAGGAGTAGGAGTGGGTAGTAATCTGTGGGCCTAATTATTTTGGTTAGGTTCTCAGCCACGTCTTTAATTTTTGCTCCAGGGAGACAACATACCTCCCTGGAGTGAATGTCCAGTCTGCAGATGGATGGTTCTGTTCCTTTGAGAATAGAATCTCCTATCACTAGCACTCACCTTCCTTTTTGGGGGGTGTGTGTGCAGTCTGAGGTGCTTTTCTTTTTGTCTCAGGTGTGTTTGTTGATGTGACTTTTTAAGGGATATTTGGCGTTGTTTCTTTGCTAGGTGTCTGTATGTTTTCTTTGAGGGGGAGGTTGTGGATCTATGTATTTCCATCTAGGGGGAGAAATCGATTGCTCAGTTTTAATGGGGCTGCTTCTGGTTGGGTTAGATTGGGTGGTAGGGGTTTGTTAGATGTATGCTGCTGCTTCCTTTGTTGTGTTTTCTTCTATGTGTGACATACCTCCATTTGTCTTCCTCCAAGGGTTTATTGGTAGGGTTAAATCCTCTGGGAGTTATTTGCCCATTGTTTGGTTCGATTTAGATATAGCTTTCTTTTGTAGGTTGGAGTTTGGCTAGAGTTGCCTCTAGATTCCTTACTTTTTCCACTACTAGTTCACATAGTTCACATTTAATGCATGTATAATTTGGGTGTTCTTTGGCAAAAAGCACATAGATGGAACATCTATTGCATACAACAATAGTATCCATTGCCTGTTCCATGAATTTTTTTGTTTGAAAATCCCTCTTTTATGATTGGTGGATGTTAGCCATGCTTCTATCGTCTCTGTTCTAGATAATTATGCCTATTTTTTTTCTATCCTATGTTTTGCAAATCAAAATAGCATCAGTTTCTTTTTCCAAGAGTCTGCTGTATGGTTGCCATTCACAGACCCCAGTCTACTGGTCTGCTGCCATTCGCAGTCCCCGGTCTACTGGTCTGCTGCTGTTTGCAATCTCTGGTCTACTGGTCTGCTTCTGTTCACAGGCCCTGGTGTACTGTCATCCTCAGCATCCAGTCTACTGCTGTCCACAGGCCCTGGTCTACTGCCATCCACAGGCCCTGGTCTACTGCCGTACATAGCACCTGGTCTACTGCCATCCCCAGGCCCTGGTCTATTGTGCTGCAACATTCCATCACTCCCACCAACAGCTCCCAGCCACGTGGCTCCCATTTGCTGGTCCGCTGCGTTTCCTTCAACAAACAGGGTTGCCTGGATGGTTCACAGTAAGCTCTCCTCTTCTCTTCCTGGCTGGCTCTCTTCCCTGCTCCATTACCTCACCAGCTCTCCTGTTTCTTCTCTCTGCCAGTCGTTGCACTGCCCTCAGTCGGCTTTCCTCTCTGCCCCATAGCTGATTCTCCTCTCTACTCTGCAGATCTTTCTTCTCCTTTTCTCTTCTCCAGTCTTTTTTATTTTTCTGACTTATCTTTCCCTCTCTACCTCTCCTCCTACCATTTTGCCTTAGTTTAAGACAACTTAGTTTAATAGCAACTTCTCTTCCCACAGTATAATGATGCTTCCTCTGTGGCCACCATCAACTAGCCTCCCAGGGTAGAAGGCTGTGCTAGTGGATCTTCCTTTAAAAATCAGTTGTTTTGTGAGAGAAACTGGAATCCAGGAAGAGGGTTATTGAAACTACGACAAGATGGTGGGAGCACAGGCTATTTTCTTTCATTTGAAAAACATTGGAATATCACCAGAGCTTGCTTGTTCTTTTGGAGAAAAAGAATCTTGTTAGCAGTACATTTCTTTATAGGAGATGACATTTCCCATGTGAACTCTAGCAACATCTTATGTTTAAAGGAAAAACAAGCTGAGTTATTAGTTAGTGCCACACTTAATGTTTTTCTCTTTGATTTGTCTGCTGCAATGGTTCCGACAGACTTATGGCTACTATGTGGATGCCATCTTTGCAGAATCATCTGCATCCTTCCTTCCTCCAGGTGAAGATCAAAGTAGACTATAGGTTTCCACCTTGGGAACTTTCTGAAATATCACCTGCTCACTAGGCAAGGTGGTTAATTCAGTAGTGCCAGAAATGCACAAGGCATAGAATACTGTAAAGAGAAGAGCCCAAAATGATTTGGGGTTTTCATATGGCCTGTTACCTTAAATATTTTTTCATCACAGCAAGAAAGAATACGTTTTGATTTTTGAAAGAACAATGGCACAGTGCCTGTGGAAAATAAAAGGGAGCTTGGCATAGCATAGCGATGATTTGCAAAGCTAGACAGACTCCATAAAGCTTTTCAGAATACACTTCAATTTTTCCAGTGCTTAAAGAGGAACAAGTATGTGATAGTTTTTGAAGTGCATATTTTACAATAGACACTGGCTGAGCACATTATAATTTGCTACCAGAAGTTCCTAGTTACTAGTACTTTCAATAATGAGGCGAGAAACCCTAATAAGACAAGATTTCTGTATTGTGTTTAATGAAAAGCAAAAAAATGTGCTAATTTGTAAGTACTGTTGTGGTGGTAGCCTTGGAGGCTTTTGAAACACCTTAGTGAATTGTGAAGGATTAAGGAAAAAGTGACATTTGCTACTAGCAGAAAAGTCAATTATAAAATTTCCACCCTTTTATAAACTTCCTGATACAAGATGGACATTAATAGAACAGTCAGTTTCACTTTGTATTAGAGACTTTTGTATTTGTTTGAGAAAAAAGGCATATTCGGTGTTCTTAATGGGCATTTAAACAATGAGCCCACTCAGGAGTCTGTGAAGGGAATGCTCAGGGCTGCGATTCATTGGGCTTTGAGATGCTCAACTGAAGTTTTGAGTGGCTCACAAAGGACGACTATTGGGAAAGAGGACAAGACTGTCCTGCTTATTGATGCAGGGCTTCTCTTCTTGTTTGGGAGAATTTACATTAAAAATAAAATAAAAAGTCAAGATGGAATTCATCTGCATACAGAATTCAATGCATCCTTATTCTTAACCTTGTTGCAATGAATAAAAGGAAACATGCTATTAGGCAATTGATTGCATGTGTATGGTGGAAGTATAAAAGATTTGCTGATAATGCCACTTTGGCTATCACCTCATGAAGCACTACATAGAACAGAGATTATTTCAGAATATAAATGGATGACATATTGAGACTTATTGATATTTGGAAAAGAGGGATTTACGATAAAGACAAGAGAACTTGAAAGTGAAGGATTTGCTTGTGATTAGTTTAATTATTATAGAATTTTTAAAAGATTTAAATCTGATAAAAATTTTGTTTTCACAGGAACTAAATCTGAATTGGACATTAATTTATGTTCTGGAGATGAATGACCACTTGATTTCTAAAGTATATGAAGTGTTACTTAAGATGAACCTAGAAGATGAATACGTTAAAGATTATATGGTAAAACGGGCAATTTTTGGGGGGGTATAATTTTAGATAAATGGGAGAATGTATGGATGAATGGACTACAATTCACCTTATAGTTTGAAAGAAAATTTTTACAAAATGATGACCCCAGATAGACTAATGAAAATGTATAAAGGGATTTTTAACAAGTGCTGGAAATGTAGTCAAAATCCAGGTTCATTTTTTCATTTTATCATGCGTGGTGGTCTTGCAAATATGGATAAATGTAACAATGACAATACAAAAATATTTAAGATACAAATATTAATGAAATCTGAAGTTTTTCTTTTAGGTATGATTGAAAAACAATTTGGGGTGCTATTTCTTCGGATGGTGACGGTTGCGAGTTTTTTTTATTGAAAAGTTTTAAAATGCATTTTAAAAATATAAACTCCCTCCCTCCCCTCCCCCCCACTTTCCCTCCCTCCCCCCAACTTCCCAGAGCTGAATACAGGGTATTAACTTTTACCAACTTAAGCTAAAATATGCTAACTAACTAAAAAAACACTTTAAATTCTATCGCACTTTAACTCCACTTAAACATAACTAAATAACTAAATAATAATAACTAATAATACATCATATAATACTAATACTTATTCATATGCTAAATGAAACTTTTTAGTCCCATATTTATTCTGAATATAATCGATCCACCTTCTCCATTCCAAGATATATCTCTGTTGCGATTGTTCTTTCAAATATGCTGAAATCTTTGCCATTTCCGCCAGGTTTGAAACTTTTAAAGTCCACTCTTCTATAGTAGGCAGTTCCTCCTTCTTCCAATATTGCGCTACCAAGAGTCTTGCTGCCGTAGTTAAATTTAACATCAATTTAGTATCTATAACAGTACAATCTGTAATAATACCCAACAGAACTGTGGAGAAAACCTTATCTTTTTCTTAAATATCTTCTGCATGTTCCACCAAATTTTAATCCAAAAAGCTTTAACTTTTTTACAAGTCCACCATATATAATAATAGGTTGCATCATCACAACCACACCTCCAACATTTAGGCTGATAAACGGTTGCAAGTTTTATACTTGTCAAACACTGTGTCAGAACCCACTTCAGCCCACATCTTAGGAAAGAAGAACTCTTGGAGACAAGGTTTTCCAAGTAGGTACTTTTACTAAGAAATAGGAGATGGCAGGTATAATAGACAGGCTTTGAAGAATCCCCTCACATCGATATTTTTAAAGTGTCCCCAAGCAAACTCCACCCCTCAGTTCATTCGGTCAGTTCCAGATCATCCAAGCTACAGGTGGTCAGCCCCTCGTGGGACAAGAGAAACAGCAGTCCGTTCATAGCAGGATCATTCCCACCCTCTCACATTTCATCCAGAGAAACAACCCAGATTCCAGAGGCTTTCATTCCTCACTTTCCACCCTTTTTTATTTTATTTTATTTATTTTATTTTATTAAATTTATATACCGCCCTATTCCCGGAGGACTCAGGGCGGTGTACAGGGAAGATTAAAACAAACATACAAAAATTAAAATCAGATTAAAACAATTAATTAAATAAAGTCCCCAAAATTTAAAACTAAAGCCTAATAAAAATTAAAACCCCTCAGCCTGGGCCAGACAGCTCAAAGAGCCAAGTTTTCAGGTCCCTGCGGAATGAGCGAAGGTCCTAGCTGTCCGCAAGATAAGAGGGGAATGCCTGGTAATTGGTTATATTGTGATGGATAGCAGGCAAGCAGAATACACAAAAGGTTACAATTAAGGAAGTGAAAGTAATAAAATCCCATGCTTGTTCCCTCTTCTCCTTGGGAATGGCAGAATCCAGGGGAGGGTGAGATTTGGGTTTTGCACAGAAGAGATAGTTAGAAATGAAATATAAATGGATTCTGACATCCTGCCCCCCTTTAAAAATAGCAGAGATCCACCCATAGAGGAAACAAAAATATAGATGTTAACCCGATTTGCTGAGATATTCTGCATGAAACCTCTTTAGCAATTTAGGTGCTCTAATGTGACTTTTATTGACCTACTTATTTTCTGAGGAGGGAAGGTGTTTCCAAGCTACTAAGTATTGAATTGCTCCGTGGTGCTTTCTAGAATCTAGGATTTCTTTTACCTCAAAGTGTTGTTCTCCTTCAACCATGATAGGAGGTGGTTGTGGTGGGATTTTTGATCATAAGGGTGAATGTTGTTCCCTTTTTAGCAAACTGCAGTGAAAGATTGGGTGTATTTGCCTAAGATTTTTGGGTAGTTCTAATTCTAATGTTACTGGGTTTATCATTCTTTTAATTGAAAGAGGTCCAATATATTTTGGTCCAAGTTTTTTAAAGGACTGTAGAGATTTTAGGTATTTTGTGGATAAATATACCATCTCTCCTACCCTGAATGGTGTGGGATTGACTCTCTTTTTGTCTGCCTGTGCTTTGTGTGTTTGCCTAGCTTCATCTAAAGCAGACATGTCAAACACAAGGCCCGGGGGCCAGATGCGGCCCGCAAAATGGTTTCATGTGGCCCGCGAAGCCATCCTGGAAACAGTGAGGGAACAGCCCCCACTGCCTTGGCCCTGGCCCAGAGACCCTCCTTCTGCCAGAGACCCTCAGATCTGTCCCATTCCTGCCCAGGCCCCCATAGGCACTCTTGATGCCAACAATGTAGAGCTGGCCACGCCCACCCACTAGGCCATATGCACTCTAGCTACACCCACCCAGTAGGCCACACCCACCCGGCCCCCTGAGGGCAACCGCACTGCTGATGCGGCCCTCAGTGAAATTGAGTTTGACACCCCTGATCTAAAGCTTTCCTAACAATTGGCCAGGTGTTTTGCAATTGTACAATCCATTCTTTCAGCAATGGGATTTCTGGTTTGTTTGGGATTAGTTCTGGCATAGGGTTGAAATTTTGATCGGTGGCTATTTGAAAAGGAGTGTAGCCTGTGCTGGAGTGGACTGCTTTATTGTAAGCACCTTCTGCGAAAGGAAGTAGGTCCATTCAATTTGTTTGCTGGAAATTAATAAAGCATCTTAAGTATTGCTCCAGTACTGAGTTCCCACATTCTGATTGACCGTTACCCTGAGGATGGTGACTAGATGTCAATCCCTGAGTAGTTTCTAAGAGGGATAAAAATTTCTTCCAAAACCTGGATGTAAATTGCATTCCCCTATCAGATATGATGCTTTGAGGTGCTCCATGCAGTCTGTAAATGTGCTGCACGAATAGTTTCACTAAGGTTTTTGCAGTGGGAATCTTTTGGCAAGGGATAAAGTGCACCTGTTTGGAAAACAAACCTGTGATTCCCCAGATGGCAGTGTTCCCATTACTTTCTGGTAACTCCACTATAAAATCCATGGTTGTTTTTTTTCAGGGGGCTGAGGGGTTCACCACTGGTTGTAACAGTCTGGGTGATTTCCCCTGCAGCCTCTTAGTGGTTGTGCATGTTTGGCAGCTGGCTATGTAGGTTTCTATGTCCTTTATCATGGATGGCCAACAAAATTTCCTTTTAGTTAAATGTAAAGTTTTTATAAACCCAAAATATCCTGCTGATTTTGTATCATAGCACAACTGCATGAAATTGATCCTCTGGGAGGCAGGTATGTATAACTTCTCACCCACCCAGGGTAGTCTGTCTTTGATTGTGCACATGTCTATTTTTATGGAACCATTCATCAGTTTCCAAAGACTTTCAGAATTCAGTTCCAGTTTGGCTATCCACCTGCAGCTTTATTTTAGCTTGGGCCCTGGTGGTTACTGGCGCTGCCAGTTGTTGTTCGGCCATAAGTGGTTTAGAGTCAGTGGCTCGTGTGCTGTTATATTGGGGCATGCGAGATAATGCATTCGCCAGGAAATTCTTTTCCCCCGGTAAGTGTTTGAGTGTGAAATGAAATCGGTGAAAATGTTGAGACCAG
The DNA here is from genome assembly GCF_947247035.1 of Vipera ursinii. Taxonomy (NCBI): domain Eukaryota; kingdom Metazoa; phylum Chordata; class Lepidosauria; order Squamata; family Viperidae; genus Vipera; species Vipera ursinii. Next base: position 187,819,136 of record NC_139512.1, read on the forward strand.
CGGGCTTGCTTAGGAGTAAGTTTCCTGGGTGTTTTTAATGTTTCCAAGTTTTTGTGGTCTGTCCAGACCTGGAAGGGGATTTTATTTCCTTCAAGGAAATGTTGCCACATAAGTAATGACCACCTCACAGCATACGCCTCGTTTTCCCACACGGCCCAACGTTGTTCTGTCTCCGTGAGTTTCCTGGATGTATATGCACATGGTTGCAATGCCCCTTCGTCCTTTTTCTGTAATAATACAGCTCCCACCACCACATCGCTTGCATCTGCCTTTATTACAAAAGGTTTATCAGGATTTGGGTGTCTCAGTTCAGGTTTGGCAGAAAAAAGTCTCTTTAGCCTCTCAAATACCGCTTGAGATTCCACTGTCCACTTTAGGAGCTGGCTGGGTTTTACTGGGGGACCCCCTCTTGTTTTCAACAAATTTGTGAGGGGCAGGGCTATTTGGGCAAACAAAGGGATGAATTGGCGGTAGAAGTTTGTAAAGGCCAGGAAACTTTGCAATTGCTTCCTTGTGCGGTGTGGTGCCCATTCTAATACTACTCTGACTTTCTCGGGGTCCATTTCGATGCCCTGCGGGGATATGCGATACCTCAGGTAATCTATTCTTTCCTGGTGGAATTCGCATTTTGATAATTTGGCATATAGGTGGGCAGCCCACAATTGTTTTAGAAGTGCTCTGACTAGATTAATATGCTTCTCTTTGGTCTTAGTGAAGATAAAGATGTCATTTAAGTAAACCAGGAGCCCCTTAAATAGGTGCTCTCTTAGCACTTCATTAATTGCATAAAAACTGTGGGGGGCCCTTGCAGTTCGAATGGCAGAACTTTGAACTGGTAGCAACCCATTAGACAATTGAATGCGGTCTTCCATTCGTCCACTTCCTTGATCCTAATGTGGTAGTATGCTTCTCTTAGGTCTAGTTTGGTAAAAATCCTTCCTTTTGATAGGTGGGATAGCATATCCTTCACTAGGGGTAGGGGGTACAACCTGTACAGGTTGCTTTCATTAATTGCATTAAGGGCCTGGTAATCCATGCATAAGTGCATAGTGCCATTCTTCTCCCTGAACAGGACCAGAGCGGCCACTTTGGGTTTGGCAGGCTCAATAAATCCCTTAAGTTTTTATTTATGAATCTTTCCATCTCCGCCGTCTCTTTAGGGCTCATGGAGTACAGCCTGGGCTTTGGTTATTTTGCCCCGGGTTTGATTTCTATAGCAGAGTCTGTGGGTCGGTGAGGGGTGAGTTCATCCACCTGTTCCTCACTGAAAACTTCAGCAAGATCCCGGTATTCTTCCGGTATTTCTGGTAACCCCTTCTCTTTCCCCACTGATGCTGTCTCCGCTCCTTGGGTTTGGGGGGTCCTTTGGGGTTTTAAGTTTGTATGGTCCCCCTCTGGGAAGTTGAGTTCTGTTGTCCTCCAATTTACCCAGGGGTTTCATTTCTTTAACCATTCCAGCCCTAAAATCATTGGGCATTCCATGCCTGGGGTTACTACAAACATTATGTCTTCCTCATGGGTCCCCAGGGACAGGTGAACTGGTAAGGTTGCTACGGTAGCTGGTACCTCCCCCCCCCACTATGGACCCATCTAACTGGCCAAAGGAGATTGGTTGCTTTAGTCTCCCTGGAATGCCCAAATTCCCCACTAGCATTGGGCTAATGAGGCAGCAGGTGCAGCCAGAGTCTATTAGGGCTTTTACTTTGACAGCTTTGGGCATGAAGGAAGCTAATATAGTCACTGTCTTAAGGAAGGGTGGAATGGATCAACTTACCAGGGTTTTGCCCTCTGAGCTGTCCACCGCCCCTGCGGTGTAGGCTGGAGTCCCCTCCCATTCCTTGGCAGGGGTTGGGGACTCTACAGCCTCTATCCTCCTCATGGCAGGTTCTTTTGGTTTGGCTGGGGACTTCCCTGATCTCCTGGCCAGTGATGGGTCTGATTCGTGCTGAGGGGCTTTTGAGCGACATTCTGCAGCGCAGTGGCCCTCTCTCCCACATTTGAAACAGCCCATTGACCTTTTAGCCATCGCCGGTAGCTTCACTGGCTCACGCGTCTGCTCAGGGAGTGGGCGGCCCCATGGTTTTCCTCAGTGGTGCCTCTTCAGTAGGTCTATCTCCACCTCCTCTGCCAGGATGTACCAGTCATCGAGGTGGTATGGGTCCCCTTGAGGCAGATAACCATCATACAGGTCGTAGTTTAGGCCGTCTTTGAAATGACTAAGGAGGATATCTTCTGGCCAGTTCAGCTTGTTGGCAATGGCCCGGAATTCTTGTGTATATTCAGCCACCGGCTGTCTGCCCTGCGTCACTGTTTTGATTCTCTCCCAGTCCTTGCAATCAGCCAAGGGGTCCTCAAACTGCCTCCTCAAGGATGACATGAACCGGTTGAAGTTGTTGAGTTCTGAGGCATTGGAATCATGCAGCTTCACCACCCAGTCTGCGGCCGGTCCATCCAGGGTGGATTGTACAATGCGGATGCAGGTGTTGCCACTGCGGATGTCCCGTCCATATTCTTCCATATAACTGAGGACAAATATAACTTAGGAAAAACCCCAGGTGTGGTGGCCCCCCCTGAATTTTGCTTCCAGAGGTGGGAGTCTTTGAATGGATTGGTGCCTTCGCTGCTGGTGGTATTGCCCCCCCATCCTAATCCCCAGCTGCGGGTCGGCGGGGGGTGGGTGCTGCTGAGGTGGTAGCTCAGGGTTCAGCGGACGGCCCTGTCACTACAGGTTCTGGATCCCCCCCACTGTCTCTCCAGCTGCAGCTCCAGGCGCTGGTGCGGCTGCGGGACTCAGGTTTCTCCTCCCTTACAGAGCCAAGGTTTTTTTTTCATCAGGTCAATAGCTTTCTCTAGGATCCAGTCTGCATGTGGTGTATAACTCCCGTCCTCTCCGCTGATGTGCAGGGAGTTTTCCATTTCTTGTTTCCATTCGGGTTGGTGACTGCCCCGTCTCAGGGACACTTTCCTCGATGCCTTTTCCCACTCGCTTTTCCTTCCAACGCCTATTGACCACTGCAGTTTGTGGTTGCGCATCTCCACCACCTCTTCCCCGGAGACATATGATGCTTTGGCTCCCGATAGTTGGTGGGATTTCAGTCGGGGGGAAAGCTCCCTTTCCATGGGGCTTCCCTCCTTCCTCATCATTAGACATTGTATTTTTTGCAAAGTCCCCCGGTAAGGTTCTTCTTTCCAGGTTGACTCTTTATGCACATCCTGTCTAATGTCAGAACCCACTTCAGCCCACATCTTAGGAAAGGACTCTAGGAGACAAGGTTTTCTAAGTAGGAACTTTTACTAAGAAATAGGAGATGGCAGGTATAATAGACAGGCTTTGAAGAATCCCCTCACATCGATATTTTTAAAGTGTCCCCAAGCAAACTCCACCCCTCAGTTCATTCGGTCAGTTCCAGATCATCCAAGCTACAGGTGGTCAGCCCCTCGTGGGACAAGAGAAACAGCAGTCCGTTAGTAGCAGGATCATTCCCACCCTCTCACATTTCATCCAGAGAAACAACCCAGATTCCGGAGGCTTTCATTCCTCACTTTCCACCCTTTTTCCTAGCTGTCCTCAAGATAAGAGGGGAATGCCTGGTAATTGGTTATATTGTGATGGATACCAGGCAGGCGGAATACACAAAAGGTTACAGTTAAGGAAGGAAGTGAAAGTAATAAAATCCCATGCTTCTCCCTTCTCCTTGGGAATGGCAGAATCCAGGGGAGGGTGAGATTTGGGTTTTGCACAGAAGAGATAGTTAGAAATGAAATATAAATGGATTCTGACACACTAGAAAGAAAAAAGAGATGCCGACTTTTGATAGTAATAAATGTCCATAAGGATCAATATATTCTTGTATTGTTACCATATTAACCTCTTGCCTAACTAATAGCATAATTCAAGCAGTTTAATACTATTACCACTAATGTATGAAAACATTTATTGCTTTTTGTCTAAGGTCAAGTGTAATATTCATTTATCTGTCAAATTTCTAGGCTGTCTAATTCCAAATAACCCTTGGCAGCTTCATAAATTTGAAAACAATGTACAACATGGTACAGAACATAAGCAGTATACAAGGGGAGATTCCAAAAGGTAGGTCCACTTCCTGCATCCCATTAAAGAGCATCATTTAATTTAGTGGTTCCTACTCTTTCCACCTTGGCGGCTTGGCACGTGTGTGTGAGTGGTAGGTGCACAAATGTGCACACAGCTCCATTGGTATGAAGATGGGCACATGCACCCTCCACTCATGCAAATGGAACTTTGCACATGAGTGGAGGACACTTGTGCTCAAATCTCTACTCTTGTGAGCAGAGGGCACTTGACCAGAGGGTGCTTGTGCTTCCATGTGTGAGCTGACAGTGCTTGAACACTAAGCTCCATTCGAATGGAGCTTTGTGAACAAGCACAAGGGCCCACTGCTTGCCCAAGTGGAGCTTCCCACTCGTGTGCTTGCTCACTGCTTACACAAATGGAATTTCACTCACATGCTTGCCCATCACTCACACAAACTGGTTTGAAACATGTCATGGCCCGGTAGTGGGCCACAGCCCGGGGGTTGGGGAGCCCTGATTTAATTGACAGAACCTGAAGCAAGCCAGCTGTGTTGGAGCAAATAGAGACAGGTGGTGCCTCAGATAGTAGGCCCTATTGCAATGTAGGACTATATCATAATCAGCATCTTGAAGTGCCCACAATTCCAAATGGCAACCAATGCAGTTCACATAGCAGGGCATGCTCATCACTGCTTGCCCTGCACATTCTGGATCAGCTGTAATTTCTGGGTGATCTTTAAAGGCAGCCCCATCTGGACCACATTGAAGATCACCATACCGTGAGAGCTTGTGAAGAGAGTCTCTTGTTCCAGAAATGTGTGCAACTGGTGCACAAGCTGAACCTGTGGAAGACTTTCATGGCCATAGTTGTCACTAGCTCTTTTAATCAGGAATAGAACGTCCAGGACGGCCCCTATGTTGTGCACCAGTCCTGAGCAGTGCATATACTGTATACCTGAAAATATATTCACACTCAGAAAAATTCATCCAAGGGCCAATGGCACTTAGTAGCTAACAGTATTTTGAAATAACTGCAAAGTAAATCTTCTGAATTCTAAAAAAATTATTGGAAAAGAGTAATTAATCAGTGTTTTACAAGTGTTGCAAGTTATAAATCTATGGTCTTCTTCTATGCATAAGGCTGTAGCTCTCTGTAGGACTGAGCAAAGACCTATTCCTTCTGAACTACCTGGACAGAGGATACATGCAGATCACCAGTGGAACAACAGGATATTACATAGTTCTCATGTGGAACCAGGAAAGGAAGAAATAAACCATTTCTGAGCTATATATGGATTAATTTGAATAGATATGTCACACTCTCACTGGGAAAAGCTCATAAGCATAAATACCGTAAAATGTGTGACCTAACATTTGTAGACATATTTTCAGTTATTATATTTTTAAAACTGACAAACCATACCTAAATCTAAGTAACTTTAAAATAGCTTAAATAATAAAAGAAAAATGCAGAGGTTTGAAGGAACTAAATGTCACATTGATGTTTTGTCCTATGTTTTTCAAAGAATACTTTTTCATATGATCTATTTACTGGAATCTAGAAGAAAACTTGCATTCCAAGAAAAGGTTTTTCTTTTAAGTTATAATATTAGCTGATGGCTATTAAGACCATTTTTATTTTTTTGTCTTTTTGCCTTCCTTCTTTTTTTCCTTATCCTTTCCTTTTCCTTTGTCTTTTTCTTTCCCTTTCCCCTTTCCAGTATCTTCCTTCTCTGTCAGTGACTTGATTCTTGCTTTTCCTAGAGGAGTCTTTGCATACCAAACCTAGGAAATCAGATAGAAATATTTTTACAAAGCCTGAAAATACATGCATAACCTTGTTTTGAGAGCAGTACATTTCTAGAACGTTAGGTCAATCAATCAGAATAGAGCTGGAAGCGACCTAGGAGGTCTTCTAGTTAGTACAGGGCTTTTCAGCCTTTTCACAGACTGAACCACTTTTAGGACATGACAATATTCAAGTACCACCAGTACTTAGCAAGGTGTCAAAACTTGACTTAAAAAAGGGGGGGGAGGATTTTGGGTTTTACTGATTAGATTCATTTGTTGTTATGGAAATGGATATACTATTTATACTATTATGGAAAAGTAAAAAGTTGAGGTTCGGTGTTAATGCTTCATTCTACTGCAACAGAGGAAGTCAGAAGTCAGTGCCTTTTCTTTTTCCCTTCTCCCCCTCCCTTCCCCCCTTTTTCCTCCACACTGTGTCCTACTATTTGCTTTTGTACTTTTTATTTTATTCTATAATCTATTATTCTATAATCTAATAAAATGTACAAAATGTAAAAAAAATACCAGTTTTAATTTCTTTGGTAGTGGTTCCTTTGCTGAATCACTTTCCCTTTGCACTGACAAATGTATGATGAATTTATCCATATTTATTAATATGCACTACTACCTTGGTGGTCAGGTGGCTGGTCGGCCCTTGTCCCTCTCTCCATCTCCTCACTCTTTTTCCTCCCAACCTGCTGGGCTTTCCTTCCACAGCTTCTTCTTCCCTCTTTTTCCTCCCTGCCTACTGGGCTCTCCTTCCATAGCTGCTTCTTCCTTCTCTCTTTTTCCTCCCTGCCTGCTGGGCTCTCCTTCCACAGCTTCTTTCCTCTTTTTCCTCCCTGCCAAAGTAGTTGGGGATTGTGATTTATTACAACTGTAGGAGTGGGGAGCTCAACTTTTACTTTGTAACTTTTGGGGGGTGAGAAGTTTCAGTCTTGGGTTCACCTTTGTTTGTGCTGATACTATGTAGCCAATAAAAGTATTCTTTGAGGAAAGCAATTGCCTCAGAGTTCTTATTTCTACTGGTCTCATCTATCGGAACTATGACATTAACCCAAGACTGCAAAATTCAATACCGCAAGGGGTCCTGAGCCCTGGTCACCTACCTATACCTTGGGAGGACAACAAAGACTCAGGGAAGATGCAGAGATGGAAAAGAAAGGGGAGTCAATCTTGAGCCTTGGAGCGGCAGCAGCAGATGGGATACAGGCTGCTGCTTTGGTGGAGAGTGTGGTCCTAACAGCCGGAGCAAGACCAAAGGCCCGTGAAGTCCCATTGGAGAAGCTGACTCAGAGGGAGGAAGCAATCGTCCTTGTGGGGACTTGGAGGTCAAACGCTGCCCTGCCACTTAAGAGCATGCTGAAAGCTGCAGAGGTCTCACTGCAAGGCTTCCAATCACCTGTAGCTATGAAAGCTAAATGGCCGGCAACCTGGGACGAATCTGGGAAGTGGAAGTACCTGACCGCAATCCACAGCCACTCGATGGAAAGTCTGAGGGAGAAGTTTGACCAGTTGGAGATGGGTGAAGGAGGGCAAGCGATCTGCCAGATGATCTCAGGGGCAAGAAGACAAGTGGTCCCATGCGCCTTCACAACCCTGAGAGGTTGGCCTGCGAGAGAGTATGTGAGGGACTTTCAGAGAGTGGCAGGACAGATTAGGCAGTGGCCCGAACAGTCATTGATCCACTACTTCAAAGCGGGATTGGATCATAATCTATTCCAGATTTGCATCTGCAGGAGGGGGAATCCTGATTAACTCCATGATTGGGACCATTTGGCTACAAATTTGGATATTGAACTGACATGGTACCATAAGCCTGCAGCTTGTGGACCTCAACCAAGGCGAGATCTGGGGAGGCATCAACTGCTGCAGCATCCGTTCCACCTGCCCCGATGTGTGGATCTGTTTGAGCTCCTGTTGGATCTCAGATCAAGTGCTTCAGGTGTGGGCAACATGGGCATCGAGCTGCAGATTGATCGGTTCTTTTCTCTCCACTGAAAAGTGTGAGCACAGCTCCCACAAAGCCTAAGAGGCAACCTCGACCAGCGTGAGAGAAGTCGAATTAGGTCAGTCAGGAGCAAATTGTACAAATCACCCCTCCTCCAAAGGAGAAGCAAGAAGAATCAGCTGAACGCCTGCCCGTAGCTGATCCATATGACAGCGATGACATAGGGGAAGATGACCCAATGGTGAGTCAGCCTATAAAATGTTAGTTAAGATGAATCTAGAACAGTGATGGTGAACCTTTTAGAGACCAAGTGCTCAAACTGCAACCCAAAACCCACTTATGTATCGTTGTGTGCCAGGTGGGCGTGGCCCATTGGGTGGGCGTGGCCCATTGGGTGGGCGTGGCTGCGGTGATAATGACAGACTGGGTGGGACTAAAAAGTTCAATCAATTCCAACTTTGCGAGATCTTTTTTTCCCCACGAGAAGTTGAAATTGATTGATTGATTGATTGAACCTTTTTTTTTGCACATGGTGGCAGAGGCCTAAAGCGAAAAGGTTTTATAAAAAACCCAGCTGAAGGCCTTGGACTGGGGCCATGGCGCGCATGCCCACAGAGAGGGCTCTGCGTGCCACCTGTGGCACCCGTGCCATAGGTTCGCCACCACGGACCTAGAAGATGACTACGTTAAAGAGTATATAGTAAACTAGACAAAAATTTTGGGATATAATATAATGCTAGATAAATGGGAGAAAGTACTAATGAATGGACTAAAATTCATGTAAAATTATAGTTTGAAAGAAAACTTTTACAAAATAATGTATTTGTCAGAACCCATATTTCATTAAGGGGCTCTTTCTAATTCTATTCTTTCTATTTTTCTGGGTTCTGCCATGTTCCTGGAGGGGAGGGGGGAAATGCTGCGGGATGTTTCTTTGTTTTCTCTATTGCTACAATGTAACACTTTTGCTGTCTCCGCATACACACTCTTTGAACTATCTTTCCCCTTGATGTCAGCTTGAAGGGGGGAGGAGAAAGGAATGCACCTATGGCAACTGGTTTATCTCTGCTTTCGGAAGGGAAGGTGCAAACAACACTGCGAACCTGGGAAAGACCAGCGTTGTCACCAATTTCCCACAATGGACTTAACACGTGATGATTGGCCCATTTGAACTGACCGGATAAACTACTGGGGTGGGGTTTGCTTGGGACTCCTTTAACCTATTGATCTGAGTGGGAAACCCTCAGATCCTGTCTATTATGCCTGCCATCAGCTTCTCCTAATAAAAGTTCCTTTTGGAAGAAACTGCTTTCATGAGTTCTACTTTCTTAGGATGAGGTTTTGAATTGGTCCCTGACAGTATTGTTGGTACTTGACCCCAGACAGACTAATGAAAATGTATAACTAGTAAGAGTTGGAAATGTAGTCAAAATCCAGGTTCATCATACGTGGTTGTCTTCCAAATATGTGAAAACATACTGGAAAAACTTATCAATGACAATGCATAAAATATTTAAGATACAAATATTAATGAAATGTGAAGCTTTTCTTTTAGGTGTTATGGACAAGCCAGTTAAAAAACAATTTGGGGTGCTATTCCTTCACTGTCATGGCCCCATTGGAGCCTGGTTCGGAGGAGTTGGAACTGGGATCGTCCAACAAGCATAGCATATCTATCTCCCTTGGCATTTCTGAAGAGGCCAGAGGCTGAGGATGATGCTGTCCTAGGCCTCTCAGCCACTGGGGGAGAGGGTCGACCAGATAGAGAGCTGCCTGCCTGCACAGACACAGGGGAGGACTGGCTGCTGACAGGCAGTGGTGCTGATAGGCAGATCTCCTCTGATGAAGAACAGCTGCCTACTCCACTCAATCTAAGGGCAAGGAAAGCAGAGCGTAGGCAAGCCCAGAGAAGGGCTGCCTCATCAAAAAGAACACTTGGACTGGAGTAACTTAAGGAGAAGGCGTGGGGGGTTAGTCTTTGCCATAAACAATTGTATACTTTGGCTTATACTCCCCTGGCTTTGACTCGTGCCTGTTGCTGTTTGCTTTGCCTTGCTTGGAAGATTGCTCTTCGCATTTTGTTTTGGACCTTGCCCTTCTCTTGAGGATTGCTTTTGACCTTTGCTACACTATGACTTTGGAACTGCTTGCTGCCTTGGGCCTTTTCTTTGCCCTGAAGACTGCCATTGTCTTGTGCCTGGACTCTGCCTTGTGGACGGGACTTGGAACCCTGGACCTTGTCCTATGAGCATGCTCCTACTCTGTGGACTTTATTTGTACTATAGAGGCTGTTGTTTAGGGGACTGAGGGTGATTGAGGGTGGTAGCATAGGGTAGCCTTACCGGTCATTGGAGGGCCATTTGCTGGAACATTTGTTTAGAGAAATAAAGGTGCCTTGACCACCTGGATCATAACATATAGGGTGACGGCTGCAAGGATTGTACTTGCCAAGCAGTGGAAAGAAAAAGGGATGCCAACTGTTGAAGAATGGATTTTAAAATTGACTGAAGTAGCAGAAATGGTGAAATTTACTGCTTTGATCAGAGATAATGGAGTAGACAGCTTTAAAAGAGACTGGAATTTATGGACTTTCTACATGCTAAATACAATAACAGATGGTTAACAGGGATTTGAAGATTAGTATAATGTTTAGCTTAACCTGTTAACTGCTCTTTCTTCATATACACACACACACATACACACACACACACATATTTGTAAAAGGGGAGGAGACCTTACTGTTTTTTCTTTTTTTTCAGCATTCAGTCAGGGCGGATTCTATATGTAAAACGTTAAATCAATTTGGTATTTGGATCACTTTTTTCTTTTTTGTACACCATTTTTGTTGTTACTGTTAGTGCTGGATGTATGTTTTTGTTTTGTATTTTATTTTTTATGATAAAACAAAATAAATATACTTAAAAAAAAGAAAGACAAAAAGGACAAGTATAAAAAGTGGAAAAAGGGGCACATAACTAAGCATATAGCCTGAATCTGAAAAGATGAAGTTAGAAAAGCGAAAGCTCAAAATGAATTAACACATGCAACACATGTAAAAAATATTAAATAGGTTTCTTTCAACAAGTAATGTTAAAAAATTCTAATAAAATATTTATACAAAAAAAAGAAACAAGAAAAAACTCAAGGAAATGATCAGTCCACTAAAGGGAGAAAATAAAACTGTTTAATTCATTATTTGCATCTATATTTATGCAAAAGGAAAAAAAACAGTCCAATCCATCAAAAATAGTACTGTAAAAAGACAGATTGGATTACAATTCAAAATAGGCAAGAAAATGGTAAGATGACACCTATCCACTTTAAATGAGGTCAAATAGCCAAGAGCAGATAGATTACATCCCAAAATTCTGAAGGAAGTGGCAGATGTGATTTTGGAAGTGCTAAACCATTCTTTCAAAGTTTCTGGAACAGTGGAGAACTACCAGAGGATTGGAAAAGAGTTGATGTGATTCCCATCTTCATTAAAGGAAAAAAAATGGATCAAGGAAACTACAGATCAATTAGCCTGACTTCAAAACCTGGGAAGATCCTGGAAAAGACAGTTAAGCAATGGATCTGCAAACACCTAGAAACAAGCAAAGCTATTAGTAGAAGCCAACATCAGTTTGTCAAAAAACAGATCATGTCAAACCATCTTTATTGCATTTTTTGACAAAGTGGACGAGGGAAATACTGTGGACATAGTACACTTGAACCTCAATAAGACATTTGACCAAGCAGACCATAACCTGGTTCTTGGTAAGATAGAAAAAATGGGATAGACCTCATCATCACCAGATGAATTCGTAACTGGCTAATTAAATACACTAAACATGTAATACTCAATGGAACGGTATCCAAGGTTCTGTCTTAGGCCCAGTATTCTTCAACATCTTCATAAATGATTTAGATGAGGGGATAGAAGAGGATCCCATCAAATTTGCAGACAACACCAAGATGGGGGGGGAATAGCCAATAATTTAGAAGACAGCCTCAAGATCCAGAAGGATTTTGGGGCTTCCGGTGGCTCCGCCGGCGCTGGAGACAGCCTTCCCGGGCTGCCCGCGGCTCAGCTGTGTGATTTTCGCCCGAAACAGCGCCGATCAGCTGTTCGGGCGAATTTGAAGCCCCCTCCTCGGGAGAAGAGGAGGGGGTGAGCTCCCAGGTAGGGGTAGAGTTCTCCAGGGCTGCCTGAGCTTTGAGCTTGGGCGGCTGAAGGATTGAACTCCCCCGTAGCCTGGGTTGCTCCCAGCTGGCCAGCGTCTCTGCTCTGGATTTTATGGAGCAGAGCCAGGCGTCTGTGACCATCCCTGCCTGAAGGAAAGACTATGAAAGGAAAAGAGCAGGCAGAGCGGTACAAGAGGGAAAGATGAAGAGGATTATTTTATTCTACTCTCGAGCTTGATGGACTTTTTCTAAAACTTAAAGTGAAAGTGCGTCACAACTGTAAGTAAAAGATGGCGGCTAAACCTCCTCCTAAAAATTTCCGGAGTGCAGGAAATTCTCCGGTGCAACAACATTCATTATTGCAGGCGCTGCATTCTTCTGATGTATTGACATTGAAGGATCTTGAAAAGCATACCCAGTTAATTTTGGAATCAATGGGTGTTAAATTTCTACAGATGGAGGAGAAATTGCAGAAATTGGAGGAGAGAATGGAAGAGAGGATGGAACAGAAATTTAGAGAGATGAAGGTAGACATTTTGACTTCAGTGCATAAAGTAGCTGTATGTGTGGAAGATCTGGAGGAAAAAGTGGAAGATTTGACTCAAAAGAATGCTATATTAGAAGCAAAAGTATTGGAAATTGAAGAGTTAAAAGACAAAATGGATAACGAACTGAGTCTGGCTCAATTTTACCAGATGCAGTTTGCTGTTAGAATTAGAGGTTTAAAAGAGAATATTAAGGAAGACCTAAAGCAGCTGGTCTCAGAGGCTTTTGAGGTGGTATTGAATCAGCCAGCATCTGAAATAAAACAAGGCATGGACAAAGTGTTTCGTGTGAACTCGTGGATTGCTAAACAGAGAAAGCTGCCTAGAGATGTGGTGGTTTATTTTTTAAAAAGGGAAATTAGAGATGAAGTTATACAAGCTGCCTATGATACTAAAGTTGTGATTGCTGATCAAGAAGTTCTGGTTTTAAAAGAAATTCCTCCAAAGATTTTAAAGAGAAGGAAGGACTTTATATTTCTTGTGCAAGAGCTTAAGCAACGAGATATAAGGTTCAGATGGGAGATTCCACTTGGCTTGAGCTTGACGTATGAAGGCAAAAGGTATTGTTTGGTTACTGTGAAGCAAGCGCGTGATTTTTACAACAATGTTTTAAAAGTAATCCCATCAATACTTTCGGAAGATGCAGAGGGATCTGGAGAAGGAGAATATCAAGAGGATGAAGATGGACAAACAGATGAGAAGGGTGTAGGAGGAGATCAAGCCATAAATCTTTTGGATGACCTTAGAGAACAGAGAGTGACGCGTGCTGCTTTAAAACGTTCAAAGAAGATTAAAAAATAAGACTTGCAGAAATCTATGGAACTTCTATAATGTACTTACAGCTAAGCAGTGGACAATGGACTAAATTTACTAAATACTTACAGTTAAGCAGTGGAACTAATGGATTAAATTTACTACAGAGGAAATGGAAGAAAGCTTTATGGGCTAATGTGGGTTAATTTGTGTAAGAATTATCTATTATAGACTATTTTGGTTAGAGAGTGATTAGGATAATAGGGATAGGTGTTTGTGGTGTGTAAATGAGAATTTGTTTAGTAAATAGACAATTGTGGAAGAATGTAGACAGTGGAGGAAGGTTTTCTGTTTTTTTTTTCTTTTTTAACATGAATGACGCTAGTTTTTTTTTTATCTTAGTTTTCTATATATATTTAATATTATTAAGGATTGGTTTATTTTATATAAGCTAGAGAGTGATGGATTTTAGAGTTTATAGTTGTTAGTATATGATTGTTTATGATTGTTTTTTTTAGATATATACCTTGTATTTAGCTCTGGGAAGTCAGGGGGGGGTAGGGGGGAGGGGGGGAAGTAGGGGGGAAGGAGGGTGGGAAAGGGGGGAGTTAGGGGGGGAGGGGGAGGGGGGAGGTAGGGGGGGAGGAGGGCAGGGGAAGGGGGGTTTTTTAAAGGAAAACTGTATTTTAAAACTTTTCAATAAAAAAAAAAAAAAAGATCCAGAAGGATTTTGATAGACTTGAACACTGGGCACTATCCAACAAAATGCAAGTCAGTGGTGATGTAAGATCGTACACTTAGGCAAGAAAACCAAATGTACAGGTATAGAATAGGTGATATTTGGTTTGACAGCAGTAGTTATGAGAGGGATTTAGATGTCCTAGTATACAAACACTTAAATATGAGCCAGCAATATGCTGCAGCTACCAAAAAAGCCAATGAGGTCCTAAGCTGCATCAACTGGGGGATAGTATCAAGGTCAAGTGTTTTGTATCACTTTATACTGATTTGTTAAGACCACATTGCATCCAGTTTTAGTTACCATGATACAAAAAAGATGTTGAAAGAGTGCAGAGAAGAACAAGATGATTAGCAAGCTGGACGCTAAGACATATGATGGTTACAGGAAGTGGGAAGGTATAGTCTAATGAAGAGAAGGAGTAGGGGTGACATGATAGCAGTCTTCCAATATTTGAGGAGCTGTCACAGAGAAGAGGGGGTCAACCTATTCTCCAAAGCACCCAAGGGCAGGATATTAAGTAACGGATGGAAACTTAAGAGATCTCCTTAAAATAAGGAGAAATATCCTGTCAATTAGAACTATCAATTAGTGAAGTAGCTTGCTTTAGTTGTGGGTGCTTCATTACTAGAGGTTTTAAGAAGAGATTGCATAGCCATTTATCTGCTAGAGTGGGGGCTGAAGTAGAAGACCTCAAAGGTCCCTTCTAACTCTATTCTGTATTCTGACTTCCTCACTGCTTAATAACCTATTGTGTTGGAACCAGATGAAATTGATTCTGATTCATTGGAATCAGAATAAATTTTTATTACGGTCAAAGACCAGCACAAAAGTTAAAAATTAAAATAAATACATTCTCTAAAAATATTGGAAAACAACTTAGTAAAGTAGTATGATGAATAAGGATTGTTAGTTTTTTAGATATCTTTTCCTTTTCATCATTGTAGCAGCACAAAATTTTGCTATTGTAGGAGTGGTGGCTGGATTTGAATCCTGAGGTAGTTGGTTCACATAGAAATTATCTGAACTCCCTAGAAATATAGGGAGAACCTATATTGTTCTGATGTCCCTGTAGAACCTGCAGCACAATAGAACATGTGAGATATCTTCAACTTCCCCATTGCCACATGTACACATTCACTCAGCTATTGGAGTTATATCATACCTGCCCTGTAAGAGTGCTGAGGGGAGGATATTAAGTTGGGCTCTAAAAATGCTATTCTACTCTTAGGAAAAGTTAGATCTTTCAGATACCTTGCTGGTTCCCACATACTCTGGTTTGTCTTCAGATCATATATATTCATTAGAAAACATACTTCTGAATGTATTGAGCAAAAGCAACAACATTCTGAATGCTACTTATTCCTCCACAGAAAAAAAAGGCAAATCTCTTAACCTTAAATGTTTCTTCTTCTTCTTTGTACACTGGATCCTGTCTTGCTAGGCACGTTAGGAATTCAACAGCAGTTAGTGGCTTCTTACTCAGCTGCATTCGGCGTCTTTCAGTTAGGACTGCTTGGACTGCTCGAAGAATGGGTCCCTGAGCATAACCATCAGAAACCTGTGCCAGGCAACTGATATTTAGTTGTTTGGAGAGAAGTCCTCCATTTTGCTGAATGAAGTGTTTCCATAAAACTGTTAAAATGGTTATAAAAGCAACAGTTAGAAAGCTGAATTCACTGAATAATAATCATAGTAGTAGGTGACATGCAAAATATTAATTATTTTTAACTATTTGATTTTACAATTGTTTCCTCATTTTAAAGCTATTAAAAATTTTGATATCTTTTTTGCAGGAAAAGGATTATACTTTTTATTCCGACAGACATCAATCTTTTTCCAGGATCGATTTTATTTTGTTATTTTGTTGACTAATGATTTTTTTTAAGGACTAAAAAGGTGAAGATTTGTGCAAGAACTATTTCTGATCATAGTCCAGTTTGGCTAGAGATTGATAAGGAGAATAGAGACAGGCGCTCGTGGCGCGTAAATGAGAATTTGTTTAGAAATCAGAGAAACGTGGAAGAATGCAAACAGCGGATGAAGGATTTTTTTGAAATTAATATGAATAAGGGCACATCTATGGACATGGTTTGGGATGCTAGCAAGGCCTATATGAGAGGGGTGTTGATATATATGAATAATAAACATAGACGTGCTGTGGAAGCTAGGAGGAAAGAACTGGAGAATGAAATAAAGGAAAAAGAAAAGGCTTTGATTTTGAATTCAGAGGATGTGAAGACTAAGGAGGCTATTAAACTGTTAAGAGGACAATTTGATAAATTAATGGCTGACCAAGTGGCAACCAATTTGCGGTTTGCCAGGCATAATACTTTTTGCAACGCTAACAAACCAGGTAGATGGTTAGCTTATAGATTGAGGAAAAAACAAAGGGCTTCTAATATAGACAAAATTGAGTATAAAGGAAGGGTTGTGTTTCAACAGGATCTTATCAAGGATGCTTTTGTGGATTTTTATTCTAAATTATATGCTAAGGAGAAGATTAATGAAAAAGACATTGAAGGTAGATAAAGCACCAGGTACGGATGGTTTGTCTGCGGCTTACTACAAAAATTTACAATTAGAGATGATGAAACCGTTAAAGGAACTGTTCCAGACAATCCAGAGGGGGGGAAAGGTGCCACCGTCTTGGAGAACAGCTTTTATTTCTTTGATTCCGAAGGAAGACCAAGATGCTACTCAAGTTAAAAATTATAGACCGATATCGCTTTTAAATACAGATGACAAGATATTTGCTAAGGTTTTGGCTAATAGACTGATGAGGGTTCTGCAACAGGTGATTCATGGGGACCAAACGGGGTTTATTAGTGGTAGGCAAATGAAAAATAATGTGAGGCATATAGTTGATGTGTTAGAGTTTTTGGAAAGGAACAACCAGATCCCTGCGGCGCTAATTTTTCTAGATGCTGAAAAAGCTTTTGATCAATTGAATTGGCAATTTTTGATGAAAGTTTTAGACAAAATGGATTTTGGGGAAAATTTTTTACAACCGATTAGGGCATTATATCAAAAACAAACTGCCCGAATTATAGTTAATAATAGTCTGACAGAAGCATGTAATATTGAGAAGGGCACAAGGCAAGGGTGTCCGTTATCGCCCTTGTTATTTGTGTTAACATTAGAGATATTATTGGTTAAAATACGGAATTCGGAAAAAATTAAGGGGATACAAATTAGAGATCAGGATTATAGATTGAGAGCATTCGCAGATGATCTGGTTGTTACAGTGACCCAGCCAGAGAACTCTGTTGTGGACCTGATGGAGATAATAACACAATACGGGAAGGTTTCTGGATTTAAAGTTAATATACAGAAAACCAAAATTCTGGCCAAAAATATGACAGTTTCGCAAAAGGCTCTCTTAGAAGGATTAACTGGATTTGAGATTGTTAAAAGGGTTAAATATTTGGGGGTGCTTTTGTCGCCCTCTAATACAAAGTTATATAAAAATAATTATGAAAAATTATGGGGGAAAATTCAAAAAGAATTGGAGAGTTGGGAAAAATTGCAATTGTCTTTGTTGGGACGGATCGCAGCAGTGAAAATGAATGTCCTGCCTAAATTTTTATTTTTATTTCAAATGATACCGATTCTTAAGAAAGATTCTAATTTGGAGGAATGGCAGCGAGGTATCAATAAATTTGTTTGGGCAGGGAAAAGGCCACGAGTTAAACTTAAGATTATGCAGGATACTCGTGAGAGAGGTGGTCTTAAAATGCCTAATCTTAAACTATATTATGAAGCTGCTGCATTAGTAGGAATAAGTGATTGGATTAATTTGACACAAGAGAGATTATTAAATCTTGAGGGCCACGATTTGTTGTTTGGCTGGCATGCATATTTGTTGTATGACAAGAAGGTAGACAACGTGTTTAGAGTGCATATTTTAAGACAGGCATTGTTGAGAGTTTGGAAGAAGTATAGACATAAGCTAGATTGTAAGATACCACTGTGGGCAATTCCAAAACACGCAATAGAAAATATACATGCTGGATTCAAACATGATGTGACTACGTACAAGGAGATCCTAAGCTTGGAAAGAAATGTTTGGTGTTTGAAATCATATAGCCTCTTGCGAGAAGAGAAGGTTGTTCAAAATTGGTTTCAATATACTCAGTTACGGGCCAGGTGGAAAGAAGACCAGAAAAATGGTTTTACAATGACTGATGAAAATTTGATAAAGCAAATCAGAAATCAGGGACCAGCACATATTAAACGGATATATCTTGCGTTGATAGAGATTGATTCAGAAACAGAACTTGTTAAGGATTGTATGATAAAATGGGCCCAAAACATCCAGGAAGTTATTACAATGGACACGTGGGAAAAGATTTGGGTGAGGAATGTAAAATTTACACAAGCTCAAAATCTAAGAGAGAATTTTTACAAAATGTTTTATAGATGGCATTTAGATCCTAAAAAGCTTACAAGTATGTATCCGAATTATCAGCCTAAATGTTGGAGGTGCGGTGATGAAGACGCAACATATTTTCACATATGGTGGACTTGTAAAAAGGTTAAAGCCTTTTGGATAAAAGTCTGGTGGAACATGCAGAAGATTTTTAAACAGAGGATAAAGTTTTGTCCGCAACTTTTTTTGTTGGGAATAATTACAGATGCTACAGTTGTGGACACTAAGTTGATGTTGAATTTAATTACGGCAGCAAGACTTTTGATAGGTCAGTACTGGAAGAAAGAGGAACTGCCGACCATAGAAGAGTGGACTTTAAAGGTTTCTGACCTGGCTGAGATGGCGAAGATTTCGGCCTATTTGAAAGATCACTCGCAAGAACGCTATATTATGGAATGGAGAAAATGGATTGAGTTTATCCAGAACAAGTATAGGGTTAAGAAATTTCATGTAGCATTTGAATAAGTCTTCTTTCTTTTTTTCTTTTTCTATTTTGGTTTTTCTATATATATTTAATATTACTAAGGTTTGTTTTATCCTATATAAGCTAGAGAGTGATGGATTTTAGAGTTTATGGTTGTTAGTATATGGTTGTTTATGATTTTTTTTATATATACCTTGTATTTAGCTCTGGGAAGTCGGGGGGGAGGGGGGAGAGGTAGGGGGGGAGGGAGAAGGGAGGGGGAGGGGGGATTTTTAAAGAAAAAATTGTATGTTAAAACTTTTCAATAAAAAAATTTTTTTTGATATCTGCGTATTTTTCAGGAAGGTCAGAGTGATTTGACAGTCAACTGCAATTCATACAGAATCAACCCACTTTTAAAACCCATTTTAAAAAGTAGGATACATTAAGCTTCTTTCCCTGCAAAATAACCCCAGTAGTTCATGTGATAGTTTAAGTCTGCTCTGACTGTAGCACTTCTCATTTGGGATCATATGGCATCACATTTTAAATAGTTTCTGCAACTAAAATATACTTGACATGAAAAAAAAATCATTTCTCTAATAAATAACTAATAAAATGCTTTTTATTATAGTTTATCATTTTTTGTTTAGTTTAAGTTGAAACTATTTGCAGTGTAAATTCAAAACTATTAAGTATATGGTGCAGAAAATGAAGAAATTTCCTGAGTTACAAAAATTACTGTATTTTTCCGTCTATAAGATGCACCCTTGTGTGGCATGCTATAATGTGGGATGGAAAATATAGGGCTCATCAGTATTTTCAGAATCATCATATTAGACGGGCACTATTAGATGTGTGGATAAAAATTAAAAAAAAATAACTATATAGAAATTCCCAATTGGCTATCTATATTAGAGATTTTTATACACCCCAAATTTATAAATCTAGGAAGTGTAATTACATATAAAGATCTCTTAGATGAAAATGGAGACCTGAAAACAAGAAAAAGATTATCAGAAGATGGTGTAGAGTTGGAATGGTGGGCATACTTACAAATACAGTCACGATACAGAAAAGATAAAAAAGAACCAGGGATAAAATTAGAGTATACACAATTAGATAAAATTCTTCTAGGAACAGAAGATCGAATGATAAAAAAGATATACCAATATTTATTAGAACAGGATTTGTTAGAACAGGTAAAAGAAACAATGTTAACCTGGAGTAAAAACTTTGGTTATAATATTGACTTAGATAATTGGCAATTACTATGGGATAGAAATAGGAGGTTAACGCTAGCCACCTCCTATAAAGAGAACTTGTACAAGATGTTTTATAGATGGCATCTTCCCCCCTACAAGGTTAGCAAAAATAGATAAAAAAAATCTCACCAATGTGCTGGAAATGCAGAAGGCTTCCAGGGACGTACTATCATATGTGGTGGGAATGTTCAGAAGTGAATTTTTTTTGGCAGTGGATTAAAAATTGGTATATTACAACAAAAAATTGATTTAAAACCAGAAATTTTTTTATTAGGAATTATTAACGATAATCTCGGTAAAGCATCTCTCTACTTATTAGTACATATCTTAACCGCAGCAAGACTGACATATGCCCAAAAATGGAAAAGAAAGGAAACTCCCACTGAAGAAGAAATAATAGATAAAATTTTATCCTGCGCTGAGATGGACAGGTTAACCCTAGAGATCAAAAATAAGAACGAGTATTATGAAATTTGGCAAAATTTCTACAATTAGAGTTAAGGAGGATCGCTGAGATGAACATTGTTTGATTGGTTGATAATGTAAGGATTTTTATTAGCATCTATATAATGGACATAACTGAAAGATATGTAAATATAACGCTGAGGACTGAATGACAGTTTACTAAAAAACTGACAGATCTTATATGTACATTTTTTAATATTCTGTCCTGTTATAGATTGTATTTTAGGTTTTTGTTATTTCTTTCTGTAACATAAGATAATACTAATAGTAGTGTTGTAGCTAGGGAAGTTGAATCATGTCCACTTTTGTTTTTAAATGTATATTTAATAAAAAAAAATTAAAAAAAGATGCATAATAAGACGCTCTCCACAAGTTCTGCCAGCGGAACATTTTGCCCCTTTCCCCCCTCCTGTTAGTGGCAAGCCCACACCCTGCACCTAGCGGCATGGTAACCCACACAGGCATGCCTTGGGCTGCGGAGGTTACCATTAGTTTTCCATGTATAAGACACACCTGATTTTTGAAGAGGGTGTTTGCAGGAAAAAAATATAATCTTATACATGGGAAAATACAGTAATACAGAAACAACTTGCCTCCAGAAATTGTGGGTGCTCTAGCACTGGAGGCTTTTAAGAAAAGCTTGGAAATCCATTTGTTTGGAATGCCATAGGGCAGGGGTCTCCGACCTATGGGCTGTGGTCTGTTGGCCACTGGGCCACAGGAATGGTTTGTGCATGTGTGTGGGTGCTAGCGCTGCCACCAGCATCACATGGGTGCTAACCGCCCATTTGTGCACGTGTGAAGGTGCTAGCAACCCGCTTGCGCATGTGCACAAGCACCACACGGGTGCACGCAGCCCGCTTGCACATGCATGCAGGTGCTAGCGCTGCCATCGTGCGCCCATCTGCACATGCACACACACATTTCCTTGCTTCTCCCTTTCCCTCCGATCCACCAACCTGGAAAGGTTGGGGAGGTCTGATATGGGTTCTCCTGCTTGATCAGGGGGTTGGACTAGAAGACCTCCATGGTCCTTTCCAACTGTTATTGTTACTTATGTATGCATATGTGTATATATGTATATGTATGTATGTGTATATATGTATATGTGTACACACACACACACACACACACACACACACACACAGAGTGTATATAAATGAATGTATGATTCTGAAATTTAGTAATGAATTTTCAAGTAACAAACTTAATGCATAAGTACTCTTTTTAAAATTTTGAGGTATTTTTGCAAAAACTAGTTCTATTTTCATGTACTTGCCAAATCTTGAAGCATAGTCCGGCCGCGGCACCAAAATTATTTTCTTATAAACTTTGCAAAAGGGTTTGATGTCTGCATCAAATGGCCGGTTAGTGGTACCAATGATTAAAATTCGATCTTCAGTTTTTAGAGTTTTCAAAATTTTGGGAAGTTGTTTTTTCAAACGTTTAGGATCCATCTTCAAGAACAAACATAAATATATGCAGTCTTTAATTTGATCAAGCATGATATATAGGATTTTTTATTTGGAGCTATCCATTCCAAAACAAACTACAACTAAAGAAAATAGATCTTAACTTCTAGATTTAACTTCTACTATATATTTATACATAAATTGTATTTGCATTTAAATTTTTATATATTTATATTCAACTGCATATATATGTTGAAAGTTGTCATTTATTAATATCTATTGGACCCCAAAATATTAGTGGTCATGTATTATGTATTCTGCTTTTATAACCTTTGTATGTAAAATTGCAAAAGGTACTTTAAACTAAAGTAAATACCTTGAGATATCTATAAGTTCTATGAATCTGCAGGTAAATAATAAAAAATGTAGTGATGGATTATAGTTCATTTAAGTGTAGCATCTGCCACAATATAAGCTTATGTTTCTTTTTCAGTTTTGGGTATAAGATTTACAAAATATATCAAACATCAATATATACTGCTACAAAAACACACAGATTGTGAAGAAACTTATCAAGCAACGTTTTATCAGTGTGGCAAACATTTTAGCCAGCAGAGGGCAGCAATCACATCATAGCCAATTTAAATATTTCTGTCATTTTACAAAGTGTGATTCTTTAGGTATTAAACCCTGGAACTTTTTAAAATAATTTCTTAAATTTAGAGCAAATGGTAATACTTTGGATCAAGACTGCCTTTTGAATAATAGACTACTGATTGGCAAATAGTTTATCACAAATATGAACTAAAAATAGATTAAGAGAAATAAGAAATAATAAAAACAATTGCATAATGGGAACTCACATAGTTTTATAAACATATGAATCATCAAGTCTAAATGCCTTTTTTAGTCATTATGATTCAGTGATTAATTTAAAAATCTAACCATAGAACAGTGTTGCAAAATTAATAATGCCAGACTTTTCAGGAATTGTAATTAGTTTTCTTTAAACATGTGACAAATTTAAATTTGCTTTGACTTCTTATTTGCTGTTAAAACTGATCTGGTCTTGTTTTTATTGTGCCTAGTTAAAAATTCTGTGTTAATCAGAAATTATTTACCTTTCTTCAACAAGAATATATATATTTCTAATAATAAACATAATTCTGTTTGCATCTACTATTATATAATTACCATGCAATAGATTTATGACTAATTGATGTTGTGTTCCAAAACCATAAACAAATAAATAAATAAATGAAAATTTACCAATTAATATGCTATGCTGCTTGTTTGCTTGTACCATACATAAAAAAGGATTTACCTCTTTTTCAGTTTTAGGTACCTTTCTGTAGAATGTTTTTTCTGTGTCTCCAATCCATATAACTGAAGGCTGTAACTGTTTAGCAACCTAGGAAATTAAAAAAGGGGTTTTTTGAAATAAGGAGTAGTTTGCCTTTTTTTTTTAATTTTCCAGCCTAATCTTCTGGTGGTCTCCCAGCCAACTACTAACCAGTTCTGACCTTCCAATAGAAAAGGATGTCTGTAACTCTTTGCTTGCAGACATTTAATTACATTTCACTACCTAAGCAACATCATAGGCTTGATGTGCCTGAAAACAAACAACTGAGAGCAGAGAACTCCAGAGTTCTGAAGTTGCTTAATTTTTTTCCAGATTTGCTAGATGCTGTCACTTGCTGTGACCATCAAGGTATTAAGAGTAGATCCAAAAATTTAGATGAGAAATTTTATTCATATTCACTCCTACCTTCCACTCTGTTTCCAAACACCATGAAAAGTTTACCTCTTCCATGTATAATAAATCCTCTCAACAGGTGGGAGAAAAGAATTTTGACCACAAACATTAATAGGAATCCCTCAACTATAAGAAATGTTGTTGCAACATCAGTAGTTTCAATGAACCAGACAGCAATGTCAGTAAGGTCATAGGGGAGATCAGAAAGTTGGTTTCGGTAGAAAATGGCAGTTGGCTCTGTGAAAAGCAGAGTTAATTACCAGGGTGAACAAAGAGCTGGTGAGTAGACCATCTCTTTAAAACCTTTGCAGACTAGGAGAGCATGGGAGAATGTGTTTTGAAGAGATGTTTTTGTGAGATCACAGAACAGCAGTCCATTGTGGGTTTTCAGCACTAGAGACAGCAGAAACAGCTGAGTGCTCACAACCAGTCAGCATCTTTCAAAGGATACTAAATTCACAAACTTGCTTTTCTAAATCACATTTGGAAATTGCTTGTAAACTACCTTTCAACTACACTGGTCTACAAGGAGAAAGCCTCAAAAATGAAAGCAGTTAATTTTTACCAGAACTGGATCACTAATAAAGGAAAATTAAGCCCTGAGCATTAATTGGTTCCAGTTTCCATGATACAGCTTCAGATCAAAATTTATTGCAAAAGTGGGCTTGAAACTCAACATTAAGAAAACCAAGATCATGGCATCTGGCCCTCTCAATTCCTGGCAAATAGATGGGGAAGAAATGGAGGTAGTGACAGATTTTATTTTCCTGGGCTCCAACATCACTGCAGATTGGGACTGCAGCCAAGAAATTAAAAGATGCTTGCTCCTGGGGAGGAAAGCTATGGCAAATCTAGACAGCATACTAAAAAGAAGAGACATCACCCTGTCAACAAAAGTGCGTATAGTCAAGGCTATGGTCTTCCCAGTTTCAATGTATGGCAGTGAAAGTTGGACCATAAGAAAGGCTGAGCGCCAAAGAATTGAGGCCTTTGAACTATGGTGCTGGAGAAGACTCCTACAAGTCCCTTGGACTGCAGGGAGTTCAAACTGGTCAGTCCTAGAGATCAACCCTGACTGCTCTTTAGAAGGCCAGATCCTGAAGTTGAAACTCAAATACTTTGGCCACCTAATGAGAAGGAAGGACTCACTGGAGAAGAGCCTAATGCTGGGAAAGATTGAGGGCAAGAGAAGGGGACGACCGAGAATGAGGTGGCTGGATACATAACACCCCTTCCCCCTTAAAAGACAAAACAATCCCCTCAAACAAACAGTCCCTATTGACGCACTTAGTCCAATAGGTACGCAGGTGGCCGATGAACCCAGGATGAACGTCGTAGGGGAACTTCCCCCATGTCTTGGACGGCAGAGTCAGTGTTTGAGTCCTGGTTGACCATTTCCTGTTGACCCACCCCAGAGTCTGACCTTTTGGCAGGGTTGTCGCTGTGGTCCTGGTCATGTTGTTGTCCCGGTCGAACAGGGCTTACTGGCAACAGTACTGGGTCAGTGAGGTCCTCCTCAGGCTCAGGTTCTATTGTCGGTGGGGTTGGTAGTGATGATTTGAGCTTGATGATGGGTAGTCTTCCGGGTGGTCGCTCTGTGACCGTTCAGGAACCCGTTTCCTGACCTGGTCTATGTGCATCTGACCTGATGACCCCCCACCACCCCTACTACGTAGGATAAGGGCCTGGTTTTGTCAACCACCACCCCCGGAATCCACAAATGTCCCGACCCATAGTTCCTGGCCCAGACCAAGTCACCAGGGTGTAACTCCCTAGGGATTTTTGGTTGCTCAGTCTCCGAAGCCACTCTGTTGGGGTGAAGTCTGTCCAATTTGGTGATGAGGCATCTGCCCCATTGGAGTTCCACCGGGCTCTTCCCCGTTGCTGTGCATGATGTGGTGTGTTGGGATAATAGGAAGTCCGCCAACCTGTGATGCCAGTCACCAACGATGATGCGCCTAAGTGCGTCCTTGGTCGTTCTCACCATGCGTTCAGCTTGTCCGTTAGTCGATGGGTGGAAGGGCGTGGATGTGACGTGTCTAATCAAATTCGCCGTCATGAAGGCCTGAAATTCAGCAGCAGTAAATTGAGCCCCATTATCCGATACCAAAACGTCAGGCAGACCATGTGTGGCAAAAAGTCCCCTGAGCACTTGGATTGTTCTGGCTGTGGTCATGTTAGAGACTGGCACTACCTCCAACCATTTGGAGTGGCTATCTACTGCTAATAGGAAGAGCTGTCCCTGGAATGGGCCAGCGTAGTCTATGTGGACCCTGGACCAAGGTGTGTGTGTGTGGCCTCCCATTTGTGGACAGGCGCTTGGGGCATCTCAGGTCTGGACCTTTGACAATTGTAACACCCGTGTACCTGCTCTTCTATTGCCTTATCTATCCCTGGCCACCATAGGTAACTCCTAGCTAATGCCTTCATTCGTACTATACCAGGGTGCCCCTCATGTAAGGATTTCAGGACTCTATCCCTCAGTGTGTCTGGTATGATGACCCTACTACCCCACAACAGGCATCCCTTATGGGCAGACAATTCATGCCTTCTTATGGAATTCCGGGCCTGGACTCTTATCTTGCCACCCTGTGAATACCCATGACTGGACCCTACTCAGGATTTTATCTGATGCAGTCCCAGTTGCTATGTCCCTTACATGGAGAGGGCATTCCGGTAGCTCTTGGATTGCCAGTATCTGTGCAGCAGGCGCCGCATTAGGTTCTGTGTTAGTTAGGGCTAGCCTACTTAACCCATCCGCATGGCCCATTTTTTTCCCTGGTTTGTGAACCAGCTTAAAGTTGTATGCTGATAAGAATATGGACCACCTGAGCACCCTTGGGGAGAATTTGGGGGGGTTTGTTTGTCCGTGATGAATAACCCTAATAGAGGCTTATGATCTGTGAATATAGTGAATACCCTACCATAGAGGTAGTTGTGAAAGTTTTTGACCCCAGGAACTATTGCCAGGGCCTCCTTGTCTATCTGGGTCTAGTTCCTCTCAGCCCCTGACAAGGTTCTGGAGTAGTATGTGATGGGCACCTGTTCCCCGTTTTCCTCTAGGTGGCTCAGTACTGCGCCCACTCCATAGGGTGAAGCATCGCAAGCAATGCAGATGGGCTTTGTTTCTATGACGTGTGTGACTGTAGACCTGCTTGAAAGTAGGGCCTTTAAGGATTGGAAGCTTTTTTCGTGGACATTGGTCCAGCGCCATGCAGCTTTCTTATCTAGGAGCCTGTGCAAAGGCTCAGCTATTGCTGCCTTGTGGGGTAAGAAGGAATGGTAAAAGTTGAGCAGCCCAAGGAAGGCTTGCAGTTCAGCCTTGTTCTTGGGAGTGGGGGCCATCTTAATTGCCCTCACTTTGGATTCTGCAGGGTGGATCCCACTGGCATCTATTTTAAACCCCCAAAACTCAGTGGATGCCACCCCAATGCTGCATTTGTCCTTTTTTAATTTGAGACCTGCAGCATGTAATCTGCTTAAAACTGCCCTCAGTCTTTCAGCCAGTACTTCTTCTGTGTCCCCTGCAATGAGGAGATCATCACAATAAGGGCATACCCCTTGAATGCCCTTAAGAGTCTGCTCCATTACCTCCTGGAAGATGCCTGGTGCTACACTGACACCAAACTGCAGGTGGTTAACCTTGAAGGCTCCCTTTTGTGTTACTATTGTTTGCGCTTGTGCCGTCTCCCTGGTACACCTGCGCGAGATATAGCTTAGCAAAGATGGCGCCTTGGAGGGAAGCGAGAACATGGCTGACCGTTGGGACCGGGTAAGCGTGCTGGTTAAGGGACCGATTTAACATGCATTTATAGTCGGCGCAGATCCTGACCTCCCCATTAGCTTTAAGAGGGGTGACTATGGGGGTCTCCCACTCTCCTTCTACTGGCTGTAGGACTCCCTGTTCGACTAGTTTGTCTAACTCCCCTTCTATCTTGTGTTTAAGCGTGAAGGGGACTCTCTGGGGTTTAATCCTAATGGGAAGGATGCTGGGGTTTAGTTTAAAAGACATGGGGGCCCCGGTGTATCTGCCTAGCTTGTTATCGAACACGTCTGCAAATTCTTTGCAGACGGATTCGATGCTGCTTCCCTGGGTCCTATAGATGCCTGAGATCCCTATGCCTAGTGCCTCAAACCAGTCTAGCCTGACTAGACTAGTTCTCCGGCCCTCAACTCTGATAATATCCAAGTGCCCTTGGAACTTCTTAAACCGCACTGAAAGGGTGGCCTCCCCCTTGATTTTTACTGGGGCGTTTTGGAAATCGGTGAGGATAATGTTTGAGGGCCTCAATTTGACCCACTGCTTGCTCTGGCCGCAAATAAGTTTAAAAGTCTCACACGATATGACTGAGACTGCAGAGCCGGAGTCAAGCTCCATTTTACAGGGAATGCCCTGTAAACGGACGTCCAATTTAATTTTGGGTTTAAGTGGCCGTTGGCCCCCGGTTCGACAGATGACCCTCCAGCTTTCGAAAAATCCTATGCTGGTCGGTTTCTGGGCCCCGGGACCTTTCCACGACGCGTCTTCCGGCTGTAGCTCGTGGAGGCCCTCTCGGAAACGGCTATGGCAGACCGCTGCGATGTGGCCTGGTTTTCCGCAGGCCCAACACGGGCTGACCGGAATTTGCAGTTTGTCCACGCATGGTCTCCGCTGCAGCCTGCGCATTTCAGGAAGGGAATTGCCTTCCGCTGGTTCTCCCGGCTTCCTCATTGTCACTCCTGTTGTTCCGGCCTCCTCCGAACCTGGTCAATGCTGGTCTCCTCTGCTTCTCTGCTCCCAGCGTACGCAGTGTCTTCGAGGTGGATGGATCCTCCTGGGCTGCTGGGTCGGGGGGTCTGGACTACTTGCCGCCGGCTGCCTCGTTGGCCAAGATCTTGTCCTGAGCATCTTGGAGGGTTAAGTTGGGCCTTGCAAACAGTCTCTGTTGCAGGCGCTTGGCACGTAGGCCAAACATGAGTCGGTCACGCAGCCTCTCATCCAGATTGGAGAACTTGCAGAGGCGGGCGGCCTGTGCAAGGCCGCGATGAACTCCGAGGTGATTCACCCGGCAGTTGGACCCTCTGGACAAAGTGGAACTGCCAGGCCAGCTCGGACATTCATGGCTTGAAATGCCCGTTCAGCTTCTCGGTGAGGTCTTGGAATGAGATGGTCTCGATCGGCATCGGCGAGCACAGGCTTACGGCCAAGTCGTAAATGGAGGGCCCGCTTATGCAGAGCAGGGTCGCCGCTTTCAGGCCATTTTTGGCAATCCGATTTGCCCAGAGGAAATTTTTGACCTGTCCCAGGTGAGAGTCCCATCGTTTGGGGAGATGGATGTTGAATTCTCAGGGCTGTCCTGTGTTCAGCTTCCCTGAATCCTGCTCTACCAATGTGGCCGCTAGTGTGGTGACTAGTCGGTCATCGGGGGGGGGAAGATGCCTCTTTCCTCCAGCAAGTGATGCCGTCCCCTAGTGACTTTCAGCTCTTAAGGTGAAGCAGGATCCCACCCTCATCGCCACTGTTGTGTAGTGGGTTCTGGAGCGCAGGAAGGATGCCGAGACGATGAGTACAACATGGCAGATCTTTATTAGATGGAAATGACTGTATCGGGGAATAGGGGTTACCTGCCCTTCTTTTATACCTGGCCAGGTGAGCAGCCAGCCAATGGGTTTGAACCTGTTTCCCACCGAAACTGGTTTCCCGCCAAAACAGTTACAGTTCAACGCCCCCTGGTGGTGACTGCTATGTAAGTGTGTATGTGTTCACTTCACCTGGATACATAACAGTTCCACTGTTGAAATCTGGAGCCCAATAGCTCTGCCTTACTCTTAGGCAATTCTAAATCCCTGTCCAGGTTGTTTAGTTCACTCTGTGAAATTAGATGTAGTTCAGTAGAAGAATACGGTGGACTAAAGTTTGGGTTTGTTGACATTGATGGCTCTGGATCAGCTGCATCCTGCTCATTGTATTTTTCATCATCTGAGTCTAGAGAGTAGGATTCTGGTGGATCTGGAATTGGCAAGTCCTCACCATGGGGTACAGGAGGCAATGCAGATGGAATGTTTGGATATTCCATGATCCACTTCTTCTTTTTTGAGATCCCTTTTGCAACTGGGGAAACCATTCAAAAAGAGCAGTTGCTACTATGATTGGTGGGTTCCCTCCACACCATTGAGACTGTGAAAGGCATGGACTTTTTCTCCCTGTTTAGCCAATGACACAGATAAGCTGCACATGTAACAATAATGAGGGGCCCAACTCTTGTCCTGATCCCCTATTATAATATAGGTGGTATGCCTCTTTTATCACTGCCATCATACTGCACTTTTGAGATGCAAATGTAACCTCACCACAAATGTAGCAGAAGTTATCTGCATTGTTTACAGGGTTTCGAGGCATCTTGGCTTCTGAGGGAAAATTTCATGCAACTGTTCCTTGGAATTGTTAGGCAATGACACTTTCACAAGCCACCAGATATGTGTAGATCTGACCAAGAAAATTGTACCTTGCAATAAAAGAACAATAAATTACAGTTACCGGTAGTTAATAATCTTTAGTCTCAAAGTGAAGATAAATTTATATGCTTCCATGTGGTACCATTTTCATTGTTCTACCATACTTTGTCAAGAGGTTACGAGGCATCATAATCAAACATCTCCCTCCCTTGTAGGCAAATATACTTTCCTTGTATAAATATTGTGATTATATCTTGCAAACTGTTTTCTAATTCCAAAATATGTAAGAATTAACACATTTTATCTTGGAGGTTGATAATTTCCCAAAATTTGTAGATCAGTGCTATTAGAGAACTTTGGATCAACAAGTCTGAAAACACTGGGTGACTTCTTCAATCCATAATGAAAGAAAATTTGAATCATAAGTTGAAGAATTTGTTTAAAAAACTGAAATAAACACAAAAAGCTAAATAAGAATTTGATCCTAGAAAATTATATATGGATTAAGGATCCAGATCAAGTTGAAATAAGTTTTTGGAATTAATTATAAATATTTTCCATGGGAAATAGGTATTTTGGACTTTCGTAAGACAAAACAAAGATAGGCAATTTAAAAAATTGAACACTAGAGGGAACTGACAATTAAAGTTAAAGGAGAAAAATACACAAGCTTGATTAACAACTAATTAGCTGCAATTTATAGAATGGTATAAACATTTTCACTTTGAATATACTGAAGGACACTTTCAAAAAATGGAATCAGAATTTAGTATCAACAATGTCAATAGCAATGTTTACTTCATGGATAGACTGTGTCCAAAAGAGATCATGGAAGAAATGGCAGATGAGGAACTTTTACTGGAGAAGATTGAAAATGGCATTGAAAATGGATCTAAAATTAGAGGTTATGACAATGATATGGAAAAGAATCTCTAACAGAACATACAAACGAAAGTAGCTATTTTAAAAATCAAAGGGGAAATATAAGTACTAAAAAAGAGGGATCTGGATAATTCTATCAGATTTACAAAAGAGGCTTTGAAGAAACGTGTGAGAAGAAAGAAGAAATGAAACCAAATTCTATAACATTGTTTGAATGGAGTAAGACTGTTAGGAAGAAGAAATCTAAAGTTGGTTTATTTGATCCAGGTTAAAATCAGATATGCTGTTATAAAACTGGCAACCTTTATGAAATTTTGGCTAGTGTCTGGACTGAAAAGTTGATGCTTTCTGGATTTGGCTATAGATAAGATTTGAGGGACGGGATACAAAAAATATTGGTTTTAAACTAAGAGGGGATGAAGAGTTACAAAAATTGTTTATACTTGTAATTAAGATTGGAAGTTACTTCTTGATATATTTCTTTTCTATTATATTCTTTTTTGTATTTCTATTTTCTATTTCTTTGCACCTTTTCCTCTTTTTCCCTCTTTTTTATTCTTTAAGCTTTAATCTTTAAGATTTTACTAGTGTAATTAAAACTTTTAATAAAAAAGCAAGTTGGGCAGGGTAGAGAGGTTGATCTTACCAAAATAGATTTGATAAGCACAATAACAAGGAATCCAGCTTATTTAGGACAGCCAAAATCCAATTCAGATAATGGAAATAGTAAGTTTTTATATCATAGAATCATAGAATTAGAAGGACCTTGTCGTCTTCTAGCCAACCCCTTGCCTAAGGCAGGGTTCCTTATACCATTTTGGACAAATGGTTGTCCAACCTTTTTTTCAGCAATGGAGCATTCACAATTCTGGGAGGAAAATTCCTCCGCTGCTTAATAGTTCTCATTGTCAGGAAATTCCTTATTTCCAGGTTAGATCTTCCTCTGAGGAGTGTCCATCCATTGCTTCTTGTCCCACCCTCAGTATTCTCTTCATTCATTAAGATAAACATACCTATGCTATGGAGAATAAATTGACGGCCTCTTCCATGTGGCAGCACTTCATGAACTGGAAACTGCTATCATGTCTTCCTTCAGTCTTCTCTTCATTCCTTAAGCTAAACATACCTAACTCCTTTACCCATTCTTTATAGGATTTAGCCTCCAGACCTCTTACCACCATTGTTACCCTTCTTTATACTCTATTTAGGACTTCAGCATTTGTTTTGTATTGTTGTGACTAGACCTGGATGCAATATTCCAAATGTGACCTCAACAGTGGAGTATAAAGTGGAATTGGAATTCAATATAAGGCAGATACAAGTAATAGAATGAAGGCAAATGAGCATCTAAGACTTTAAGAAATCTAATTTTAAAAAACTTAGAGAAAGCTTAGGAAGGATTCCATGGATAGAAATCTTAAAGGGGAAAAGAAGCTTGGGAAACTCTGAAAATGAGATTGTAAAAGCACAGTGTAGCACAATACTGAGAAAGAAAAATAAAGAGACCCCAGATAAAACCAGCATATTTGCATAGAGAACTCTCTGATAAACTGACAGAGAAAAAGGACAAGTACAAAAAAAGGGAAAGAGGGACACATACATAAACCAGTATTCCAGCAAATAGCACAAACCTGCAAAGACGAAGTCAGGAAAACTAAGGTTTAGAATGAACTAAGACTTGCAACAAATATCCCCCCCAAAAAAAGTTTATTTCAACCAGTAAGAAACAAGAAAGTCAAGGAAATGATCGGTCCACTAATAGGAAAAAATGACAAGGGGGGTAACAGGTAATAGGAAGTAAAAAGGAATTGCTTAATTACTTTTTTGAATCTGTCTTCATGCAAAAGGGAAAAAAATAGTCCAACCTACCAAAAGCAGCACTGTAGGAATATAGGCCAAAATAGGCAAGAACATGGTAAGAGAACACCTATTCATTCTAGAGAAGTTCAGATTGCCAGAACCAGATGGTTTACCTCTCAGGGTTCTGAAGGAGTTGGCAGATGTGATCTCAGAACCACTGAACAGAAACTTTCTGAGGTATTGGAGCATGGGGCAAATGCTAGAGAACTATAAAAGAGCTGATGCAGTTCCAATCTTCAAGAAGGAGAAAAAGTGGATCCAGGAACCTACAGACCAATCAGCCTGACATCAATATTTGGGAAGATCCTGGAAAACATTATCAAGCAATGGATTTGTGAATGCCTAGAAAAAAGCAAAGCTATTACTAAAAGCCAGACTGGTTTATAAAAACAGATCGTGTAAGACAAAACTTATTGCATTCTTTGATAAAGTGAGTAAATTAGTGGACCAGAGAAACACTGTGGACATAGTATACTTGGATTTCAGTAAGGCATTTGACAAAATGCTTCTTGGTAAACTAGAAAATTGTGGGATAGGCAGCATCACCAGCAGATGGATTCGTAGCTGGTTGACCAACCATACTCAATGTGTAGTCCTTAATGGAACTACATCTACATGGCGGGTGGTGGTGGTAGTACGGGGAGGACATGCAGTTGGGAACACCAAAATTCTGACTTAGGCTAGTATTCTTCAACATCTTCATAAACAATTTAGATGAGGGGATAGAATTCATCAGAACTGCAGATGACAAGCTGGGGGAAAGCCAACACTTTAGAAGGATCTTGACAGACTTGAACACCGGGCCCTATCCAACAAAATGCAAGTCAGTTGTGGAAAAAGTAAGGTCTTACACTTAGGCAAGAAAAACCAAATGTACAGGTATACTGTAGAATAGGTGGTACCTACCTCAGTAACTTGAGAGGGAACTAGGAATCCTAGTAGACAATCACTTAAGTATGAGACATCAGTGTGCTACAGCTACCAAAAAAGCCAATGTAATCCTAGGCTGCATCAACAGAGGAATAGTAACAAGATCATGTAAAGTGTTAGTACTGCTTCATACTTCATATTGCAATGGTAATATCACACTTGAAATACTGCGTCCAATTTTGGAACAAAAAAA
Organism: Vipera ursinii; assembly: GCF_947247035.1. Taxonomy (NCBI): domain Eukaryota; kingdom Metazoa; phylum Chordata; class Lepidosauria; order Squamata; family Viperidae; genus Vipera; species Vipera ursinii. The sequence goes on from NC_139512.1 coordinate 187,853,168, forward strand.
GATACTGAGATTCCAGAAAAAGTGCAGAAAAGAGCAAAAAGATGAATAGAGAACTGGAGGCTAAAGCATATGATGAACAGTTGTGGGAACTGAGTATGTCGAGTCTAATGAAGAGAGCGAATAGAGGGACATTTTTGAGGGGCTGTCACAGAGAAGAAATGTCAACTGAATGCAGACAGGAAATAATGGATGGAAACATCAAAGAGAGATCCAATCAAGAATTAAGGAGAATTTTCCTGTCAATGAGAACAATTAATCACTGGAACAGCTTGCCTCTAGAAGTCATGGGTGCTCCATCACTGGAGGTTTTCAAGAAGAGACTGGACAGCCATTTTTTTCCAAGGTTCCTTCCAACTCTGTTATTCTGTATTCTAGTATGACATGGTCATTCTCCTGCAAAGTCCCTACAACTTCCACTCCTTCAATCATTTCCTATTAATAGGAATTAACTCCAGTATAGGAGACCCTCTAGTTCTGTCCTCTAGCTTTCGAATAAGAAAATTGTCAGCTGGGCACATCAGCTGTTCTATTCATTGTTAATAACCTATGCAAATACTGTGTTGTTTGTGTCATCATCATCATCATTCAAAATGCAACTTTTATGTGATGTTACAGGTACATTCTAAATCATTTAAAATTAATGTATATGTCATTAGTTTTACAGGGAAATAATCTATATCCTTAGGATATGTTCACAAATGAGGAAAGTTTAGAGATAATCATGATAATTAACCTTCACCATAAATGTGTGTCATGTGTAACTAACTCCTTAGGGTGCATTGCACAACCCAAATGAAATACATGTCAAGTTCATTCATTTTAGTGGCCTTGAATATATCTTTATTGGTCACTTGATTAAACTTGTGGATTATAAAAGCTTTCATTTTCATTTTACCAATGACTGAATTTAAACAATTCCTTGGCTCTGTACAATTTATAATTTACAGTTTTAGACAAGTGTAGTGAAACTGTCATAGTTCCAACAGACAGAGACAAATAAAGCAGAACTCCAAGGCTTGCAAATTCCTCAAAGAACATGTTTATTGATACAAAGTATTGGCACTTCAAAAGTGCAACCAAGTCTGAAGAGATACATAACAATTCCCCAATCCAAAGTTAAGAAATCCCACCCCTAAGGCTATGCAAGCAACTAGGTTTCCCTATTCAGTTTATTGGCGGGCTTTTCATGAAAAGGCCAGCCCGCAGTCCCGGGAGCAGCCGATGACCTTGGTTCCCATGAAAGAAAGTCCGAGAGAGAATGTCTGTTTTGTCTAGTGCAAACCCTGGCAACCACCCTTCCTCCATGCTCTGTGTCAACTAGAAATGAGAAGGAAAAAAAATGGCTGCTCATTCTAAAGTTGACAGATAATGTGTATACCAAAAAGGAGTTTTTGAGGTCCACAGATAACTAATATTTCAGTAAACACCAAGGATTTGTCTGAATATAAGGAAGAATTGTTACAGGACTTGTGCCAAAAATAAAACTCTGATGTCCAGTGTATACAGGAGACCCACAGAGACAACTATCAGAAAAGACCTAAAATACAGAGCATGCAGCTTGGAGCAGAGAGGCCCCACCCACATTGTGGCAGTGCAACTTTTGTGAAGCCTGGTATCCAGGCTCGGTCCACAACAATATCAGAAATAAATAACAAACAAATAATTGTAGAGCTGAACAACTGCATGGTCACTTGAGTGTATAGCTGATTGCCAGTGTCTAACAGTTGGATTATTGTTGTACCTACCTAATTGATTTACACAGTAAGAAATATCAGGTCTAGTCCAATTACTAAGATACATAAGACTTCCTATCAAAGATTGGTACATAGTCTTATCAAATACAGGACTCTCAACATTAGTGTCCTTAAAATCCATAGCCATCGGAGTTTTTGCTGGTTTACACATTTCCATATTGTGTCTCTTTAATAACTGAGATATTTTACTGGCTTGTGACACCTTAAAACCCCTATTTGTTTTCACAATATCTAACCCCAAATAGTGGCTTATTTTCCCAAGATTTCTAATTGTGAATTTATTTTGCAATCTTGAAATGATAGTTTGTGCTTCTAACTCAGTTTTTGTTATTATTGCAATATCATCTGTGAATAATAAAAGAAAAGATAATGCTCTTCTAAATAAACAAGGATCAGCATTACTGGCTACAAAACCTATTGCACTTAAATCATTAACTATACATTTGTTCCACTCATAGCCTGATTGTTTCAATCCATATAGGCTTTTCTTTAATTCCCAACAATCATGGTCTCTATCACTGGTCAATCCTGGTGGTATTCTTAAATAAATAGTATGTTGCAATGGAGCATGTAAATATGCAGTTTCAACATCTACATGATTAACCATATATTGGTTTTTAGCCGCCCATACTAAAGCTGCCCTCAGACTGGGTGCAAACACCTCGTCATAATCCTCAGTAGTTTGGGCAAAACCTTGTGCAACCAAACGTGCCTTATGGGTTATAGTTCCATCTACTCCTTTCTTTATTTTATATATCCATTTGCAACCTATAGCTTGCTCACCAGGTGGCAGTTTTGCTTTCTCATAAACCTTAAGATCCTGCAAAGACTTCAACTCCCTGTTCATTGCAGCTTTCCATGATGCCTGTTCCTTTTCAGGATACATCCTGATCTCATCATAGTTAGATGGCTCTGAACTAACTTGACATATTATACTGGCTTCATAGCGATCAGGTGGACGTCTGATACGCATTGAACGCCAAGGAATTACAGGGCTTTGTATTTCTGACTCCTTTCCTTCCTCTGATTCATCTTTTATCTCCCCTATCTCCTCTTCATCTTTTATATTTACAGGAGATGTATTATCATTACTAGTTACGTTATCAGAGGAGTCCTCAAACACTAGAGGATCAGTATTAACAGTTTCTTGCTCTAACCTATCCCAACCAACGTGCTCAAGGAATTTTGCACTTGCACTGTTATATACATTAGTTGTGCCCTGTTCCCAGAAACGATATGATCTGTGGTTAGCTTCGTAACCTACAAAGTATAATTGCCTAGCCCTATGATGGCCTTTACTCCTGAGTTGTGCAGGAATGTGGACCCAAGCTGGGGTGCCAAACGTGTGCAGGTAATCAAGGTTTGGTCTTCTACCATGCCATATAGTATATGGTATTTTACCAGTAGAAGTATTAACAACTATATTCAGAACATGGTTTGCACATTTTGCTGCCTCCCCCCACAGTCTATCTGTTAAGCCAGAATCTCTTAACATGGTTCTCATCATGGCTTGTAACGTTTGCCCACGTCTCTCAACAAATGCATTATGTTGAGGCCTATATGGGGCTGAACGTTTATGCTCAATACCAGCTGATTGTAGCATATCAACAAAGCGCTTATTTGTAAATTCAGTACCATTATCAGTAATTATGCACTGAACCTTTCTCTTTGTTTTCCTTTCCACAAACTTCAACCAGTTTGCAAATTGTTGGAAAGTGTCTGCCTTTGACTTAAGCAGATAACAAAAACCATAACGAGAGTAGTGGTCCAATATACTTAAAATATAACATGACCCTCCTAAACTTGGTTTCATGGGTCCAATTAAATCAGTAAACACAACTTCCAAAGGTACAGTTGTTTTGAAGCTGTTTATCCTGTTTGCAGGAGTTACCTTACTCTTTTCCTGATTACAGGCATTGCAATTCAAATACTTACTACATGGCTTCACTTTAATTCCTTCTACTAACTCAACTGTTTTACATAGTGAGTTAAAGTTTACATGCCCTAGCCGCCTATGCAATAAATGTATACACTCATCATGTGGCTTCTTGTTCTCACATATTGAGTTAGCTTTAACTGTACTAACCTGGTTACTTGTGAGAACGAATAAACCATTTTTCAAATTTGCAGTTACACAGGTTCCATTCCTCTCAATAGTGCATTGCTCCCCTCTGAATGTTACCACAAACCCAACTTTAACCAATTCCCTTACAGATAACAGGTTGAATCTTAGTTTAGGTATATATAACATAGGTAACTGTTCATCAATACATGGACAATAGGAATTACCTTCACCAGAGGCCTTCATCCTCCAACCGTTTGCCAGTGAAACATATTGGTTGCTGTTTTTCATATTAACAAACCTCTCTTTCACTTTAGTAATGCATTGTGAAGCCCCACTATCAACAACCCACAATTCATTATTTCTGGATGTTGGTTCACCAGAAATAGCCAAACCAATGCTCTTTTTAGCCTTCCCACTGCTATTTACATTCTGTTTTCTACCCTTCCTACAGAATTTGGCTATATGCCCTCTAGCTCCACAAGAATAACATTTCTTGACGTTGTAAGCAGTGGTAAATGGCTGCTCCTCTCGTGGTTGTGTCTCTCTCAGCTGGTCTCTGTCACGCCTCCTTCTGGACTCTTCCAGCAATCTCCCAGTAATGTTAGTCAATGTCAGTTCCTCTCTGGTCAGGACTTCCAAAGAAGAAACATACCCATCATAACTCTCATCCAAAGATGACAGAATAATGTAGACCTGATGCAACTCTGAAAAAATCAGCTCCTTTTCATGAAGCTCTTGAAAAGTTGCCTTCATGTAATTTAAATGTGTCAGCATATCTCCATTCTTCTGCAGATGAGCCCTAAACAGCTTACGTGTAAGGTGTATATGTGCACCCACACTGTCTCGAACATAAAGCCTTCGCAAAACGCCCCAACACCTAGCAGCAGACTCTTCACCACGAATATGGACAAGCTGCTGGTCATTCAGTGTTAGTCCAATAATGCAAAGAGCTTTCTTGTTGCTTCGTTTAAAGTCGTCTAACTTCTTTGCATCCTCTTCGTCATCTGGATCCCAAGTAGTAGTATCTGGTGGGTTATTTACAACAGTCCATAGTCCTTCCTTGCACAAAAGCAAGCAGCATTTCGTGGACCAGGAAACATAGTTTGTCCCATCCAACAGGGTTATCCAGGAGATGCCTGACAACAGTTCTTGTGCCATTTTACACCAAATAGCTAACACAAACTCAGCTAGGAATACTGTGTGTACTAACTCTCAGTACAGGCCTGGGCCCATAACCAGTGTTATGGAATTTGATGTGCAGGGTCTCCTTGTGCTACCAAAGAGTTGCACAGACAAGGAAGGGTACTGAGAGCAGCAAGAGTCACACACAGTAAGAATACACTGAGTTGTTAAAAACAAAAAGTATTTTACTTTTGAGGTGGTGTAAGAACAAAAATGCACAGTCAAAAAATAAACAGTCCAGGTCATAAACAATAGCAACAGTCCAAGGAGTAATCCAAACTACAAAGTCTTCTTACCGGTCCAGAGGTCAATACACAGTTCAGGTTACAACAGTAGTAAACCAACAGCAGAGCAAAAACAGTAACAGTAGAGATCAGTGAATTTAGAGAGAGAGAGAAGCTACGTTCCTAGCTTCCTCTTATGGCCATGAGAACACTTACACACCCATTGGCCAATTAACAACTTAAAGACATAGCATTATGGTTAATATATTTTCAACCCAACATTGTAGGCTAACACCATATGCCTAACAAGGGTGATGAATTTAAAATATTTAATAAGGATAAAATAAATTTTGTCATTGGAGACTTTAATAGTCACAGCAATATCTGGGGGTATCCTAATGACAATAGAAATGGGGAGGCTGTGAAACAGTGGGCGGATTTGAATAACCTGATTCTTTTACATGACAACAAATCACCAGTTTCATTTAACAGTGGAAGGTGGTGCAAGGAATATAACCCAGACTTAATATTTGTGAATGACCATAATCCAGCAATGTATCAAAGTAGTCTGACCTCCTATCCCAAATTCCCAGCATTGACCAATTGTGTATAAGGTTACCACTGTAATTCAACCTCACAATGTCCCCTTTAGATGTAGGTATGACTTCAAAAAAGCTGACTGGCCTAAATTTCAGAGACTATTGGACAGTGCTGTTACTCAGTTAATACCTAAACTGAGCCTATTATGACAAATTTGTGGAAGTCGTTAAAACATGTTTCTGGCTATCAGTCCCAAAGTGCTGCAAAGCCCACTATATCCAAGACAAATTGCATAAGTATCTTACACTTTTGAGGCTGATCCCATGGTAGAAGACACAGTAAATGCAGGACATCAGCTAATTGCTTCTATAGCTGAAGCTAAGAGAGAAAACTGAATTAAAACAATAAAGGAACTGGACATGAGCACAAGTAACCACAAAATGTTGAGTCGCCTAAATAATGATCCAACTCACCCTAGAGATCATGCCAAAATGACTGCAGACCAAATAGCCAGTCAGCTTCTTAAGAAGAGCAAACCAGATCCAAGGTCACCAAAAGAAATGAGTAGGAAAGAACTAACCTATCGTTTCTCCTTTAGTATGGAAGAACTGGAAGAGATTATAAGGAAGAGAAGGCCATAGAGAGCTGCTGGTTTGGATGACATCCTTACTGAACAGATAAAGCAACTGGACTGAAACCAAGACAGTGGCTACTGGAAATGTTTAAGGAATGCTTGGAACAATGTAAGATTCCTAGTATCTGGTGTAAGGCAAAGGCTGTAGCAGTTTTAAAAGCAGGTAAAGAAGCCAATAACCCTAAGAACTACCGTCCAATTTCTCTCGTGACATACCTACAAAATCTTTGAAAGAATGATACAACATTGCCTTACTATAGCTATACTATACTATAACCCCTCCTCAGGCTGCATTTCACCTGGAAAAAAAGTTGCACTGCACAGATCCTGAATCTAACCCAGGATATTAAAGATGGATTCCAAAAAGGCAACGTAATAGGAACTGTATTTATAGATCTCATTACCACATATGATATCATCAATCTTAGAAGACTGAAACAGAAAGTTTATGATATGACCAAACATTTTAAACTCACAAATATATATCAAGAATCTGCTCCAGAACTGTATGTTTTTTGTGTAGTTCCAGGGAAGGCAAAGTAGATGGAGGATGCAATGGAATGGCTTACTACATGGTAGTGTATTGGCTCCAACTCTTTTTAATATTTACACCAATGATCAGCTGCCCCTTGAAGGTACTAACAAGTATATGTATGCTGATGATCGAGCAATACAGGGAAAAACATTTGAGGAGGTTGAACAATGTTTAACTGAAGCCCTGGTAGAGCTGGATCAGTACTATAGTGATAACACCAGCTGCCTGCAATTAGTGCAGGTTCGCATCCCACCAGGCTCAAGGTTGACTCAGCCTTCCATCCTTCCGAGGTAGGTAAAATGAGGACCCAGATTGTTGGGAGAAATAAGCTGACTTTGTAATAATGCCACTTGGGGGGGGGGGAAGCCCTAATAAGCAGGCATATACATAGAATGAAGGCTATTGCTAAGCACATTGATTTGTGCTTAGATTGTAAGCCGCCCTGAGTCTTCGGAGAAGGGTGGGATTGTTGGGGGCAATTAAGCTGACTTTGCAATAATGCCACTTGGGGGTGTGTGTGAAAGCCCTAATAAGCAGGCATATACATAGAATGAAGGCTACTGCTAAGCTTGTAAGCCGCCCTGAGTCTTCGGAGAAGGGCAGGATATAAATGGGATTAAAACAAACAAATAAATAAATAAATAAATGGGATTAAATAAATAAATAAATAACCAGTTAATACCAAATCCAGCAAAAACTCAGGTATGTGCCTTCCATCTTTGCAATAAACACGCTGCTAGGAAGCTGTATTTTATATGGAAAGGGATGTTATTGGAGCATTACCCAATAAGCAGGCATATACATAGAATGAAGGCTATTGCTAAGCACATTGCTTTGTGCTTAAATTGTAAGCCGCCCTGAGTCTTCGGAGAAGGGCGGGATATAAATGGGATTAAAATAAAATAAATAAAATAAATAAATTACCCACAGCCCTAAATATTTAGGGGTTACTCTAGATAGGGCCCCTACATATAAGCAGCACAGTACCAACACTAAACTGAAAGTCAGTGGATGAAATAACATCCTCACAAAATTAATGAGCTCTACCTGGGGTGCCAGACCAAAGTCCTTAAGACAACAACGATAGCTCTTTGCTATTCCTCAGGTGAATATACCTGCCCAGCCTGATATAAATCAGCACACACTGGGAAAGTAAATGTTGCTCTGATTGAAGCTAGCAGAATTATTACCAGATGCCTTAAATCTACCCCTCTAGATAAGATCTACCACTTGGCTGGCATTTCCTGCCTGCTGTTCACAGAAGCAGCAGCATAGAGAGAGGGGCTTAAATCAGGGCTTTTCAACCGGTGGTACGCGCACTACTAGTGGTACACGAGCACCTGGCTGGTGGTACGTGGCATCGCCTTCCTCCCCCCCGCCTCACCCCATCGCCTCCTCCCCACCCGCGCACTCTGCTCCTTCCCAGCTCACTTGCTGCAGGAAAGCATGCTGCTTGGCAGCGGCCTGCAGGAACCCTACAGAGGGCGCCGATCAGCTGAGAGGCTGAGACACTGGATTTGAGCCGCGGGCCAGAGGAGAACACCGCTGATCAGGTGGGAGGCTGGGAGTCCGGATCTGATGCCACCAGCCAGCTGGAAGTCCCAGTGGGTGGCCCCGACACCACCGAACAGCCGGGAGTGTCAGCAACCTTCTCTGGGGGCTGCCAGTCAGCTGGGAGCCCGGGGCTTGACAGCCGCTCCTGCTCAAAAGCACCAGCACTCCCAGGTGACTGGCGGTCACGAGAGAAGGTTTCCGATGCTCCTGGCTGTTCGGCAGCAGTGGGTCTGCCCGCCGGGACTTCCAGCTGGCTGGCGGCATCGGATCCAGACTCCCAGCCTCCCACCTGATCAGCGGTGTTCTCCTCTAGTCTGCGGCTCAAATCCGGAGTCTCAGCAGGCAGGAGCCCGGGATCAGCATTTCTAAATGGGATTTCTAAGTGCGACTCAGCTGATCCGGGCTGCTGCCCGGCTCACTTGCTTGCAGAAAAGAGGCTGCTTGCTAAGTGAGCCCAGGATTAGCTGAGTCGCGCTCAGAAGCCACGCTCAGAACACTGTTCCCGGGTTGCTGCCCAGCTCACTTAGCAAGCAGCTTATTTTCCGCAAGCGAGCCAGGCAGGAGCCCCGATCAGCGTTTCTGAGCACGATTTCTGAGCGCAACTCAGCTGATCCCGGGCTCACTTAGCAAGCAACCTCTTTTTCGCAGGCAAGTGAGCCGGGCAGGAGCCCAAGATCAGCTGAGTCGTGCTTAGAAATCTCGCTCAGAAATGCTGATCCCGGGCTGCTGCCCAGCTCATTTAGCAAGCAGCGTCTTTTCCGCAAGCAAGCTGGGCAGGAGCCCGGGATCAGCTGAGTCGTGCTTAGAAATCCCGCTCAAACGCTGATCCTGGGCTGCTGCCCAGCTCATTTAGCAAGCAGCCTCTTTTCCGCAAGCGAGACGGGCAGGAGCCCAGGCAACACCGGCGCTTGCGGCTTTTCCACAGCACAGACCCAAGGGCTGCTTCGTTCCCACTCATCCTCTCACAGGACCCGGGCTGCCTGCACTGGTGGGAAACACAGAGCTTCTTTTTCTGCAGTGGTGGAGCGCAGGCACTGCTTGGGAAAGACTGTGAGATGCACCTTTGCAGCACGTTTCCCCTTCTGTTATATATCGGAGGTTTGAAAGGCAAGCTGCTCCCAGGGCGTAAAAGTAGAATCCAAATGGTGAGAGTGACACAGCTCTCTGACTCTCTGTTTCAGGCTAAACCAGTCTCCAAGTTGGGTCCAGAGATTACTTGGCCTGAAGGAAGTGTGACTTGGTGGCGATGTGGGTTTGATTCCTTTGGAGGAGGGAGAAAAGTGTCAGTCTTCCTTCGGATGTAAATGTAGCTTAAGAACGGTAGCAATGCGGCCAGAAATGAGTCTCTTGACAGTGCTGGGGAGAGCTATGGGAAGAACGATGTACACAGAGAGGATTGGGGAACCTGGCTCAAACGCTGGGCTCCGGTAGGGGAAAAATGACTGGGAGAAGTAGCCAATTCATAATGTACGTGCCTGAAAACAGGAGATAAACCGGTGACATCCCCACCCTGCCTGTGTGTGCGCGCAGAGGCTGAGGCGCATGCGCTCTCCTCAGCCTTTGTGCGTGCCCAGACAGGGCCGTGATGTGGTTTTACTTTGCCCGGACGCTCTGTGTGGATGAGAATGCGCCGCTACCTGCCAAAACCAGGCTGGGATCTGGGCGGCGTAGCACAGGAAAATGGGAGGGAGGGAGGGAAGGAAGGAACAAAGAGGGAGAGAAGGAAAGGAAAGAAAGGACAATGGGAGAGAGGGAAGGCACCCATCCCAGTCCTACTCCCCTCCACCAGAGACCCACGGATCCCCCCCACAGGCACCCCACAATCTGAGTGATGACCTGTCCATTGATCACATGGCCCTGGGACACTGAATGTTATAAGTATGAATCAGTTGCCAAGCATCTGAATGTAAATCACATGACCCTGGGGATGCTGAAACAGTCATAAGTGTGAAAAATGGCCATAATTCACTTTTCAGTGCCATTGTAACTTCGAACAGTCACTAAGCAAATTGTTGTAAGTCGAGGACTACTTGTACTTATCATTTTTTCCCTTTTTTTGGTCAAGTTTTTGACACCTTGCTGGGTGACTGGTGGTACTCGGTTATTGCCTTATCCTAAAAGTAGTACAATGGGTGAAAAGGTTGAAAAGCCCTGTTCTAGGGTCTCAACATCTTTTTATGTATCATTGTGACCATGGAATGCAGAATGCACTCCCGGGTCCTGCACAAGGCAGGCTGGGCCTTCTCAAAAAGGAATTCCTATTTCCAATCATGTATGGGAAGGATGCTGGCTTGTTGGGGCAGCATTCCAGTGGGCCAGAAGGCAGCCCAGCCACCAAGCCCCTCCGGTTCCATCTCCTCGGGCCCAGGGCACGGATGCCGTTGCTGCTCCTTACCATAGCTGGGGTGAGACTTGCAAGTACCTCTGTCTGCTTTTTCCTGCAAAGCAGCGCTCCCCCGGCACTTCCGCCCGCCATGCCGGTAGCCCCGACTAAAGGCTGAATGCTCCTGCCTCGCTCTGCCAAGGAAGGAGGCGGCAGCTGAGAGTACAGCAGATTTGCAACTTGTCAGGGGCACTCAGAGGCTACCCAACCTCACTGTGGAATTTCAGGATTGGAAAGCAGAGGGGCAGTGCTGCGTTTGCAGGCCTGGCCGCACCCGCTGGAAAGCCTCCTGCTCCCCACCCCCCTGCAGCTACCTCCTTCGGAGCCTTCCTGATGCTGACGGGCTTGCCGGCATATGTTCGCCCGCTCAGCTAGCACTTCCCATTCTCACACACACGTTCCTCCATTATCCTCCCCATTCTCACACACGTCTTCAATATCCTCCCCATTCTCATACATGTCCCTTCAATATCCTCCCCATTCTTACACACACGTCCTTCCAATGTCCTCTTCATTCTTACACACATTCCTCCAATATCCTCCCCATTCTCACACACATCCCTCCAAAATCCTTCCACCCCACTCACTGCTTCTCTGACAAAAGCCTTTTCTCTTCTGCCTTTTTCTCCTGAGTCTTTTCTTCTCTCCCTCTGCCGCCAAAACTGCCTCCTTTTATAGCCTCTCCTGTCTCTGCCCCCTCTCCTTTCTCTTCCAGGTGAGCCAGAAGTGCCGATCCTGGGGCCTTTGTCTCACCCCAAGCAATCCTGCAGCTTCTGAGGACTCTCTCATGGCAAGTACTGCGCTCCTCCGCTTTGGCTGGTTCCCTCCCCAGCTACACTCGGCTGGGCTGGGCAGGGCCACATACCACCTGACAGGTGCCAATGTACCACCAGTGGTACGCGTACCACCGGTTGAAAAGCCCTGATCTAGATGAGGGGATAGAAGTGGAGCTCATTGAATTTGAAGATAACATCAACCTGGGGGGAATAGCTAATACTTTAGAAGATAGACTCAAGATTCAGAAAGACCTTGACAGACTTGAGCATGGTCTTATCCAACAAAATGCAATTCAGTGGTGAGAAAAATAAGGTCTAAGACATAGGGAAGAAAAAACAAATGCACAGGTAATATAATAAGTGGCATCTGGCTTAACTGTAGCAACTCTAAGAAGAGGTAATACTTTTTTTTTGCCACGCCTCCTGGAAGATGGCCGCTCGCAGCTGATCGCGGAGATCAAAGGGTGCGAGTTTGGCATGGGGCCCTGCAGGGGGCTGTTGTTCCCTAGCCCGGATGGGTGACAGGACCCTCCGAGGCTTCGGTGGAGCCCGTAATGAGCGCCAGCAATGACAGCGGGGCGGTGTTGGAAATGACGGCAAGGCGGCGAGGAGGCAAGGCTCCCGGACTCAAAGTGGCCGAGCGGAACGGCTCGATCAGGCAGACGGTTGAATTACAACGGCCGACAGCAACTGGCGGCACCCCACGGCAGCCTGTAAAGCGGCCGATGATGGGCGGGCTGCAACGTGCAGTTTGCAGCCTTTTCTGGCTCGTTCAGACCGGCAGAGAGCATATACTAGCCGGCAGCAGCTGGTGGCATCTTGCGGTGGCCTCCAAATCAGCTGTTAAGCGGCCTGCTAGGATACGCGGCGTGCGGAAGCCTGCAACGGACCTGCAACGACCTGATCGATCTCCCTTCGACAGACAAACGGTCCGGTCCTGCAGCCACCTGCGGAGGAGCTGTAACAACCTGGGGCTGCCTAGAAAGGTAGCCCGGATGGCGAGGCTCCAGAATTGGTGGCTGCTGCCCCCCATCTGCCCATCTATAAGATCATCGAGCTACCCCCCCGACGGAGGTCTTTCGGATGATGGCCACCGTCTGTAGGCTGGAGCGCCATTTAAAACCCTCCTGTATCTGGTCTGGAGGGTGGAATTCACCAGGGACCACCTGAAGCTTTATTTGGAGGTGGGATGTGCCGAAAGCCCCCCGAGATAGCAGTTATCCCCTCGGGATCATACTTTAAATCTAGATAATCCCTCCTTCATTTTTTCACCGGAGACTGACTACAGCCCCTCGGTCGCGATGACATCTAAGGCATGGAGATAGATGAACTACCACCGCTCATCACCGGAGCTACGAAGTTATCCACCAACAGACTATTCTAGCATTCACCGGACTCTCTCCTCCTGCGACCTACCCAGGGCTGGATGGTGGTCCCCTGAGATCCTGATCACTGTGAGAGGGTGACCATGTTCTCAGGAGCCACTACTTCAGCTCTGTGGTCTTGATATGCAGTTGTTCCAACCAGCTCGTCCTTTACTCCTATTTCCACCTCTGATGGCTTACACCAGAAATGAGCTACTTGCCCTGAGAGCTTCCCTCCTCTCTCAGAGGTGGCCATCAGACCTACGCTGCCGTTTCCTTTGATGGGTCCTGGGACCCTGAGAGGTGGCATGGCGCCAAGAAGAGGCTCTTGGGTTTTCTTTTAAAATTTTTTGAAGGGTTAGGGAGGGGGGAGGGTCAGGCCCGGCAGAATGAGGGGAAGATCCTACCGGACCTGTCTCAGTCTACGTTGGCCGATGGTCGCGGCAATATGAGGGCCGAGGAGAGTCTTGTAACACAGGGGGATGGGACAGGGATACCGATCCCCACAGTAATTGGGAATGGCAGCAGATGGAGGAGCAGAGGGCCATATCGTAATCTGAGATCACGCCCACGCTATCTTCAGGCTGTGGCTCGCTCTGACCCTCTGGCTCTCGCCTGCTGTCCTGGGGAAGAGGGAGGGCAGACTCCTGAGCTCAGGCTGATCTATTTTAATGCCAGGTCTGTTGTGAATAAAGCTCCCCTCATCCATGACTTGATCGAGGAGGAAGACGCAGACCTGGCGTGCATCACGGAAACCTGGTTGGGCCCAGAGGGAGGGGTCCCTCTGACTGATTTATCCCCTCCAGGTTTCCATGTGCTACATCAGCCTCGAGCTCAGGGTAGGGGAGGTGGCGTGGCAGTCGTTATCAGAGAGACCCTCCATCCGCGGGAGGCCACTGCCCCTCAGATAGACGGATGTGAATCCCTCCTCTTAAGATGGGGTCCTGGTGGTCAGTTGGGCCTACTTCTGGTATACCTCTCTCCAAGCTGCACAGCAACGGTTCTACCCAAGCTACCTGACGCCATCTGAGGATTGGCGGTCGAATTTCCAAAACTTATGGTACTGGGAGACTTTAATCTACCTTCCCTGGGCAGTGCATCAGAAGTGGCCCGAGAGTTCATGGCCTCCATGACGGCCATGGACCTGACTCAAATTACTCAGGACCCAACTCACGAGGGAGGAAACATGCCTGATCTTATTTTTGTCTCTGGGCAGTGGCTAAATGGACTGGGTGGGGTTACTCCAACATCACAACCCCTTTCATGGACAGACCATTACCTCCTGCGGTTGGGCCTCCGTCACGTCACCCCCTGCTGTCAGGAGGCGGAACCGACCAGGTGGTTCCGCCCCAGGCGCCTGATGTACCCAGATAAATTCCAGATGGCGCTCGGACCGATTCCCACCTCCCTCTCCCACAACCCGGTCGAGTCCTTAGTTAATGCCTGGCAACAGGCTGCTTCGGAGGCTCTCGACCACGTTGTCCCTTTGCGGCCTCTGACCCGGCGCAAGTCCCGACTCGCTCCTTGGTTCTCCAAGGACCTGCGGGAGATGAAACGCCAGAGAAGGGGCCTAGAGAGCATTTGGAGAACCAGTCGGTCTGAGTCTGACCGAACACAGTTAAGATCCTTTTCTAGATCTTATCTTGTGGCAATGAGGGTGGCAAAGCGCTCCTACTTCACCATCCTCATTGCGTCCGCAGATAATCGCCTGGCCGCCCTATTTAGAGTGGTCCGCTCCCTTTTAAGTCAAGAGACGGGAGAGGACCCCCTACATGGACGGGCTGAGGAATTTAGTAAATATCTGGTGGACAAAATTGCTCAGATTCGGGCTGGTCTGGACTCTGACTGGGCAGTATCTAACGAGAGGAAAACAATGAAGTTGGCCGAGTACATTTGGGAAGAGTTTGATCCTGTGACTCCGGATGAAGTGGACAAGATCATGGGGAAACTAAGTGCCGCCACATGTTTGTTGGACCCGTGTCCCTCCTGGCTTGTCTATGCATCCCGGGAGGTTACACAAGGCTGGCTCCTAGCAGTTATCAATGCCTCACTGAGTGAGGGGTACTTCCCTGCCGCCTTGAACGAGGCGGTGGTAAGGCCCCTCCTCAAGAAACCGGCACTGGACCCAGCTGTTTTAAACAATTTCCGTCCTGTCTCCAACCTTCGCTTCCTTGCGAAGGTCGTTGAGAGCGTGGTGGCTCGACAGCTCCCTTTGAACCTGGAGGAAGCTGAATATCTAGATCCGTACCAATCGGGTTTCAGACCCGGGCACAGCACGGAGACTGCATTGGTCGCACTGGTGAATGATCTCTGACGGGCCCGAGATAGAGGTTATTCCTCTGTCCTGGTCCTATTACATCTATCAGCGGCTTTTGATACCATCGACCATGGTATCTTACTGCATCATTTTGAGGGGCTGGGAGTGGGAGGCACCGTTCTGCGGTGGTTCTCCTCCTACCTCTCGGACCGTTCACAGACGGTGTTGGCAGGAGGGCAGAGGTCAAGCCCTAGGCCTCTTAATTGTGGAGTGCCTCAGGGTTCGGTGCTCTCGCCCCTCCTGTTCAACATCTATATGAAGCCACTGGGAGAGATCATCCGTAGCTTCGGGGTGAAATATCATCAATATGCTGATGATACCCAGCTATTCATCTCCACCCCGAACCAACCCAGTGATGCCCTCGATGTGATGTCCCGTTGCCTGGAAGCAGTACAGACTTGGATGGGAGAAAACAGGCTTCGACTCAACCCGGCCAAGACTGAGTGGCTGTACATACCTTCATCTCGTTTAGTCCAAGAGGTTCCATCTCTGACTATAGGAGGAGAGTTGTTACCTCCCATTGATAGAGCACGCAATCTGGGCGTCCTCCTAGATTCACAACTCAGTTTTGAAGATCATATTGGAGCCGTGGCTAGGGGGGCATTTGCACAGATTCGTCTTATATACCAATTGCGCCCCTTTTTGGACCGAGATGCCCTACGTACAGTCACCCACGCACTCGTTACCTCCCGTATTGATTACTGTAATGCTCTCTACATGGGGCTGCCCTTGAAGACCACCCGGAGGCTTCAGCTGGTGCAGAATGCAGCTGCACGGGTTGTGATGGGAGCTCCCCAATACTCCCATATTACACCCCTCCTGCGTGAGCTGCATTGGCTACCAGTTGCCCTCCGGGTGAGATTTAAGGTGCTGGTACTTACCTTTAAAGCCCTACATGGCTTAGGTCCAGGATACTTGCAGGACCATCTGCTGCCGGGAACAAATTCCCATCGTCCAGTACGCTCACACAGAGAAGGCCTCCTCAGGGTACCGTCGGCTAGGCAATGTCGGTTGGTGACCCCCAGGGGGAGGGCCTTCTCTGTGGGAGCGCCAGCCCTATGGAATCAGCTCCCCCCTGAGCTTCGGATGGCCCAAAACCTCCAATCCTTTCGCCGCGGCCTCAAAACACTCCTGTTCCACCAGGCTGACCTGGACTGACAGGCATTTTAATTAATTTATATTTAGAATTTTTAATTTATTTTTTAAATTCTCTAATTTTAATTTATTGCACAGATGTTCTCAATTTTATTTTTATCTTGATTTGTTACCCCCCGTTGATAGGGCTCGCAACTTGGGCGTCCTCCTGGACTCACGGCTCAATTTTGAAGATCACATAGGAGCCGTGACCAGGGGGGCTTTTGCACAGGTTCGCCTGGTGCGCCAGTTGCGTCCCTATCTGGACCGAGACGCCCTACGCACAGTCACTCATGCGCTTGTGACCTCCCGTTTGGACTACTGTAACGCTCTCTACATGGGGCTGCCCTTGAAGACCACTCGGAGGCTTCAACTGGTGCAGAATGCGGCCGCGCGAGTTGTAATGGGGGTCTCCCGATACTCCCATGTAACACCTCTACTCCGCGAGCTGCATTGGCTTCCGGTTGCCCTCCGGGTGAAATTCAAGGTGCTGGTTATCACCTATAAAGCCCTACATGGCCTGGGTCCGGGTTATTTGAGGGAACACCTGCTGCCGGCATCAAACGCCCTTCGCCCATTGCGCTCTCACAGGGAGGGTCTGCTCAGGGTTCCGCCGGTGAGAGATTGCCGGCGGGTGACACCCAGGGATAGGGCCTTCTCAGTGGGAGCGCCTGCCCTCTGGAACCAGCTGCTGGTAGAGTTGAGGACTGCTCCCGACCTCCGATCATTCCGCCGGGGCCTGAAGACCTGGCTCTTTGAGCTCTCGGGCCCAGGCTGAGGAGAAAATTTTAACTGGGGTTTTAATGTACAGGGTGATTTAATGCTTTTTAATTGGTTTTAACTTTTGTATGTTTTGATTTTTAATTCCCTGTAAACCGCCCTGAGTCCTCAGGGAAAGGGCGGTATACAAATGCAAATATATTAAATATATTGTACTTATTATATGTTTTGTTGTTAGCCACCCTGAGTCCTTCGGGAGATAGGGCGGGATATAAATCCCATCAATAAATAAATAAATAAATAAATAAATAAATACTTAATATGGTGCTGCAGCTGCCAAAAAAGTTAATTCAGTCATCGGTTGCATCAACAGAGGGATAGTTTCAAGATCATAGGGACTGACAGTTCTGCCTTATACAAAATGGTCAGACCATACTTGGAATACTGCATTCCATGATCACCATGATACATAAAAAGATGTTGAGACCCTAGAACAGGGCTTTTCAACCTTTTCACCCATTGTACTACTTTTAGGATAAGGCAATATCTGAGTACCACCAGTCACCCAGCAAGGTGTCAAAAACTTGACCAAAAAAAAGGAAAAAAAATGATAAAGTACAAGTAGTCCTCGACTTACAACAATTTGCTTAGTGACTGTTCGAAGTTACAATGGCACTGAAAAGTGAATTATGACCATTTTTCACATCAGATGCTTGGCAACTAATTTGTACTTATAACATTCAGTGTCCCAGGGTCATGTGATCAAAGGACAGGTCATCACTCAGATTGTGGGGTGCCTGTGGGGGGGATCCGTGGGTCTCTGGTGGAGGGGAGTAGGACTGGGATGGGTGCCTTCCCTCTCTCCCATTGTCCCTTCCTTCTTTCTTTCCTTTCCTTCTCTCCCTCTTCCTTCCTTCCTTCCTTCCTTCCTTCCCTCCCTCCCTCCCATTTTCCTGTGCTACGCCACCCAGATCCCAGCCTGGTTTCAGCTCATCCGGGCTCCTGCCCGGCTCACTTGCCTGCAAAAAAGAGGCTGCTTGCTAAGTGAGCCCGGAATCAGCTAAGTCGCACTCAGAAATCACGCTCAGAAACGCTGATCGGGGCTCTTGCCTGGCTCACTTGCTTGCGGAAAATAAGCTGCTTGCTAAGTGAGCTGGGCAGCAACCCGGGAACAGCGTTCTGAGCGTGGCTTCTGAGCATTACTCAGCTAATCCTGGGCTCACTTAGCAAGCAGCCTCTTTTCTGCAAGCGAGCCGGGCAGGAGCCCAGGATCAGCTGAGTTGCGTTTAGAAATCCCATTCAGAAATGCTGATCCCGGGCTCCTGCCTGCCGAGACTCCGGATTGACTGCGGTTTACTACAAAAATTTACAAATGGAATTGATAAAGCCGTTAAAGGAACTGTTCCAGATAATTCAGAGAGGGGGAAAGGTGCCTCCGTCTTGGAGAACTGCTTTTATCTCTTTGATTCAGAAGGAAGATCAAGATGCTACTCAAGTAAAAAATTATAGACCGATATCACTTTTAAATACAGATTATAAGATATTTGCTAAGGTGTTGGCTAATAGACTGATGAGGGTTCTGCAACAGGTGATTCATGGGGATCAAACTGGGTTTATTAGTGGTAGGCAAATGAAAAATAATGTGAGGCATATAGTGGATGTGTTAGAGTTTTTGGAAAGGAACAACCAGATCCCTGCGGCGCTATTTTTTTTAGATGCTGAAAAAGCCTTTGATCAATTGAATTGGCAATTTTTGATGAAAGTTTTAGATAAAATGAATTTTGGGGATAAATTTTTGCAACCAATTAGGGCATTATATCAAAAACAAACTGCCCGAATAATAGTTAACAATAGTCTGACTGAAGTATGTAATATTGAGAAGGGCACAAGATAAGGGTGTCCGTTATCACCTTTATTATTTGTTTTAACATTGGAGATATTATTGGTAAAAATACGAAATTCGGAAAGAATTAAGGGTATACAAATTAGAGATCAGGATTATAGACTGAGAGCGTTCGCAGATGATCTGGTTGTTACGGTGACTCAGCCAGAAAACTCTGTTGTGGACCTGATGGAGATAATAATGCAATATGGGAAGGTTTCTGGATTTAAAGTTAATGCACAAAAAACTAAAATTTTGGCCAAAAATATGACAGTATCGCAAAAGGCCCTTTTAGAAGGATTAACTGGATTTGAGATTGTTAAAAGGGTCAAATATTTGGGGGTGTTTTTGTCACCCTCTAATACAAAGTTATATAAAAATAACTATGAAAAGTTATGGGGAAAAATTCAAAAAGAATTGGAGAGCTGGGAAAAATTGCAATTGTCTTTGCTGGGAAGAATTGCAGCAGTGAAAATGAATGTCCTGCCTAAATTTTTATTTTTATTTCAAATGATACCGGTCCTTAAAAAAGATTCTAATTTGGAAGAATGGCAACGGGGTATCAATAAATTTGTTTGGGCAGGGAAAAGGCCACGAGTTAAACTTAAGATTATGCAGGATACTCGTGAAAGAGGTGGTCTTAAAATGCCTAATCTTAAATTATATTATGAAGCTGCTGCGTTATCAGGAATAAGTGATTGGATTAATTTGACACAAGAGAGATTATTAAATCTTGAGCGCCATGACTTGCTATTTGGCTTGCATGCATATTTGTTGTATGATAAGAAGGTAGATAATGTGTTTAAAGTGCATATTTTAAGACAGGCATTGTTGAGAGTTTGGAAGAAGTATAGACATAAGTTAGATTGTAAGATACCATTGTGGGCAATCCCAAAACACGCCATAGAAAATATAAATGTTGGTTTTAAACATGATGTGACTACGTATAAGGAGATTTTAAGTTTGGAAAGAAATGTCTGGTGTCTGAAACCGTACAGCCTCTTGCGAGATGAGAAGATTGTTCAAACTTGGTTTCAATATATTCAGCTACGGGCCAGGTGGAAAGAAGATCAGAAAACTGGTTTTACAATGACTGATGAAAACCTGATAAAGCAAATTAGAAATCAGGGTCCAGCACATATCAAACGGATATATCTTGCATTGATAGAAATTGACTCAGAAACAGAACTTGTTAAAGATTGTATGATAAAATGGGCCCAAAACATCCAAGAAGTTATTACAATGGACACGTGGGAAAAGATCTGGGTGAGGAACGTAAAATTTACACAAGCTCAAAATTTAAGAGAGAACTTTTATAAAATGTTTTACAGATGGCATTTAGATCCTATAAAGCTTGCAAGTATGTATCCGAATTATCAGCCTAAATGCTGGAGGTGCGGTGACGAAGATGCAACATATTTTCACATATGGTGGACTTGTAAAAAGGTTAAGGCTTTTTGGATAAAAATTTGGTGGAATATGCAGAAGATTTTCAAGCAAAGGATAAAGTTTTGTCCGCAACTTTTTTTGTTGGGTATAATTACAGATGCTACGGTTGTGGACACTAAGTTGATATTGAACCTAATTACAGCAGCAAGACTCTTAATAGGTCAATATTGGAAGAAGGAGGAACTGCCGACTATAGAAGAATGGACTTTAAAGGTTTCTGACCTGGCAGAGATGGCAAAGATCTCGGCTTATTTGAAAGATCACTCGCAAGAACGTTATATTATGGAGTGGAGAAAGTGGATTGAGTATATCCAGAACAAATATGGGACTAAAAAGTTTCATGTAGCATTTGAATAAGTCTTTCTTTTTTCTTCTTCTTTTTTCTTTTTTTTTATATTTAATATTAATAGTGTTTGTAGTTATTTTATATGAGCTAGAGAGCTATAGAATTTAGAGTTTATGGTTGTTAGCATATGGATGTTTATGATTGTTTTTTTGTTTTTATACCTTGTACTTAGCTCTGGGAAGTCGGGGGGGGAGAGGGGTAGGGAGGGATGGGTAGGGGAGGGGGGATTGTTAAAGATAAAATGTATGTTAATACTTTTCAATTAAAAAAAAAAAGAAATCCCATTCAGAAATGCTGATCCCGGGCTCCTGCCTGCCGAGACTCCGGATTTGAGCCATGGACCAGATGAGAACACCGCTGATCAGGTGGGAGGCTGGGAGTCTGGATCCAACGCCGCCGGCCAGCTGGAAGTCCCGGCGGGCGGACCCACTGCCGCCGAACAGCTGGGAGCATCGGCAACCTTCTCTCGTGGCCGCCAGTCACCTGGGAGTGCTGGTGCTTTTGAGCAGGAGTGGCTGTCAAGCCCCAGGCTCCCAGCTGACTGGCAGCCCCCAGAGAAGGTTGCCGACGCTCCCGGCTGTTTGGCTGTGTCGGGGCCACCCGCTGGGACTTCCAGCTGGCTGGTGGCATCGGATCCGGACTCCCAGCCTCCCACCTGATCAGCGGTGTTCTCCTCTGGCCCGCGACTCAAATCCGGTGTCTCAGCCTCCCAGCTGATCGGCGGAGAAATGAGCGGCTGGCAGGCCAGGTAGCCGGGTTGCTGCACGGATCCCCCTCTCGGTTGACTGTCGAGCCCGGGGCTTGATAGCTGCTCCTGCTCGAAAGGCAGGGTTTGGAGGCTGGTGAGGCACTCATGCGGGACTCTCCTGGGGCTGGCGGGCGATGGGGGAGGAGCAGGCCGATTGCCTTACAGGTACCTGGGACTCCTACGTGCCTTCCCGGCCATGTATGCCCCGAAGAAGCGCCGATCAGAAGTCAATTCGGTTGCTGCACAAGAAGTCCCTGGGGAGGGTGGGGCCTTGCTCTGCGCCTGCCCTCTGTAGGGTTCCTGCAGGCCACTGCCAAGCAGCTTGCTTTCCTGCAGCAAGTGAGCTGGGAAGGAGCGGAGTGCGGGGGTGGGGAGGAGGTGGCGGGGGGGAGGAAGGTGACGCCACGTACCACCAGCCAGGTGCTTGCGTACCACTAGTGGTACGCATACCACCCGTTGAAAAGCCCTGCCCTAGAAAGTGTACAGAGAAGATCAACAAAGATGATAAGGGGTCTGGAGGCTAAACTATATGATGAACTAGGTATGTCAAATTTAACAAAGAGAAAGTCTAGGGGTGATATGATAGTAGTCTTTTAGTGGTTGAGGGGCTGTCACAGAAAAGGAGTTGACCTATTGTCTAAAGCACCTGAAGGCAGGACAAGAAGTAACATCTGGAATCTCATTAAAGAGAGATCCTACCTGAAACTAATGAGAAATTTCCTGGCAGTGAGAACAATTAACCAATGGAACAGCTTGCCTCTCAAAGTTGTGGGTGCTTCATCACTGGAGGTTTTTAAGAAAAGATTGGATAGCCATTTATCCAGAATGTTATAGGATCTCCTGCTTTGAGCAGTGTCTTGAAGACGTTCAAAGGCCCTTTCAACCCTATTTTATGTTCTAATTCTGTAAGACAGAATGGTGACATAGCTAGAGTAGCATTGAAACACACTGGATTAGTCACTTTCCCTTAGTCCAACCTACATCACAGGGATATAGTAAAGGTAAAGGTTCCCCCGCACATGCGTGCTAGTCGTTTCCAACTCTAGGGGCTGGTGCTCATCTCCGTTTCAAAGCCGAAGAGCCAGCGCTTGTCCGAGGATGTCTCCGTGGTCATGTGGCCGGCATGACTAGATGCCAAAGGCGCATGGAACACTGTTACCTTCCCACCATAGTGGTCCCTATTTTTCTACTTGCATTTTTATGTGGTTTCGAACTGCTAGGCTGGCAGAAGCTGGAATGAGTAACAGGAGCTCACTCTGTTACGTGGCACTCGGGATTCGACCCACCAAACTGCCAACCTTCTGATCGACAAGCTCAGCATCTTAACCCACTGAGCCACCGTATCCCTTACCACGGGGATATAGTGAGGATAAAATAAAAGGAAATCTAAATGAAAATCACTAGGTCCTACAGAAAAGCTGGGATTGGTTATAGAAGCAACAATCAATAATATGTCACTCTTGTTTGTGAAATCCTAAAATAAATCTTATTCTGAAAATATGCCAATTTAAACAAAGGAATATAAGCAAACGAAAGATACAGGGATTGGACACAAGAAACTGTTGTCATAGTTGTTTTCCAGCGTGATTCTTATTGCTCACATGGAAGTGATATAATAGACTTCATAGATATCAACTTGTAGATATATCAAGATAGTGCTTGAAAAATAATCTTATATAATTAGGGATTTTGATAGCTGAAAGTAGATTAATATACAGAAAATGCAAAATTTTAACTGTATAGAATAAATTCATTTATTAATCCTTCAATTATTTAAATACCTCCAGCTGGAATCAATTGTTGGTTGGTTGGTTTATGCAGCCTGGCTGGTTTATGCAGCTAGGGAGAGGACACGAGGCTGGCTCCAGGCGGTTATATCTGCTTCTCTGAGTGAGGGTTATTTCCCCACCGTCTTGAAGGAGGCGGTGGTGAGACCTCTCCTCAAGAAGCCTGCCTTGGACCCAGCTGTATTGAACAACTTTCGTCCAGTCTCCAACCTTCGCTTTCTTGCGAAGGTTGTTGAGAGTGTGGTGGCGCATCAGCTCCCTCTGGTCCTGGATGAAGCGGATTATTTGGACCCCTACCAATCGGGTTTCAGGCCCGGGTACAGCACGGAGACGGCATTGGTCGCTCTGGTGAATGATCTCTGGAGGGCTCGGGATAGGGGATATTCCTCTGTCCTAGTCCTATTAGACCTCTCGGTGGCTTTCGATACCATCGACCATGGTATCTTGCTGCGGCGTCTCAGGGGATTGGGAGTGGGAGGCACAGTCCTTCAGTGGTTCTCCTCCTATCTCCTGGGACGCTCGCAGTCGGTGTTGGCAGGGGGGCAGAGATCGGCCCCTAGGTCTCTCGTTTGTGGAGTTCCTCAGGGGTCGGTTCTCTCGCCTCTCCTGTTCAACATCTACATGAAACCGCTGGGTGAGATCATTCGTGGTTTTGGAGTTGGGTATCATCAATACGCCGATGATACCCAACTTTTCTTTTCGACCCCAAACCACCCCAGTGATGCCCTCGCTGTGATGTCCCGTTGCCTGGAGGCGGTTCGGGTCTGGATGGGGAGGAACAGACTTCAACTCAACCCTGACAAGACTGAGTGGCTGTACATTCCGGCATCCCGGGACATTCAAAATGTTCCATCTCTTTCTATGGGGGGTGAGCTTTTACCCCCCCGTGGATAGGGCTCGCAACTTGGGAGTCCTCCTAGATTCACGGCTTACTCTGGAAGATCATATAGTGGCCGTGACTAGGGGGGCTTTCGCCCAGGTTCGCCTGGTGCGCCAGTTGCGGCCCTATCTGGACCGGGATGCTCTGTGTACGGTCACTCATGCGCTCGTGACCTCTCGCCTTGACTACTGTAATGCTCTCTACATGGGGCTTCCCTTGAAGACCACTCGGAGGCTCCAACTGGTACAGAATGCGGCTGCGAGAGTTGTCCTGGGAGTTTCCCGGTACTCCCATGTTACACCTTTGCTCCGCGAGCTGCATTGGCTACCAGTTGTCTTCCGGGTGAGGTTCAAGGTCCTAGTTATGATCTTTAAGTCCTTACATGGCATGGGTCCGGGTTACCTCGGGGACCACCTGCTGCCGGCGTCAACTTCCCTCCGCCCAGTACGTGCCCACAGAGAGGGCCTCCTCAGGGTGCCTCCGGTCAGGGAATGTCGACTGGTGGCCCCCAGGGGGAGGGCCTTCTCTGTGGGCGCTCCGGCATTATGGAACCAACTGCCGGTTGAGCTCCGGATGGCATCTGACCTCTGATCCTTCCATCGCCGGTTGAAGACCCACTTATTTGAATTAGCTGGTCTGGCCTGATGGGGGAATATGGGTTTTTAAATTGATTTTTAGTATTTATTATTGTTGTTTTAACTGGGCACTGGTTTAATTTCCTTTTAACTTTTGTATTATTATTTATATATGCCCTGTGAACCGCCCTGAGTCCCTAGGGAGAAGGGCGGTATAGAAATCAAATAAAACAAACAAAACAAACAATTGAAGGCTAGGAACATACTCCTTGGGGAACATTATTTTTCATTCTGTTTTTTTCTTTGTTAATAAATCATATGACTTCTAAGGAGCTTTTGAAGTATACACATTTTTCTATGCAAGAAATCATCTGCTGTACAATACCATCAAGATAGTTAATTGCAGATGCTAGATTACTACTGCTAAGCTTGTAAGCTGCCCTGAATCTTCGGAGAAGGGCGGGATATAAATGTAATAAAAATAAAAATAAATAAATAAATAAATAAATTATTAGTCTCATTTTATGTTTTCCTTGGAACAGAAGGAAAAAAAGTTGTGGTTTGCAGTTAAATTAGCAATTTGTATTATGAAGAAAACAGGGACAAATCTCAACTTACTTATACTAACCTTCTGATAATATTTTAATATGAACATCTGTGAATGAACAGATTTATCTATACAATGAAGAATATTATTCAGTGCAGCATATCTAAATGTGATCATAAGACTGCTATTCTTTTTTTTAACCAACAAACACACACACAATTCATTGATATGTAATTGAAATTGCTATGCTATGAATAGTTCATTTGAATGAACCATCAATAGGTAATATCTATGAATAATTAAATGAACTATGCAATCAATTTATAACTGGTTTTTTTTATTAGCAGAGCTATGTTCTTCATTTTTTATGTCACCAGCAGATGGCTCCTTAGCCTATCTAATACCACGTTAAGTTTTGATAGTTAAGGCATTTCAAAATAATTGAAAAATAGTTTCAACTATTTAGGTTTAATTTTGGCTGATGGTTCACATTAGCCTTTAACGTTTGTTAGGAAAACTTTTTACCTTGTTATTATTTTAGTTAGAAATTGAGTAGTATAATATAATAGTATAATATAAAATAGTATAATATAGTAGTATAATAAAAAGTAGTGTTCACCTATATTCTTCCAGCTGTCTTGAAGCTGACCTTCCTATCTTCTTCCTGTTGCTGAGGCACACCCAGGCAACCCTCAGGTGGGTGGCAGAGGTAGAAGTACAGGGCAGCCAAAAGA
Organism: Vipera ursinii; assembly: GCF_947247035.1. Lineage (NCBI taxonomy): Eukaryota > Metazoa > Chordata > Lepidosauria > Squamata > Viperidae > Vipera > Vipera ursinii. The sequence goes on from NC_139512.1 coordinate 187,879,298, forward strand.
TCAGAAATGGGGAGGGGAGTTGAAGCATATACTGTGTAAATGTGGGTGGTCTGACAAATGTCCAAACTTTGATCATGTGACCACTGGGGTGCTGGAATGGCTGTAACTTCAATTAGTAACTATCATCATTCAGCGCTGTTGTAACTTTGAACAGTTGCTGAACAAATAGATATAAAGCAATAACTACCTGTATTGTTGGTCCAGAATGCACCTGCTCATTTATTAACCAGCCACAGTAGGTTTGGCAAGAAGCCACTGATATAGGAAGACTGTGATTAGTGCAAGTTTGAATAGTGTGATATTTGAATTAGTACAAATTACAAATTGATACCAGATCACATTTAATGTGAGCCAAAATTCAGTTAATGTGAGGTCATCATGCACACAAGCTAACACATATGCATTTGCCATTTGAGTTTTAGACACTGTTTTGTGCATTAAATGGAGAAAAGGAAGTTTCGGTTCCCTCCTCCAGAAAAACTCAAAAAAGAAAAGGCTAATTTTGAAGTATTACAACAGAATGTAGGATATATAGTCTCAGCTGTTCTAGTGGTTGAGAATAATCAACCAGGAATTGTGGGTGCTCCATCATTGGAGGCTTTTAAGAAGAGACTGGACATACATTTGTCTGATATGATAGGGCCTCCATCTTGTGCAGGGGATTGGACTACCTTTGAGGTCCCTTCAATTTCTGATAATGATGATGATGATGATGATGATTAAGATAGCAGGTACACTTTGGGTATGGGTTTATCCTCCAGCTTCTCCTTCCTTCCTTCCTTCCTTCCTTCCTTCCTTCCTTCCTTCCTTCCTTCCTTCCTCGCTGCTAACATCGTATGTTCTTGCTTTGACAAAAGATAAAGAAGCAGCTATTTCATATTTAAAACTTATGTGTTACTTTTAGAGCTAGAATCAGTTGTTGCTGGGGGTGGGGAAGGAGGAAGAATATCTCTCAAAGCTGTCTTGAAATAGGAGAAGATAAGAATTTGGCAGGTTGTCTAACAGAAGGGAAAACTGACCTTCAAACTAATTGGAGAATGTGATTAATGACAGCAATGAAAAGGAGAAGAATTGTGTTTAATATATTATGCTAAGGGGAGGGGAATTCAGATACCAGTTTCCAGCAACCATTGCCGATGTTATAGGGCTCTAATAAAAGACTTTTAAGGTAAACAATGCCTCAGAGTCCTTTGAAGAGTTCATCTGTCGGAAACTTGACATCAAGCTGGAATCCACCAACTTTACAAACTAACTAGGGGGTCACGACCTCCTGTCACTGTCTCCAAGTTTGGGAGACGGGCTGACAAACTGTCAGGCAAGATCCCATCATAGTGGAGGGAAAAATGCCTGAAGCCAGCTCCCCGGCACCAGCAGCCACCCCAGGGGGGAAGGGCCAGCAAAGAAGCCAGTAGGAAAAGAGTTTCAGCAATCCTCCCAGCTGGGAGCTAGACCCAAAGAACCAGGTGAATTGGTCTGGTCGTCAGAGTGGATTAAGCCCAGCAGAGACTCCAGACACCCCGAAGCAGCCTTGCCATCCCCAAGGGCTTCAAAGGCAAAGGAGGTGGAGCGACAACAAAGAGATGACTCCTGCACATCGCATTCCCCAGACAGGTGGGGAGCTGCCAGGCCATCTAAGACTGAATACTCAGGTGAGTGGAAATATCTGTCTGCAGCCCATAGCCAATCAATTGACTATCTAGCAGAAAGGTATGAAGAGCTAGAAGTGAGGAGCGCAGAACAGCTCCTGCTGAGAGAGGCCCCCAGCCCCCCTTTCGCAGAGCTAACAGCCCTCCAACCACTGGAGTTCCATGCTAGCGCCTCCAGTCCCACAGAGGAAGAGAACCTAGGGCCCCGCAGCAGTGGGGAGTATGGCAACCCCCACAGAAGGAGGGGCAGCAACCTCTGGGCCTAAATCAGCTAACAGAGGCCTTGCAACAGCTTGGGGTGATGCAGAAGCCTGGAGAGTAACAGCTAGTTGGAGGACGACAACTCCATGGAGGCTGGTCACCACCCCCAAGTGCCAAGCAACCACTGAGGGGCCAGCAATTGAGGGAGGTGCCACAGCACTTGAGGTTAACACGTCACCTAGTAGATCAGCAGCAGAGGGCGCCACAAATTCCCTGCAGTCCAACAACAGAGTAGACGACAGCAACCCCCATCTATCCAACAACCATTGAGGGGCCTACAGCAGCAGGTGGTGCCACCACTTCCCCCCGGCCGACAGCAGCCTCCCCTCAAGACAACCACATCAAGGCGAGCAGCAGCAGGGCCCAAACGTGCAACCCCTGGGCATACAGCAGCACCAATGGGGTAGCCAGCAACTGGGGGTCCAACAGCAGCAGTGGGGGCCCTGGCAGCCATTGAATCAACAACCAGGATGGGGCCAGCAGCAACTGGGGGCACGACAACAGCAGTGGGGCCCCCAGCAGCCACTGAATCAACAATCAGGATAAGGCCAGCAGCAGTGGGAGCTCCAGCAGCCATTGAACCAACAACCAGGGTGGGGCCAGCAGCAGTGGGGGCCCAGCAACCAACGATGAGCCCACCCTTCAGAGCAACCTTTGTTGGGGACCCAGAAAAACTATTTTTTTTCCTCAACCAAGTACACTCTCACTTGAATCACTGGGCCTATCTCTACCCAGACCCAGGTGCTATGGTCGATGTGATTGCGTCCAGCCTAGAGAGAGAAGCATCCGAATGGTTAAACAATTTATATAATGAGCAAGCCCCTGAATTGGAGGACCCCCACCTTTTCCTCCTAGGGCTGAGGGAAAGATTTGAGGACCCATCCACTGCCCTCAAAGCAGAAGAACAAATCCACAAGACAAAACAAGCTGGCTGGCCTGCCCTGGAGTATGTGCAGGAGTTTCGCAACATAGCCCATCAGATAGAGAGAAGGCCTGAGCAATCCATAATTCATCATTTCAGAGAAGGGTTGGACGACCACCTTTCTCAGGCCTGCATCTACCGAGCTTTATCTGACCAGCTGCAAGAAAGGTACCAGGCAGTGGTAAGATTAGATGTTCAGCTTGCCCGCTATAAGAAGCCTCTCCCACCTGAAGCCATGCCAAAGCCAGCACAACCCAAACAGCAACCACCACCCCAAAAACCTCCAACTACTGCTACTGCCGAAAGACCTAGGCCATCTACAGGCCCGCCAATCAAGTGTTTTCAATGCAGACAGCAGGGCCATCAAGCAGCGAACTGTCCAGTTCCCTACCCACAACAGCAGAGTAGACCGGAACCAGCAACGAGGAGGAGACCTGCACAGCAGCCACTGAGAGAAAAGTCCAACTGGGCTACCCAGGAGCCCGTTGCCCAGGTTACATCTCTCACCAAGGAGGATGCTGGCCCACTGAGCAGACCTGCCCTCACTGAGCGGACCCAGCTTTTACAGCGACGACGAAAGGGAGAACGAACCGATGGTGAGTCGACACGTCCCACCTTTTTCATTGCCTGCTAAACTCATAATCCCTAAATCAGGGGCACAAGTAGACTTGAAAGTACTAGTCGATACTTGGTGCTCCCGATGCATCATTAGCCGGTCATGTGCCCTGAGACTGGGCATACGGGCCAAGCCGCTCTCCAAACCTGTGACGGCTCCCTAGAAATAGGCAAGCACTGGGAGTTTATTCGCTTTCTGGTGGCTCCAAAAATGACTGAGACTGTGATCCTAGGACTAGCCTGGCTAGACAAATGAAAGCCATTTATCTGGTGGGCGAAAGGAATGAGAACTGTGAGACTATCCATAGGGCCCAAATCCATTGATTCAACAGATGTTACAGGGGATTTTAGCACACCTAATGAGAGAGCGCACATGGCTGCCTTATGGCCACCTGGCAAGCCACTTATCCCCAGTGAGTATGGGGACTTACCGGAGGCATTTAGTGAGAAAGAATGCAATAACTTGCCTCCTCACTGGCCCAATGATTGCTCCATTGAACTGTTGCCAGAGGCCAAACTTCCACGACCAAGAATGTACACTATGTCCCCCCTTGAAATGGAGGAGATACAGCGATATGTGTATACAAACCTAGCAAGGGGATTAATCAAACGGGCCAAATCTACCGTGGAAGCCTGTCTTATTCAAAGGAAAAAAAAGATGGGTGTCTTTGTCTCTGCATGGACTATAAGGGTCTTAACACTGTGAGTGTGGAAAATAAATACCCTCTCCCCCTCTTGAAAGACTTGCTAACCCACCTGGCAAAGGGGAGTGTCTTCACTAAATTACTGTAGACTGAGAGAAGCATATTACCAGGTGAGAATAAAGGAGGGGGATGAGTGGAAAGCAGCCTTCAACTGCCCCTAGGGAAGCTATGAGTTCAAAGTCATGCCATTTGGATTGCAGGGGGCCCCAGCCGTATTTATGCAGCTTCAGAGTCCTTTGAAGAGCTCATCCGTCGGAAACCTGACACCTTCCTTCCTTCCCTCCCTCCCTCCTTCCCTCCCTCCAAACATTTATGTGATCTATTGATATTTAGACTTTTTTGTTTTTATTTTACGTTATATAACTACTCTGACTTTTTAAAAAATAAACTGAAGTTATAAGTATATTCTTTTAAACTTTTATTTCATTAATAAACATGTAAAAATTTATGTTTGGAAATGGAAAAAATTACTGTATTTTCCATAGAAATACCAGTTAGAATAGTGTGAATTCCAATAATGCAACAAAATATTTTGTGCAATACATTAACTGTGCCAATTGAGAACTACTGAAACTGGTCCCCAGAAAGCATCTAGTTATAATGCAAAGAGAGTCATTACCTATTAAAAATATAGAAAAAAGTTTGAAACTTATGTAAGAAAAAACAAATGCACAGGTATAGAATAGGTTACTATCAAGTATCAAGATCATGTGAAGTTTTAGTACAGCTTTATATTGCACTGGTAAGGCCATATTTAGAATACTGTGTCCAATTTTGGTCACCACACTAATGAAAAGATATTGAGGCTCTAAATGAGTGCAGAGAAGAGCAACAATGGTGATTAGGGGTCTGGTGGCTAAAGCGTATGATGAATGGTTGCAGGAATTGAGTATGTCTAGTCTAGTGACGCGGTGGCTCAGTGGGTTAGGACGCTGAGCTTGTCGAGCAGAAGGTTGGCAGTTTGGCGGGTCGAATTCCAAGTGCTGCGTAACAGAGTGAGCACCAGTTACTCGTCCCAGCTTCTGCCAACCTAGCAGTTTGAAAGCACATAAAAATGCAAGTAGAAAAATAGGGACCACTATGGTGGGAAGGTAACAGTGTTCCGTGCGCCTTTGGCGTCTAGTCATGCCGGCCACATGACCATGGAGACATCCTTGGACAAGCGCTGGCTCTTCGGCTTTGAAACGGAGATGAGCACCAGCCCCTAGAGTTGGAAACAACTAGCATGCATGTGCAGGGGAAAGTGAAAAGAAGGATTAGTCGAGACATGATAGTAGTGTCCAATATTTAAGGGACTGCCACAAAGAAGATGGGGTCATCCTATTTTCCAAAGCACCAGAAGGCCAGACAAAAAGCAATGGATGGAACCTTAACAAAGAGAGATCCAGCCTAGAATTAAGGAGAAATTTCCTGTCAGTGAGAACAACAAAGAAAACAGCTATTTTTCTTCTTTAAAGTTATTATGTATCCTTACAAATTCAAAGAGTAAGGACCTGCCTCAGCTAGCCCTCTAGGAAAGCATGACTCTCAACTACAGATGATTATCAAAAGAACTTTTACCTGAAAGACAGTGGTTGTAGTAAAGCCAAGTGGAATCTAACAGTCCCATGCAAAGCACAAAGCTCTTCTTCCCCCAAAGCCCCTTTCACCACTCCACCGGCAGCCAATTTAGAGTCACAAGGTTGTTTTGAGAACTCTGAGCTACAGACAATGTCATCCTTAGGGCACATAGACCTTGGAGACAGGAAGGAACTGGCTGGGAGGGAGTCCATCCATTCTGTGGAATGATCTCCCTCCCTAATTCCCATGAAGTTACAACAAAAGTGAAAGCATGCAAAGGATGCTCCTCTCAGAGCCTCCTCCTTTGCCTCCAGCAAAATGGCAGGGCCCCAGAAGGGGACCTGACATACTGCCCTCCAAAAATTACAGCTGCAGAAAAAAACATAACAAAAGGGAGAACAGAACAATATTAAAATACTAATACGACATTCATTTAGGTTTATCAGGGTACTGATTATGAAAACGTTTTATTAATGTAGGAACTCTTAACACTCCTTCTGGGCAGTAGGGAAGTCCTTCCATCTAATCCACCAGCTCCCAACCTTTTCTATACCCCGCACCCCTAGAATGCTTCTGAGTCATTCCATGTCAAGTGGTCTGGGGGTCCCTGCTCGACCATTACGGATTTTGATGAAATTTTGTATGAACATGCACACGTCCTCAATGAACATTGGTAAAGTGTTGCATTTTCCAATGCAACACCTGCGGAGATATAGTCATTTGACCCCATACCGCAACCTTCTACAGTATGACTCTGAGGTTCCCACAACTTTGAGACATAATCTCTTTGGCAATATTTTGTTGAGAGAAACAAAACTTGGACATCTTGTACAACCTTTTGTGCTCTATCAAACAAAATAATAAACACATTCTCATGAGCAATCTCCATCTAGATAATTTGAAGCAAAGTTGGCCGAAAATATTGTGGCTCAAAAAAAGTTTAAAGTTTGGCTTTTTATATCTCTGGAAGGAAAGGTATGATAAACGTGAAACTTTGCGCATAATAACTTAGCAACACAAGGTTTTCGAACATAAAAATTTCATTCTCCTACTGCTTTCCAATAATTTACAAATTGAGTGTAAATTTGATGTTTTTTTGTAAAAATGTCAAAAATAGGGTATTTTCAGCCCACTTTTATAAACAAGACCTTCTGGAAACTGTTAAATCATTCTCATTAGAAAGAGCATGTTTCAAACTCCCTAAAAAAGTAGGGTTGGTTTTTCATTGCTGATGTATAAAGCCCTAAAAATAGACTTCCGGTGGCTCCGCGGCGACGGAGACAGCCTTCCCGGGCTGCCCGCGGCTCAGCTGTTGTTTTTTCGCCCGAAACAGCGCCGATCAGCTGTTCGGGCGAATTTGAAGCCCCCTCCTCGGGAGAAGAGGAGGGGGTGAGGCCCCAGGTAGGGGTAGAGTTCTCCGGGGCCGCCTGAGCTTGGAGCTTGGGCGGCTGAAGGATTGAACTCCCCCGAAGCCTGGGTTGCTCCCAGCTGGCTGGCGTCTCTGCTCCGGACTTCTTGGAGCAGAGCCAGGCGTCTGCGACCACCCCTGCCTGAAGAAAGGACTATGGATTAAAGGAGCAGGCAGAGCGGTACAAGAGGAAAAGGTGAAGAGGATTATTTTATTATACTCTCGAGCTTGATGGACTTTTTAAACTTTAAGTGAAAGTGCGTCACAATTGAAAAGTAAAAGATGGCGGCTAAACCTCCCCCTAAAACTCTTCGGAGTGGTGGATCTTCTCCGGTGCAACAATCATCATTACAGGCGTTGCACCCTCCTGATGTACTGACACCGAAGGACTTACGAGATGCTTTGGATAAACATGCCCAGATACTTTTGGAGTCAATTAATCAATCAATGGCTGATAAATTTGCACAGATGGAGGAGAAATTGGAGAAACTGGAGGAGAGAATGGAAGAGAGGATGGAACAGAAGCTCAGCGTGATGAAGGTAGACATTTTGTCTTCAGTGCATAAAGTGGCGGAATGTGTGGAAGATTTAGATGAAAAACTGGATGATTTGACTCAAAAGAATGAAATATTAGAAGTTAAAGTACGGGAGAATGAAAATTTAAGAGACAAAATGGAAAGGGAGTTAAGCCTTGCCCAATATTACCAGATGCAGTTTGCTGTTAGAATTAGAGGTTTAAAAGAGAACATTAAGGAAGATTTAAAGCAGCTGGTTTCTGAGGCTTTTGAAGTGGTATTGAATCAGCCAGCATCTGAAATAAGAGCAGCTATGGATAAAGTGTTCCGTGTAAACTCATGGATTGCCAGACAGAGAAAGTTGCCTAGAGATGTGGTGGTTTACTTCACAAAAAGAGAAATCAGAGATGAAGTTATACAAGCTGCCTACGATGCTAAAGTTGTGATTGCTGATCAAGAAGTCTTGGTTTTAAAAGAGATCCCTCCAAAGATTTTGAGGAGAAGGAAGGACTTTACATTTCTTGTGCAAGAGCTCAAGCAACGAGACGTAAGGTTCAGATGGGAGATTCCAGACGGGCTGATGGTGATGTATGAAGGCAAAAGGTACCGGTTGATTACTGTGAAGCAAGCGCGTGATTTCTACAATACTGTTTTAAAAGCAACCCCATTAACACTTCTGGAAGCTGCAAAGGGATCTGGAGAAGGAGAAGAAGAACATCAAGAGGATGAAACAGAGGAAAATGGTGCTGGAGGAGATCAAGCTATAACCTTTTTGGATGATCCTAGAGAGCAAAGGGTAACGCGTGCTGCTTTAAAAAGAGCAAAGAAAATAAAAGAACAAGACCAGCAAAAGTCTTCAGAATCTTCACAACGTACTCATAGCCAAGCAGTGGGAGGAGCACGGCCTAAAGAAGATAGTCCTATCAAAGCAGTGCTTCAAGAGCTTTGGGAGGATATGCATGGCAACTAAATTTTTGACTTGGAACGTTAATGGACTAAATTCACCACAGAAGAGAAAGAAGGTTTTTCAATACTTAATTTAAGATAGATGTTATATGTTTGCAAGAAACGCATATTAGGGCTATGGACCAAAAGTTTTTATTGAACTCAAGACTGGGTACGCACTTTGTTGCCTCTGCAATGAATAAGAAAAATGGAGTGGTTGTTTATATTAAAAGTGCCATAACAGCGGATTTAATTGAAGCAGATAAGCATGGAAGATACGTACTGATAGACTTGTTGATAGAAGGCAAAAAGACGCTTCTAGTTGGACTGTATGCCCCTAATCAACAACAACAACAGGCTGACTTTTTTAGTTTACTTCATACAAAGCTTACCCAGTTGGATTATAAATCTTTTATTTTTATGGGGGACTGGAATGGTGTTATGGATGTACAGATGGATAAGGCTGGAGCTTTTAAGCGCATTCCAAGTCATGCTAGACTGCCTAAATCTTTTTTTGAAATGAAGGATGACTTGGAACTGCGAGATATCTGGCGTGAGAGACACTTGCTGGAAAAGGATTATACTTTTTATTCTGATAGACATCAATCTTTTTCGAGGATTGATTTTATTTTGGTGACTAATGACTTTTTTTTGAGGACTAAAAAGGTGAAGATTTGTGCAAGAACTATCTCTGATCATAGTCCAGTGTGGTTAGAGATTGATAAGGAGAAAAGAGACAGGCGCTCGTGGCGCGTAAATGAGAATTTGTTTAGAAATCAGAGAAATGTGGAAGAATGTAAACAGCGGATGAAGGATTTTTTTGAAATTAATATGAACAAAGGTACTTCTATGGATATGGTGTGGGATGCTAGCAAGGCATACATGAGAGGGGTGTTGATATATATGAATAACAAACATAGACGTGCTGTGGAAGCTAGGAGGAAAGAACTGGAGAATGAAATAAAGGAAAAAGAAAAGGCTTTGATTTTGAACTCAGAGGATGTGAAGACTAAAGAGGCTATTAAGTTGTTAAGAGGACAATTTGATAAATTAATGGCTGACCAAGTGGCAACCAATATGCGGTTTGCCAGGCATAATACTTTTTGTAACGCTAATAAACCAGGTAGATGGTTAGCTTATAGATTGAGGAAAAAACAAAGGGCTTCTAATATAGACAAGATTGAGCATAAAGGAAGGGTTGTGTTTCAACAGGACCTTATCAAGGACGCTTTTGTGGATTTTTATTCTAAATTATACGCTAAAGAGAAAATTAATGAAAAAGATATTGATATATATTTGGAAAATGCTAGCATCCCGGTTCTTACGCAAGTACAAAAAGAAGGGATTAATCAATTGATCACAGAAGAAGAAATTTTTACAGCAATTAAGGAATTGAAGGTGGATAAAGCACCAGGTACGGATGGCTTGACTGCGGCCTATTATAAAAATTTACAATTAGAAATGATAAAACCGTTAAAGGAACTGTTCCAGACAATCCAGAGGGGGGGAAAGGTGCCACCGTCTTGGAGAACAGCTTTTATCTCTTTGATTCCGAAGGAAGACCAAGATGCTACTCAAGTTAAAAATTATAGACCGATATCGCTTTTAAACACAGATTACAAGATATTTGCTAAGGTTTTGGCTAATAGATTGATGAGGGTTCTGCAACAGGTGATTCATGGGGATCAAACAGGGTTTATTAGTGGTAGGCAAATGAAAAATAATGTGAGGCATATAGTTGATGTGTTAGTTTTTGGAAAGGAACAACCAGATTGCTGCGGTGCTAATTTTTTTAGATGCTGAAAAAGCTTTTGATCAATTGAACTGGAAATTTTTGTTGAAAGTTTTAGATAAAATGGATTTTGGGGAAAAATTTTTACAACCGATTAGGGCATTATATCAAAAACAAACTGCCCGAATTATAGTTAATAATAGCTTGACAGAAGCATGTAATATTGAGAAGGGCACAAGGCAAGGGTGTCCGTTATCGCCCTTGTTATTTGTGTTAACATTAGAGATACTATTGGTTAAAATTCGGAATTCGGAAAAAATTAAGGAGATTCAAATTGGAGATCAGGACTACAGATTGAGAGCATTCGCAGACGATCTGGTTGTTACAGTGACCCAGCCAGAGAACTCTGTTGTGGACCTGATGGAGATAATAACACAATATGGGAAGGTTTCTGGATTTAAGGTTAGGGTTGAATTTAATTACGGCGGCAAGACTTTTGATAGGCCAATACTGGAAGAAAGAGGAACTGCCGACCATAGAGGAGTGGGCTTTAAAGGTTTCCGACCTGGCAGAGATGGCGAAGATTTCGGCCTATTTGAAAGATCATTCGCAAGAACGCTATATTATGGAATGGAGAAAATGGATTGATTTTATCCAGAACAAGTATAGGGTTAAGAAGTTCTATGTAGCATTTGAATAAGTCTTCTTTCGTTTTTTTTCTTTTCTTATCTTAGTTTCTTTTTATATATATTCAATATTATTATTATTTGTTTTATCCTATATAAGCTAGAGAGTGATGGATTTTAGAGTTTATAATTGTTAGTATATGATTGCTTATGATTGCATTTTATATATATACCTTGTATTTAGCTCTGGGAAGTCGGGGGGGAGGGGGGGGAGGGAGGGAGGGGGGAGGAGGGAGGGGGAGGGGGGATTCTTAAAGGAAAACTGTATTTTAAAACTTTTCAATTAAAAAAAAAAGCCCTAAAAATAGGGACAAAGTTGAGGACATTGCTAGGGCAACGTCACATGTATTCTATTATTTTTTGTCTTCTTTGTTTTATATAGACATCATTACTACTATTATATTGTGTTGGTCCATGTTGACATTGTCACTACCAGTTCAGGCACTTGAACCAGCAACCCCATCACCATAGGGGGCACGCCCAATAGCCGTGCAACACCAGCCACAGGTGGGTTTTTTTGTTCAGGATCCCAAGACTGTAGTTTGGTTTCTTCCTCGAGGTTCCAAAGCCTTGTGTGCATATCTGTCCGGTTCCCAAGCCGATGATTAGGCAGCTTATCCTAGGTTCCCAAGCCTAAAGTAGATATTTTATATGGTTCCCAACCCGTATGAACTGCCAAATTCCAACAATCGCTTATTTATTATTGAATTTACACACCACGTTCTTTAGCGTCACTTTTGGGAATTGATACTGTCAACCTGATGACATAACTGAAGGCGCTGGAAACATGCAAATAAGACGTGGTTCTGGAACCCAATAAACATCTTGTCTTGCAGGCCAATAAAATGAATGAGCAGGGCCTTGCGGATGCATAAATGTTACCAGCACAACATTTTGTTCAATCTAAATTTCCACGACATTGCCTACCCACCATTTTTTGTCATAAATGCAGGCAACATAACAACTGGGAAATATGTCGGCCAATTTTAAATTCGGATCAATGGTATTGGACATTTTGGCACAAAGTTAATTGTGTCATTTGAAACTTTGCTGACAGAAATCGAACTTGAATCAACTGTCACAAACTGGTAATGATCACCTGTGCCAGCTATTGTGCTGTTAACTTTCCATCTTTCTTCTTGCAGCATCCTGCTTTATTCAATTTCTTCCTTTGGAACATATATTTAATTCCATGAATGTTTCTATCGCAAAAGTTGAACAGATCTGTCAGTGTCGGTATTTGGTTGGTTGATGGTCACTGGAGGCTGACTCAAGCAGCCAAACGTTTAGTCGTGCGCCAACTCCGTCACATGGTGATTTGCTGTGACTTGTGCTGAAAAAATTCCATTCGGCCTCAATTTCGAAATCATGTTTGTGATTGCACAGATTGATGAAATTTTTGTAATTTTTGTATTGTGCCACTGAACTAAAGGAGTATATTCTTGTAATCTTCATTTTAGTCATCAAAAACTCAATCAACTTCCGAATGAACACATGCACAGAAACCGTATCATGTTGCATATGATCAGAAATTATGCAACAGTTGACAATTTGCAGCAAGCCATCTTTATCGACATAATAAGCGACGAGCAGATGCACTGTGGCTTGCAAATTCTCCCAGTGAAAGCCTTGAACAGCATCTTGGACAACAAACGAGTAATTCTGCGCAAAATCCATCAGTACAATCAGTTCGGTTTCTTTTAAGCCGGCTTTCAACAATTTAAAATATTCACTTTGATGTTTTGAAACAAAGTGGTGGCCAGTTTCCACATTTTGTTAACAAGTATTTCAATGAAGCTATCAACAGTGAGAACATTTGTTTCCAGTGTTTTGCGGTATGAATCCATTGTTTGAATTCTATTGATTCTTCCGAATCCCAGTCCTCGAATATTTCATCCAAATGCGCTATCAGTGCCTCTTCACCAGGGCAGTTTTGGCACTGCTGCAACATACAATCTTTGGGGTTCAGATCGTAAACTGCCTTTCCTATGAGCAGCTTGTAGTCCTCTTTAATGTTGGCACCTTGTAGCATAAGTTTAAAATTTTGATGAATGGTGCAGACTCAGATGGAATGTGTGCCTGAGGCACAGATGGTAACACACCATTTTGGTCTGAGTTCACAGAATTTGGAGAAACCAATTTCAGTACCATATTTGTTTCAATATGCCACATACAGTTATTTCAGATTGCACAGCAGCAACTGCTTTTGTTTGTGAACCTTGATGCCATTAAGCTGAATGGAAACACAATCCATTTTGTTGGGGCACATCCTGCTAAATTCATCATCCTTGTAAAAATCTCAAACTCTGTCGGCGATTTCCTTTGGCAGCGATTTACCAACTTTTGCATCTAGTAGTGCACAAATGCCTCTCTCTTTATTTTTCTTGGTTTTAACCATACGTTCTGAAACGCCAAACATTTTTGCTGTCACCAGTATCAACTAACTCTTTGGGGCCAGAGTCAATAATTGAACTTTCATTGATCTATTGGATATTTTAATTTTCATTTTCATGTCTTTGATTAGGTCAGCATAATCCTGGCATGACTGGCATTCTTTAGCAGCAGACTCACTAGTTTGCCCAATATCTTGAGCTGATACTCTAGCGGCTAACGTTATTTTGTCCGCTACCACTTTCTGCACACATTCCAATTTTTCATTTCACATAGCCAGTTTTATCCCTACTGCTCAACTTCCAAAATTTTTAAGTCCCTAAATTGGTCAAACTTTGATTAACAGTGTCCAAAATGTCCATATCGTAATTATCCTACAACGAAGAGTCTGCCATGCTTTGGACCACGGAAACATATTTGGCTTTACACAGGCTTGGGATCATAAACCAAAAAACCCACCTGTGGCTGGTGTTGCATGGCTATTGGGCATGCCCCCTATGGCACGCCCGATGGTTGCTGGTTCAAGTGCTTGAACTGGCAGTGACAATGTCAAAATGGACCAACACAATATAATAGTAGTAATGATGTCTATATAAAACAAAGAAGACAAAAAATAATAGAATACATGTGACGTTGCCCTAGCAATGTCCTCAACTTTGTCCCTATTTTTAGGGCTTTATACATCAGCAATGAAAAACCAACCCTACTTTTTTAGGGAGTTTGAAACATGCTCTTTCTAATGAGAATGATTTAACAAGAGTTTCCAGAAGGTCTTTTTTAGAAAAGTGGGCTGAAAATACCCTATTTTTGGCATTTTTACAAAAAACATCAAATTTACACTCAATTCGTAAACTATTGGAAAGCAGTAGGAGAATGAAATTTTATATTCGAAAACCTTGTGTTGCTAAGTTATTATGCGTAAAGTTTCACGTTTATCATACCTTTCCTTCCAGAGATATAAAAAGCCAAACCTTAAATATTTTCGGCCAACTTTGCTTCAAATTATCTAGATTGAGAGCGCTCATGAGAATGTGTTTATTATTTTGTTTAATAGAGCACAAAAGGTTGTACAAGATGTCCAAGTTTTGTTTCTCTCAACAAAATATTGCCAGAGAGATTATGTCTCAAATTTGCTGGAACCTCAGTCATACTGTATAATGTTGCAGTCTGGGGTCAAACAAATGACTATATCTCCGCAAGTATTGCATCAACAAATGTAACACTTTACCAATGTTCATTGAGGACATGTGCATGTGTGCAGGGAGTTCAGACATAGGTTTAAAATTGTGACCCATAGCCACTCAAAATGGGGTGAATCCTGTGCTGCTGTGTATAGAGTTGTATGCCATTTCAGCAAATGGCAAAAGATCAGTCCAATTATCTTGCTGATAATTGATAAAGCATCAAAGGTACTGTTCCAAAGCCGAGTATGCTTGTTCATACCCCCCATTCGTTTGTGGATGATGCCTGGAACTTAGTCATCAATTTTTGGAATTTTGGAATCAATCTTGGAATGCTGCTGGAGAGAGCAGACATGCAGAAGTGGGGCTCTCTTGAATAATCTAATTAAAAACCTTAAAAAAACCCAAACATGCACAGAATTGAAACCATGGGTAAAAAAAAGTGAATGGAGGAAAAGACTGGACTTGGAGAGAAATCTTGGAAATCAAACATTTATTTGGATGCAAAGTTCCAAATTCTGGTGAGTTCTGCTTGTAGCTTAATCAGACTGCAGTTTGTTTGTTCCTTTGTGCTCCTGATGACATTGGGAAAATACCAGTTTTTCAATTGAGAAAATTTTCTTTATATAGACTGAACTGGTTTTCTTCAATATTGACCACATAGTCTTTTTACCATTAACAGAGCACACTTACTTCGACATAATAGCAAAATGAATTACATACAGATCTGATTGCATGAGCGTTCTTTTTCTATCTCTAATGAAAGAAGTGCAGATCTGTTGCAAGGGAGCTTTTTTTTCCCTGTTTCTTTTTTTCTCTGCATATTTATAAGGATTCCAGTCTTTACTAACTAAATAATCATGAATGAATTGAATACATTTTTTTAAAATATATTGAGTGATCTTGAGAAAACTGAGTGAACTTTTTAAAAAGCTGTTACAATTATTGTAAAGTTTTACAGCCAGATCATAAATTTTTATTACCTAGATCAGAAATTCCCCAGAATTGCTTTTATTACCCTGAACTTCAATTATCATTCTACCTTCTTTTGTGGATTACAAATAGTCAGAGACTGCAATATTTTTTACAATACTTTAAAATTTCTAATACTTTTAAAAAAATGTGGACTTTTGTGGGTTACCTTTATAATAATAATAATAATAATAATAATAATAATAATAATAATAATAATAATAATCCTTTATTGTCAAAGTACAACATGTGTACATTGAGATTAGCTGAGCCTCCCCCCGTGCTCCCTCCCCCCAACACACAGTGACAACAAACCCTCCATCCTACCACACCATGTGAACCAACTACACCACACACCGGCCTCCCAAGTCAATTCTGCATAAGTTCACAGAGATTATATCCCATTCAAAAGCATAACAGCCCATGGATAAAAGCTGTTTTTCAGCCTGTTGGTACAGCTGGCTATACTCCTATATCTCCTACCCGATGGTAGGAGAGTAAAGAGATACCATCCAGAGTGTGAGTCATCCCTGAGAATTTTCCTCACACTTCCAAGGCAACGAGCCCTGGCAATGTTATCCAGTGGTGTCAGGGGAGAGCCCACAATGTCTTGTGATGTGCTCACTACCCTCTGTAACACTTTCCTGTCCGCAGCTGTCAGACCAGCATACCAAACCACAATACCATACGAGAGGACGCTCTCTATTGTAGACCGGTAAAAGAGGGTCATAAGCTGTTGTTCTAACCTGTTCTTCCACAAGACCCTAAGAAAGTGAAGCCTCTGTTGGGCCTTTCTAGCCACCTGGGTTGTATTAACTTTCCAGGTCAGATCTTCACAGAGGTAGACTCCCAGAAATTTAAAGGAGGAAACTCTCTCCACACAGTCCTCCCTGATGTAAAGTGGGGCAGGTTCCTCCTTTTTTCTCCGGAAGTCTAACAGCATCTCTTTCGTCTTGCCGATGTTTAGGTGCAAGTTGTTGTTACTACACCATATGGATAGTTTTTGTACCTCCACCCTGTATGCTGTCTCATCCCCACCTGTAATAAGACCCACCACAGTTGTATCATCTGCGAACTTGATTATCGCAGTGGATGGGTCAGATGATACACAATCATATGTGTATAAAGAGTACAGGTAAGGGCTAAGCACACAGCCCTGTGGCGTGCCGGTGCAAAGCTTCAGGGAGGTGGACAAAGCAGACCCGACCCTCACTGTTTGTAACCGGTCCCTAAGAAAGTCTTGAATCCAATCGCAGATGGCGGGGGAGAATTTCAAGTCAGTCAGCTTCTCGATGAGAATGCTCGGCAAAATTGTGTTGAAAGCTGAGCTGTAGTCAACAAAAAGCATCCTGACATAACTTCCAGGTTTCTCGAGATGACTTGCTATAGAGTGTAAAGCAGTAGCTATGGCATTGTCTGTTGACCTATTTCCCATGTAGGCAAATTGATGTTTATCAAAGTCCAGTGGGAGGCATGTCCTAAGATGTTGGAGAACCAATCTTTCAAAGCATTTCATGACTACAGACGTTAATGCTATAAGTCTGTAGTTATTCAGGCACTCGACTGCAGTTTTCTTGGGGACTGGGACAATGGTAGCTGCTTTCAAGCACGATGGTACACATGCCGTTTGCAAGGAGATGTTAAAAATCCTTGTCAGGACCCCTGCTAATTGATTGGCACAATTCCTGACCACTATCCCCAGCACCCCATCTGGGCCTGCGGCTTTGCTGGGATTCACAGCCTTCAATACAGCTCTCACTTGGTGTTTACACAGGGTGAGTGGCTGAGTGTCAGAAGGCCGGCCAGCAGAGGCTATGGGGTCTGGTCTTTTAACCTTGTAGCGGGCGAAGAAGATATTCAGCTCCTCAGCCAATGAGGCGTCAGTGTTTGCCATGCTCGTGCTGCCCTTATAGTTGGTTAAGTGCTGCAGTCCCTGCCATACTTACCTCAGATCGTTATCTGCTAAGTGGTTCTCCACCTTTTGTTTGTATTGTTATTTTGCCATCCTAATGCCTCTTCTGAGATTTGCCCTGGCCTCTCTGTATGTGTCCCTGTCCCCTGCCTTAAAGGCAGAATCCAGGGCTCTCAGGAGTGTTCATATCTCTGCAGTCATCCAGGGTTTACAGTTTGCGTAAACTCTAATGCACTTATCCACTGTTACACTATCAGTGCATGTTCTAATATAAGAGAGTATGGCATCTGTATATGAATTTAGATCTTGTTCTTCAAATACACTCGTCAGTGGTTTCAAAGCAGTCCTGCAACTGACTGAGAGCACCCACTAGCCAGGTTCTGACTCATTTTGTGACTGCCTGAGTCCTTTTCCTGAGAGGAACATACTTTGGGCACAACAGGAGTGAAAGACGGTCGGATGTACCCAGGTGGGGAAGAGGGAAAGCTCTGTATGCCTGTTTCAGATTGAAATACACATGGTCCAAAGTGTTCTTCCCTCTGGTGGAAACTTGCACATACTGTACATATTTGGGGAGAACTGTCTTCAGACAAGCTTGATTGAAGTCCCCAGCCATGACAAGAGCGCCCTCTGGGTGAGTTTGCTGCTGCCTGGTGATGACGTCATACAGCTTAGAAAGTGCCATGTTGACATTGGCATCAGGTGGAACATAAACAGCTATAATAATTGCCACAGCAATTTCTCTAGGCAGATAGAAAGGCCTACATATTACAGTCATCAGTTCCACATCTGGGGAGCAATACGTGAATACCAATCTGCTGTTAACACACCATTCACAGTGTATATACACACACAGTCCTCCTCCTTTACTCTTTCCGGAGCCATTATCTCTGTCAGAGCGGTGAATGACTCGGCTTATCAACTCCACAGCTGCATTCGGTATCTCTGAATGTAGCCAGGTCTCCATGACAACCATCACACAACATTCACAGAGAAGCCTGCTTGCTGCTAACTGTAGCTGTAATTCGTCAATTTTATTATCTTTTTATATTATATACATAAAACTATATAATATAATTGGGCAACACCAAGATTAGCTACAGGAGGGATTAAAAAGAGAACAAACAGGCAAGAGGTAGCCCAGCTGAGAGGTGGCCCAGCTAAGAGATGATCCACCTGAGAGGCAGCCCAGTGTCCCAACTGAGAGGTGGCCTAGCGACCCATCTGAGAGAAGGACAGATAGCCAAGCTGAGAGATGGAGAGGCAGCCCAGTGATCCAGCCTGACATCTGAATGGAACCAGTGTAATTCAAACGGAGGCCACTGAGCAGTGGTGAAACCGAGCTAGGTGGCAGCAAACCAGTGACTTTGAGCAGCATGGCAGACTTTGAGCAACAGCCGTCCAGAGCTATGTGGCAGAGGAATAAAGGGCCCCGAGGAGCAACTAAGGGCAGTGTGGTGGAATAGCAGTGGCTGAGAGCAGTACAGAGGATCAACTGAGGAACGGCATCCACAGTAGCAGCTGAGAGTAGCATGGCAGGCCAGCACCAAGAGCAGCACAGTAGACCAGCTAAGCAGAGTCCCCACATCAGCACATTGTACCTGAAAATCCTGACAGTGGCCAGGCAACAAAAAAGGCAAGAGCAGGGGGGAAAAAGAATAAAAACAAAACACTTGTGGACAGGGAGGAAAGGGATAAACTTTCAAGTCAGAGAGTAGTGCATATTACTTCGTAAGGGGTCAAAAACTCTTGTAATTTTTAAAAAATTAAAATTAAGCCGCCCTGAGTCTTTGGAGAAGGGCGGGATATAAATGGAATTAAAAAATAAAAAATAAAATCTATGAATTCCCTTTCCTAAGAAAATTTCCTTTTTATTTCTTTTTTTCAATTTTTAAATTCCTAGTCAATGCTGCAAACATTAGATAATGTGATTTATGACATGTAGATAAGGGCGGGGATTGTGTGTGCGTTATGATGGGTTTGGGGGGAGGAGATTTCAGATTCTGGCATCCCTCCATGAGTGCCGATGTTTCGTTTCATTACTAAGACTTTTTAGATAAATAATATGCCTGCAATTTGTTTGATTTGTCTTAATTCATCAGAACCATGACATTCCTTGTTCCAATTTTAATTTTCTTTTTTAACTCTTAAATATCATTTTTAATTTTATAAATTAAATCCTTTTTTCAATTTTTCTATTTCAACTAAACATTTGAAAAAAACTATTTTAATTCTTAGAAATTTTTAAATTCTTAATGATCTAAGAGAAAAAAAATTAAAAACAGAAAAAGGCACTTAAAACAGGGAAGCTACTGATGAATTTTTCAAAACAGAACAAAAGGTCAAGAACTCTGGTAAACTATTGTAAACTGACACTTTGCAACACGGAGAATATTTAAATTTTCAGAAATTTTTAATTTTTTAACGAAGAAAAAAGTCATGAAGATAAAGACTAATACTATAGTGACTTGCAAAGTGTGCCATATGTTTCAGCTTATACTCATAGAAGACCCAAACTATATATGTATCAAATATAATCTATTTGAATTATTAGAATAAAAAAAGGGTTTTGAGGCAACTATAACCACTCTGAAACTCAACAAGCAAAGGAAGAAATCCCAACCTAAACAAGAAGACTACACCAAAATAAAACATAACAGGAAGCAAAATGCTTCTAATAAAATGATGATTTCATATATGAACATAAAGAAGAAAACTGAGACATCCAAATAGAACAGCTTTTACAGCTTCTGTAAAAAAAGGAGCCTACACATATACCTAAAAAGCAAGACCAATGGAAACATGTCACTCTTAGAAGAAAACAACCAAGAGCAAAGCCCCTACTATCTACTCTGGCCCACTCCAATGAAACCCCTCTGGAACTGAATAATCGCTTTCATAGACTCTCTCTGGAAAAAATACACAGACACTCACAAAAGAGGATTCTGCAGTAGTTTCTGGAAAAGAAGCATAACCCAGCACTCCTGCAATAGAAAGAAAAGTATTCCAGACTTCCCTAGGAAAACAAAAGTGAATATGGTTGGTAGCAGATTCAATTCTTAGGGGAAAAGAAACAATAGTCTGCAGCCCAGGCAGTCAATCTAGGGAGGTATAGTCTCCCTGGAGCAAAAATCAAAGGTGTAACTGAGTAGCTCAATAAAATTATCAACCCCATGGGTTACTACCCCTTTCTTCTCCTACATGTGGGGACCAATGACACAATGAATCTGAAAACAATAACAAGAGATTACAAACAGCTAGAGAAGAAAGTTAAAGAATGAGGAGCACAAGTTGTGTTTTCACAAGTTGTGTTGTTGTTGTTGTTGTTAGTTGCAAAGTCGTGTCTGACCCATCACGACCCCATGGACAACGTTCCTCCAGGCCTTCCTGTCCTCTACCATCTTCTGGAGTCCATTTAAGCTCACGCCTATTGCTTTAGTGACTCCATCCAGCCACCTCATTCTCTGTCATCTCCTACTCTTGCCCTCAACCTTTCCCAGCATTAGGCTCTTCTCCAATGAGTCTTTCCTTCTCATTAAGTGGCCAAAGTATTTGAGTTTCAACTTCAGGATCTGGCGTTCTAAAGAGCAGTCAGGGTTGATTTCCTCTAGGACTGACCGGTTTGATCGCCTTGCAGTCCAAGGGACTTGCAGGAGTCTTCTCCAGCACCCTAGTTCAAAGGCCTCAATTCTTTGGCACGCAGCCTTTCTTATGGTCCAACTTTCACAGCCATACATTGCAACTGGGAAGACCATAGCTTTGACTATAAGCAGTTCTGTTGGAAGGGTGATGTCTCTGCTTTTTAGTGTGCTGTCTAGATTTGCCATGGCTTTCCTCCCCAGGAGCAAGCATCTTTTAATTTCTTGGCTGCAGTCCCCTTCTGCGGTGATCTTGGAGCCCAGGAAAATAAAATCTGTCACTACCTTCATTTCTTCCCCATCTATTTGCCAACAATTGAGAGGGCCGGATGCCATGATCTTGGTTTTCTTAATGTTAAGTTTCAAGCCAATTATTGCACTCTCCTTCTTCACCCGCAACAAGAGGCTCTTTAGTTCCTCTTCACTTTCTGTCATTAGAGTGGTATCATCTGCGTATCTTAGGTTGTCAATATTTCTCCAGGCAATCTTAATTCCAACTTTTGATTAATCTAGCCCTGCCTTTCTCATGATGTGCTCTGCATATAAATTAAACAGGCAGGGTGACAGTATACAGCCTTGCCGGACTCCTTTCCCAATTTTGAACCAATCAGTGGTTCCGTGTCCAATTCTCACTGTTGTTTCTTGACCCGCATATAGATTTCTCAAGAGACAAATGAGATGGTCTGGTACTCCCATCTCTTTAAGAACTTGCCACAGTTTGTTGTGATCCACATCATCAAAGGCTTTAGCATAGTCAATGAAGCAGAAGTAGATGTTTTTCTGGAACTCCCTAGCTTTCTCCATGATCCAGCGTATGTTTGCAATTTGATCTCTAGTTCCTCTGCCTCTTTGAAATCCTGCCTGCACTTCCGGTAGTTCTCAATCCACATACTGCTGGAGTCTAGCTTGTAGGATTTTAAGCATAACTTTACTAGCATGTGAAATGAGTGCAATGGTGTGATAGTTTGAACATTCTTTTGCACTGCCTTTTTTGGAATTGGAATGTAAACTGATCTTTTCCAATCCTGTGGCCACTGTTGACTTTTCCAAATTTGCTGGCAAATTGAGTGTAGAACTTTTACTGCATCATCTTTTAAGATTTTGAATAGTTCAGCTGGAATACTGTCACCTCCACTAGCTTTGTTGTTGCTCAGCGTTCCTGAGGCCCACTTCACTTCACATTCTAGGATGTCTGGCTCGAGGTCAGTGACCACCTCATCATGGTTATCAAGGACATTAAGCTCATTCTTGTATAGTTCTTCGGTGTACTTTTGCCACCTCTTCTTAATCTCTTCTGCCTCTGTTAGGTTCCTGCCATTTTGGTCCTTTATCATGCCCATTTTTGCATTAAACGTTCCCTTCATCTCTCTAATTTTTTTGAAGAGATCTCTGGTCCTCCCTATTCTATTGTTTTCTTCTATTTCTTTGCACTGTTCATTTAAGAAGGCATTCTTATCTCTTCCAGCTATTCTCTGGAATTCTGCATTCAATTGGGTGTATCTTTCTTTTTCTCCCTTGCCTTTTGCTTCTCTCCTTTCCTCAGCTATTTGCAAATCTTCCTCAGACAGCCATTTGGCTTTCTTGAATTTCTTTTTCTTTGGGATGGTTTTAGTTGCTACCTCTTGTACAATGTTGCGATCCTCCGTTCATAGTTCTTCAGGCACTCTGTCTATCAGATCTAATTCCTTAAATCTATTTGTCACCTCTACTGTATATTCATCAGGGATATGATTTAGTTCATACCTGAGTAGCCTAGTGCTTTTCCCTACTTTCTTCAGTTTAAGCCTAAATCTTGCAATGAGAAGCTCATGGTCTGAGCCACAGTCAACTCCTGGTCTTGTTTCTACTGACTGTATAGAGCTTCTCCATCTTTGGCTGCAGAACACATAGTCAATCTTATTTCTGTATTGACCGTCTGGTGATGTCCATGTGTAGAGCCATTTCTTAGGTTGTTGGAAAGGAGTGTTTGCTATGACCATCGTATTCTCTTGACAAAATTCTATCAACCTGTGCCCTGCTTCATTCATTTTGTACTCCAAGGCCAAACTTGCCTGTTATTCCGGTTATCTTTTGGCTCCCTACTTTAGCATTCCAATCCTCCATGATGATAAGGACATCATTTTTTGATGTTAGTTCTATAAGGTGCTGTAGGGCTTCATAGAACTGGTCAATTCCATCCTCTTCAGCACTGGTGATTGGGGCATAGACTTAGTCTCCTCCATCCATCCGGAGGGGTCCACTTCAGGGTGAGCCCTGGCAGAGGCTTTCCCCCAGTATTCTACAGTAATTCCTTGCAGTCCCTATGTTAGGACTGGATACCTCTCCAGTTGACCAACTTTGCAGATTCTGCTTGATGTAAGAAACTGCCCTAGCTAGCCCTCTCAAGAAAGCATGACTCTTGACTCCAGATGATTATCAAAACAAGTTTTACTGAGAAACAGTGGTTACAGTAAAGCCAAACAGAATCTAATGGTCCATTCTAGCTCCACCACCACCCCTTTCACCAGTCCACTGGCACCCAATACAGAGTTGCAAGGTTGTTTTGAGAACTCCGATACAAATAATGGGTCATCCTCAGGGTGCAGTGACCTTGGTGACAGGCAAAATTGACTGAGAGGGCGGCCATCCATTCTCTGGAATGATCCCCCTCCCTAATTCCCCTGCAGATAGAGCAAAAGTGAAAGCGTGCAAAGAATTCTTCCCTCCCAAAGCCTCCTCCCCCTCGCCATCCAGGAGAATGGCAGGGCCCCAGAAGGGGACCTGACACAAAGTGAAGATGAATTTTTTGAAATAATTTCCTTAGCCTTTTCTGCAAGTAGCCTTGTGCTTTGTGTCTCGTCATTTCCTGGTGTTTGTGTTTCTACTCAAGAATCTTGACTACAACAGACTGCAACAAAAAATAATTTAGAAAAACCTGCTGAGCTTTCCAGCTCCTTAAAAAGTTCTGCTGCAAATCACATGACCTGAAGATATGGGGGGGACTTAGAATGGAGCCACTGGCATTGGTTCTGAGCTGCTGCCAAACTGCCTCCCCCCCATCCTCAGAAAAGCACTGGAGACTGTTGGATATGTTTTTCCTCTACAGCCCATTTTTAAGCTCAATCTTTCTTTTGCCAACTCCCCTCCCCAGACCAAATCTGGCCCATTCTGTCCTGATTTTAAGTGTTATCCTGTTGACAGATTGACCAGTAGAGTCTTGGGCTCCTTTACACCACTTTTTTCAACATTCTGTTTGATTGGGGGGAAAAAATAAAGAGCTGGTGGCATTTCATGATTACAAGTATAGCATTAATATTTCACTAAGACATGAGAGAATGCAGTGTGTGCAGACACAAAAATTTTCAACAAGTCATGCATTTGATATTGTGCAGTAGTCTACATTTATATGACCTCAGCAGCATTAGCAACTCTTGTATGAAAAATTAAGTAGTACCGTATTTTCCGGCGTATAAGACGACTGGGCGTATAAGACGACCCCCTACATTTCCTGTTAAATTATAGGGTTTGGGCTATACTCGCCGTATAAGACTACCCCTCTTCCAACGCACACCAAATAAAAATTTAAAAACATCAGATTTGATTTTAATATGGTAATTTTAATTCAAATGCTTATGACATGCAGGTACTTAGTAGGAAAACTGTCACTTATAAACATAAGGCTGTTTGTCATCAAACATGTAAACATAAAACAGTGCAAGTGGATTAAACTTAATAATAATAATAATAATAAATAACAATAACAATAATAATAAAGTTGGAAGGGACCTTGGAGGTCATCTAGTCCAACCCCCTGCTAAGGCAGGAAACCCTATACTATTTCAGACAAATGGCTCTCCAGTCTCTTCTCAAAAACTTCCAGTGTTGGAGCATTCACCACTTCTGGAGGCAGGTTGTTCCACTGGTTAATTGTTCTAACTGTCAGGAAGTTTCTCCTTAGTTCTAGGTTGCTTCTCTCCTTGACTAGTTTCCATCCATTGCTTCTTGTCCTGCTTTCAGGTGCTTTGGAGAATAGCTTGGCTCCCTCTTCTTTGTGGCAGCCCCTGAGATATTGGATCAATGCTATCATGTCACCCCTCACCCTTCTCTTCGTTAAACTACACATACCCAATTCCAGCAACCATTTCCTATTTTCCTAATTCACTTTTTCACTTTTCCTAATTCATTCTAAAGCTTTCCCTGTGCAGAGCCTTAAGTAACACCAGCTGCCTGCAATTAGTGCAGGTTCACATCCCACCAGGCTCAAGGTTGACTCAGCCTTCCATCCTTCCGAGGTAGGTAAAATGAGGACCCAGATTGTTGGGAGCAATAAGCTGACTTTGTAATAATGCTGCTTGTGGGAGGGGAGAAAGCTCTAATAAGCAGGCATATACATAGAATGAAGGCTATTGCTAAGCACATTGATTTGTGCTTTAAATTGTAAGCCGCCCTGAGTCTTTGGAGAAGGGCGGGATATAAATGGGATTTAAAAAAAAAGACCAAATGGGAGATCCGCTCCAGGTTTTCCAGCCAGCCCAGTTCCTGAGTCAAATGTGTCCTTAGAGCTAAGCAGCTGCTCTGGCTGCGGCATTCCCCAACTGCCTTTCAAGTTGGGATAGACTACAGCTTCTCTTCAACTTTAGAAGGAAAGACACCCAGACCCCAGCCTGTAAAAAAATCACAGACTGCAGCTTCTACTCCAATTGGTCCCGCTTTCCCTGCGCAGACTAAATGGGAGATCAACTCCAGGTTTTCCAGCCAGACCTGTCCCTAAAGTTTCAGCACCCGGCGTATAAGACGACCCCTGACTTTTGAGAAGATTTTCATGGGTTAAAAAGTTGTCTTATACACCGGAAAATACGGTATGCAGACACACAGAAATAGTGCTTGCAAAATGAGGAATAGTAAAAATGCCTGAACCCAAATTTCTCCATAGTAAAGTTTACACACAAAAAAGCTGCAACCTAGCAGGTTGCAAGTATGCAGTTTGAACCAGCCTTCTTCACTGACCATATGCACACTTACTTCTTTCCTCAACACCCCATTCCCATGTCACACTATTTAGTCTGCACCATTATCAACTGAAATATGACTGGATCCTGCTACTGTATTGATTGGCTGGAAAAAGATGGAAACAAGGAGCCTAAAATACAAATCACAAAACAATGCATGGTTCATAACAGGAGGCACACTCAAAACTACATCCCTTGAAACAGGCAGATTTTGTTTCATTTTCAAAACAAAAAACAACCCTCCCCCATGCATTCTGTTTCATCCATGGAGCACTTTACCAAGTGGTTGTATAGTAGACTTAATTATCCACAGACTCCCTTTTACTGGATGTGTTCAAGCTGTAGTAGAGAACCATCTTAAGGGATGCATGTAAATGATATGCCTGCACTGAGCAGGAAGGTAGACTCAGTGAGGAAAGGCTGCTTCCAACTTTAGGATTAGGTCTTCCCTTCAAATGGGCATTTGGAACAGCAGTAGCCCATTTCAGGAAAGGAGCTATTGAAAGTTCAACAATTTCAATGGGTAAATAAATATAAGTTCAACTAACTTAAAATACCTAATCACTGCTACTCTAAAATACTATGCACATTTAGAAAGCAATGGACCGAATGGCCATTAAATTATTTTTCTAGTTTATAAAAATAATGGTGTTTAATTGTTTTCTCCATTTATGTTTTGAATTTGGTAACTTTTAATAAATTTCCAAAGAGAAAAACATTCAATAATGTTAAATCTAAACCATTCCAATGTTTACTTGTTCTCTGAAACTATTTTATGGAATAAATATCAGCTAAAGCTGATTTATGAACAGAAAGCTAGTCAGTCTCTGATACTATGGAGATTAATTTAACAGAATATCTTCATCTGTAAGAACAATTAGAAACTATACTATCAACAGTTGCTCATGATTTATAACCAAAATGCTTGAAAATTGTCTGAGTTCAACAAGTGCTTATTAAATCATGTCATATATGAGAAATATATACAATCATATGTATAATAAGCCCAAAATCTACATTTAATAGATTAAAGAACCTTGAAGGAGAAATATATTTTTTGTATGGGAGTATTTCCCAGGTTGAAAGCTAAACATTTTAGACTTCCGGTGGCGACGCGACGCTGAAGACAGCCGTTTTTGGGCTGCCCGCTCCGCAGCTGTGTTTTTCCATCGTAAACAGCGCCGATCAGCTGTTTAGATGGATTTGAAGCCCCCTCCTCGGGAGAAGAGGAGGGGGTGAGGCCCCAGGTAGGGGTTGAGCTCTCCGGGGCCGCCTGAGCTGAGAGTTTGGGCGGCTGAAGGATTGAGCCCCCCCGAAGCCTGGGTTGCTCCGAGCTGCGCAGCGTCTCTGCTCCGTGATTTATGGAGCAGAGCCAGGCGTTAGCAACCACCCCTGCCAAAAGGAAATACTTTTGATTATCAAGATGCAGGCAGAGTGGTACAGGAGGTCAAGGTGATGTGGACTCTTATCTTTACTCTCTAGCTCAATGGATTTTATAGCTTTAAAGTGAAAGTGCGCAATAAGTGAAAGTGGGGGAAGATGGCGGCTAAAACTTCTAAAGCTCTTCGGAGTGCGGGGTCTTCCCTGGTGCAACAGACCTCATTGCAAGCTTTGCTTCCTCCTGCACCTCCTCCAGCATTGACGCTTAAGGATTTACAAGATGCTCTTGGAAAGCATTCACAATTGATGTCTGACATGATGGATGAAAAGTTGAAAAAGCTGGAGGAGAAAATGGAGGAGAAAATGGAGAAATTGGAGAAGAAGATGGAAGAGAAGTTTAGAGCAATGAGGGTGGACATGTTGTTTATGATTGAATCTGTAGCTGAATGTGTGCAACAGCTGGATGTAAAAGTGGAGGATCTCAGTCAAAAGAACTCTATATTAGAAGCAAAGGTATTAGAAAATGAAGATATAAGGGATAAAATGGAGGGAGAATTGAGCCTTGTTCAGTATCATCAGATGCAGTATGCTATTAGAATCAGGGGTTTAAAGGAGAATTGTAAAGAAGATTTAAAGCAGCTGATTTCTGAGACTCTGGAAGGGGTACTGGGCCAGCCAGCATCTGAAATTGAGGGAAATATGGACAAAGTTTTTCGTGTAAATTCATGGATTGCAAGACAGAGGAAGTTACCCAGAGATGTGGTGGTCTATTTTACAAAGAGAGTAATTAGAGATGAAGTCATTCAAGCTGCCTATGATACTAAATTGGTAGTGGCTGAGCAAGAAGTTTTGGTTTTAAAAGAGATTCCTCCGAAGATTTTAAGGAGAAGGAAAGATTTTGCATTTCTAGTACAGGAACTTAAGAAATGTGATATTAAGTTTAGATGGGAGATTCCAGTTGGACTGGTGGTGACGCACGAAGGTAAAAGACATCGTCTGGTTACTGTGGCCCAGGCACGTGATTTTTATAGTAATGTGTTAAAAGCAACCCCCCTATCATTTTTGGAAGCTGTAAAGGGATACGGCGAGGGAAAGCTTCAAGATGTTGCAGATAGACAGATAGAGGACAATGGTGTTGGAGGGGATCAAGTTACAGTCTCATCGGTTGTTGCAGGAGGCCAGAGGATGACGCGTGCCGCCCTAAGAAGAGCGAGACGAGAGCAAGAGCAAGACCAGCAGAAAGTTATGGAATCTCCAAAGCGTACTTACAGTGAAGCTGTGGAGGGGGTGCGGTCCAAAGAAGTTATGGGGGTTATGACAGACGTGCTCCAAAAGCTTTGGGGCATCAAGATTGGTGATTAAATTTTTAAATTAGAATCTCAATGGATTAAATTTATCATAGAGGAGAAAGAAAGTTTTTTTTAAAATATTTAACACAATTTAAGATTGATGTTATTTGCTTGCTAGAAAAGTATATTAGGGTTATGGACTAAAAGTATGTGTTGAACTGAGAATGGGTATGCAAGCTCCTAATTAACAACAAGTTGTCTTAGAGACTGCCTAAACCTTTTTTTATTCTTTTTACTTGAACTCAAGGATGATCTGGAACTGCGAGACATTTGGCGTGATACATGCAAGAACTATTTTTGATCATAGTTTAGTTTGGTTGGAGATTATTAAGGTTAACAGAGATAGGCGCTTTTGGCGCGTAATTGAGAATTTGTTTAGAAATTAGAGAAAGGTGGGAGAATGCAAATAGTAGGTGAAAAATTTTTTTTCTTTCTTTTTTTTAATTAATATGAATAAGGACTGGGATTAAGAAAATCTATTCTGAGTAAAGCTCTTTTTCTGTTTTCTCTTTTTCTTTTTTACTTTATTTGTAATATTAATATTGTTTGTATTCATTTTATATGAGCTAGAGGGAGATAGAATTAATAGTTTACTGTTGATAACATAGGGGTGCTTATGTTTGTTTTTTGATTTTATACCCTGTATTTAGCTCTGGGAAGTCGGGGGGAGGAGGAGGGAATGGGGGAGAGGGATAGGGAGGGCTAGATAGGGGTGGGGGAGGGGGGATTAAACTCAAAATGTATTGTAAAACTTTTTAAATAAAAAAAAAGAAAGCTAAACATTTTAGCTTTTAGAAGCTGTTGTTGCATATAGAATAATCAATGAACCCAAAGGCGCTTTTTCCAAAAGGCAATTGAACTTTCTTGCATTTTTTTCTTTGAAAACATTTCACTTCTCATCCAAGTAGCTTCTAGGATGAGGAGCTAAATGTTGTCAGAACCCCTACCCATTTTATCTTTCTTTCCTATGCATTTTGCCTTTCTTTCCTATCCTGTCATTTCATTTTTCTGGGTTCTGCCATTCTAATAGGGGGAGGGGGACTTATGGGAATTCAGCAGTGTACTTCCTTTGCTTTATTCTATTCTCTTTGAACTATCTTTCTTGGGGTGAGAATGGAATGTGCCTCCGGCCATC
Source organism: Vipera ursinii (assembly GCF_947247035.1). Taxonomy (NCBI): domain Eukaryota; kingdom Metazoa; phylum Chordata; class Lepidosauria; order Squamata; family Viperidae; genus Vipera; species Vipera ursinii. Next base: position 187,909,238 of record NC_139512.1, read on the forward strand.
TGCCTTATCTCCAGGCAGAGGGAAGAAGCTGTGGAGAGACCTGACAGACCTGAGACCGGCACCTTATCAATTCTTTTCACAACAATTGGACACCTATGGATTGGTTCTGTTTGAACCAGCCGGACGGACACTTGGGGTGGGGTTTGAAAGGTTTCTTTTAATCTACTGTTTTGCGTGGGAAATCCTCAAATCCTGCCTATTATCCTGCTGTCAACACTTTCCAATAAAACTTCCAATGCACATTTCAAGAGTTCTGCTTTCTTGGGTGGTTTAATTGAGACAGATCCTTACAAATGTTTTCAAAGAAGAAAAAAACCCAGAAAAGTCCAATTGCCTTTTGGAAAAAAACACCTTTGGGACAACCATGATCTGGATAATTGAGAATCTCCATAGACAATAATCAATGAAGTACAGGTAGTCCTTGACTTACAGTTGTTCATTTAGTGGCCACTGAAATTTATGGTGGATCCACGCAAAAGCTCCCAAAGTTATGGCTACTGCAGTTGTTCTCTCTTATGACTGACTTCAGGAACATTGCCTATCTCCTTCTTATCGGGTTCCAACAGGACTAGGGCCTGCTTTTCAGCCCACCAGGTCCCACATTCTCCTCTTCAGTTACTTTTGAAGATCTTCAGAGTTCCTGGCCTGGTGGCAAGGTCCTGCAAGTGGTAGCTATTTTCCAAGTGACCATAATTCAATGCAACTGCTTGGAAAATGGCGACTGCTTCCAGGGTTGTGCCACATGGCCCAGCAACCATACATGTTTCCCTAACCCAAGCTCCACAGTCTTTTGCAGGACTGAAGAAAGCTGCGGAGCTGAGGTTAGGAAAGCCACTTCATTCCTGGGTCATGTGGTGCAATCTCAGAAGTGCCCATCATTTTCTGCCTGTGGATACACGGTGGGGGAAGAAACTGGCCCAAGGGCTGGGGGACCCCAAAAGATGGGAAATGGAGCATGGGGTATCTCAGGGTGTGGGCTTGAGCCTGTGCTAGGCCTCCCCTACCTAAGGAACCCATGTTCTGCTTAATGACCACATCAGGGAAAGCAGAGGGTGGGGGAGGTCATTAACAACCACCAACAATGGGAAGTCATAGGTAGAGGACTAACTATATATTCTTTGTTACACATGATGCCTAGTTCTCACCAATGTGGTAAAACTTAAGTCTCAACTGTACTACTTGATATTATAGGGGCAATTAGCATAGCTTCTACATAAAGCTCTCACACACTCTTTACCTCAAAGGCTGTCCTTCATTTGAGTCTCTGGGAATGTCTGACAATCAAATGTGTTTTAATTCAATTAACTAGCATATTCAGAAGCTTTACAGTTCTGCAAGCAAGCAGCCACACTTCAACTGCTTTGCTTCTCTTTTCCTAAATAAATAATAAATAATAATAAATAATAAATAATAAACCTTTATTGTCAAAGTACAACATGTGTACATTGAGATTAGCTGAGCCTCCCCCCGTGCTCTCTCCCCCAACACACAGTGACAACAAACCCTCCATCCCACCACACTATGTGAACCAACTACACCACACACCAGCCTCCCAAGTCAATTCTGCATAAGATTATGTCCCATTTAAAAGCCTAACAGCCCATGGATAAAAGCTATTTTTCAGCCTGTTGGTACAGCTGGCTATATTCCTATATCTCCTACCGGATGGTAGGAGAGTAAAGAGATACCGTCCAGGGTGTGAGTCATCCCTGAGAATCTTCCTCACTCTTCCAAGGCAACGAGCCCTGGCGATGTCATCCAGTGGTGTCAGGGAACAGCCCACAATGTCTTACTATAGTTAAAATCTGAGGCAGCTCTGTGCCACAATTATCTCTTTGCAACAGGAAGATTATTGTCAAGTTAAAAGGATGAAAATATTAGCAGAGTTGTTGATTATAATTTCCAAAATAATCTTATTGGTATAGCTTTAAAAACCTAATAGATGAATTGGTAATTAATATAATAATTTCATCAAGTACCTTAAACGATTCATCAAGAAGTCATCATGTAATTTACATCATTTGATAAAAGCATACATTTTATGTCACTAAGCAGTGTTATTCACCCTCATATTTTCTGCTTAATATTAATTTTGCCACTGACCAATTTTGAAAAATGATTGGTGAGCAAAAACTCTAAAATTCCATATATCCCTGGCTGGGGAAATATTATGTAATCTTGTGAGGGGAAGAGCACTTAAAAGAGATTAATTTTAATTTCTTAAGGGTTTTTTTGTCCACTGATTTCCCAGTAAAAATGTGGTCCCCTCAAAGGACATTTTAAAATCAAACATGAAAATCCATGTTTATTAATACAATGTATTTTACTATAAGAACATGAAAGATCAAAAACTGATACAGGTAGTTCTCATTCAGCGACTGTTTCATTTAATGACCATTCAGTTAAAACAATGATGAAAAAATAATTTTGTGGCAAATTGTCCCATTTACAACCTTTGCAGGTCTGTAAAGCTAAGGAAAGCAATATCATAAGCACAATTGCAGTTTCACTTAGCAAGTGCTTTGCTAACACCCAAGTTGCCAGTCATAATTGTGGTTGTTAAGCAAGGACTACTTGTATAGCTAATCCTAACTCTTGTTTCTAAGTCATTTGATGCTGAAGTTTTCTTTAAGTTCTACACAGTTCTAACCAACAAGACAAAAGCACATTTTTTATCTTCCCAGCCATCCCACCCTCCCCATTTTTTCTATATAACAATGAGTGCAATTAATTGAGCCTAGCTCTTAATCTGACAGTTTAGTAACTGGTTTGCAGGAGTGCTAGGAGGCTGTCTTGCAGTTCATTTTTGTTGTTGTTGTTAGGAGCACAAAAGCAACTATTATCAGTTTTCCACAGGAGCCAAAACAAGGTTTGTGAAATCAAAATATTCCCACCATCTGGAAAACCACAAATCTCTATTGCCCATGGACTATAGGATTGAAGATTAAATCAGTCAAAGAAAAAAAGATTTCAAAATGTATACACTAATATAAAAAGATTTTAGAAAGACAGGAAACACTGAACACTAGCAAATTATTTTAACATTCTGGATTTTCATTGTTATAATTATTCATTATCATAACTAAATAGAAGTAGTGCATAATAAATTACTGTCTACTAAAATCTTGAATATTAAGACTATAGTTGAATATTAATGAAATATTTCTGGACCCTACCTTAAAAACCATATGTAGCATCAATTGAAGACCAGCCTTGCCAGGATATTTACCAGCAATATTTGCTGCAGATAAATTGAACAGATTGGCTCCTGTTTCAGTGCACAGAGCATGAATAAGCATTTTTTTTCCTACACCTTCAGGGCCAACCAAGAGCAAGGTTTTCACTAGAGGAGCTTTTTCATGGACAGATTGAGAACCTATAGAATAAAATTAATACAATGATACCATTAAATTGTTTGAAATATACATTTAAAGAAAGTTTCTTTCTAATAGCCCAAACTGTAATGTCTATGTGCTAGACATGGGACAAACCAACTAATGGGACTGACAAAGGCTTGGCAACAGAATGGATCAAAAGAGAACTTGCATTTCCAGGCTGGAGCTGAAACAAGCTTTTTAAAAAAAAAATTCTAAACAATTTAAGATTCAACCTTATTTTTACAATGACCTAACAAAAATTAGTATTTTTCAGTTTAAATTAACTGAATCCTAAACTAATTTTGCTCAAGGTCTAAACAGGGTGTGGAATGAGATAGTACTTAAGAAGATTTGACACTTGCATCCTGTTTTGGTCACTACAATATAAAAAGTTGTTGAGACTCTGGAAAGAGTGCAGAGAAGAGCAACAAAGATGATTAGGGGATTGGAGGCTAAAACATATGAAGAACAGTTGCAAGTACTGGGTATGGCTAGTCTAGTGAAAAGATGGACCGGGGGTGGCACAATAGCAGTGTTCCAATATCTGAGGGGCTGCCACAAAGAAGAGGGGATCAACTTATTTTCCAAAGCACCAGAAGGCAGGACAGAAAGCAATGGAGGGAAAATAATGAAGGAAAGAACCAACCCCGAACTAAGGAGAAATTCCTTGGCACTGCGAACAATTAACCAGTCAAATGGCTAACCTTCACAATTTGTGGGTGCTCCATCACTGGAGGTTTTTAAGAAGAAATTGGACAGCCACTTGTCCAGAATGATATAGGGTCTCCTGCTTGTGCAGGGGGTTGGACTAGAAGACCTCCAAGGTCCCTTTCTGTTATTCTGTTAAATGTGAGCTTCACAATGTGATTTCCTGACTGATTGGGAACTTAAACTTGTGAGACTAAGCAGCAATCGCAAAACTAACAATATAAGTACAGTAGTACTCGAATTATAACAGCAATGGAGATTGGGACTGTTGTCATTAAATGATGCAGTTGTAAAGTGCAACATCATGTGACTGCATCACTTAGCAAGAATCCTGGCAGTCTTCATTGCCATTATAACTCCAAGATGTGCAGATCACTAAGAAGGAAGAAGTGAGAATCCCAGATAAGCAAAATGAGGGAAGCTGCAGGGGGCGGGAGAGGCCCAGTGCAGGATGTGAGAATGAAGGTAGGCTGGGGGAAGCAGGGTACTATTCTGCCTGAATGAAGGGAAGTATGAGGAAGCAGGGTGCCACATGAATGAAGAGAGGCTGGGGGAAGCAGGGCACTGCACCATAATCATGAAGGGAGGCTAGGGGAAACAGGGCCAGGGAAAGCCAGGAGCCAGACAAATGGAGAGAGGCCAGGGGAAGCAGGGTGCCATGCCAAATGAGTGCAGGGAGGCTGGGGGGACTTACTGAAGTGACATGCAACCTTCCCTGCCAGCTTCACATTTGCTTGAGAGAAGTCTGTAGAGAAGATTGCAAATTGGCGATTACATGACTGAACGTGGTTGGGTGGCTGGGTTGCAACTAAGGGTGAATTGGTTGCCAAGCACCCGAATAATAATCACATGGTTATAGGAATCGTACAATGGCCAGAACTTCAAGAACCAGTCATACAGTGCTGTTGTAACTTCTGTTACCAAATGAGTAGCCAGTAAGTGAGGATTATCTATACTTGTGTGTGTGTGTGTGTGTGTGTGTGTGTGTGTTTGTTTGTGTGTGTGTGTAAAACGAAAGTTTAAATTGGAGCAAAAATAATTTCCCAATATATTACATAACATGCAGCAAGGGATATAGATACATTTAAAGCACGGTTTCTGAAGTTTACATTATTCCATCTGTACATCTGTACTGTACTGTAAATCAGTCAAAGCACAAAGAAGGGGGAAGTCAGAATTTAAATTTCTCTATATTAAATTAGTTTTACGCTTTTTTCTTCTCTTTTTTCTGATTTTTGATGGTTACATGCCATCAAATTGATTTTTACAGACCATATATATTTTCTCCAAATTCTCTCTAATTTGTCCTTCAGCAATTCAAGCAGGGAATGTTGCCACAGCCAATTTCCTGCAACCAACTTGCCACAGCCAGCTCACCACGGCCAGCTTGCTGTGGGACAACTCACTGCAAGACAATTTAACAATTCTATTTAATTATTTAAAATAAATAAAAAAAATAACTTTTGCCATTCAAATTTCATTCTGCCCCTACTTTTGCATCCTTTCTTTTAATGATTCTGTTCCACCATTTCTTTGATACTAGTTTAACTTTTGTCCCGCAACAAATTGTCCTGTGGCAAATTGGCCATGGCAAGTTGTCCTGTAGTAAGTTGGCCATGAATTGACTCTGGCGAGTTGGCCGCAGCAAACTATCATAGGCCCATTCCAATAGCACCCCCATCACCACTGTAATTCAGCCTACCCACCTTGCTGCTGGTTTTCTCCTTCTTTTTCCTTCCATCTTTCCCAGCATTAAAGCCTTTTCCAAAGTATTTATAAATAATAATACATTGAGGATATGGCCCTAAGCTCAAAGTTTTATACTTTTTGTATCTATCTGTCATAAATAGAATGCAATGTACTTTGCTTGGTATGTTTTACCATTTATTAATGTATATTGAACATTAATTGTATAATTTGAGAAACTTTCTTTGTATACTTATTGATATTATCTCTTTTAGAAGTGTATCTTTCCTTTTAACTAAATAAATAAAAGGGAAAGGGGGAAAAGTTAGCTACTGTATTAAAGGTACATTAAAATCTCAGCCTTTCTTCAAACTTCATTTACACATTGGAGACTTAATTTGTTATTTTCCCCAAATGGCCTTTTTGTATATGCTGTTGTGATGGAAATAAAATTAAATAAAAAGAGTGGTGCTGTAGTTAAAACTTTTTAAATTAGACAATTATTTTGTCTTAGCTTAAGAGATAATAATTGTATAGGACTATTTCAAAAGAAATAAATCAAACATTTTCATAGCTAATAAAAATATGAAACTCTCAGGAACCCAAGCTTAGTATTCTGCCCTTTGGCCAGTTTTCCCTGTGAACTTACCTAATGGCAATATTCCATACAGGGCTATAAGTTGCTTCACATCTGTAAGAGAAGGCATTGGTTCTACATCTACCTGTCGAAGTATAGTCCCCAGATAGTTGTACTCACCTACAAGGAAGAAACAAACGTGCAATACAAAAAGCTTAGTTTCAAAAAGTAGAATATAGAACACTGCATCATAGCTTTGGAAGGAACCTAATCCAAACCCCTGCTCACGGAAGGAGACCTTATATTATCCCAGTCAAATGACTGTCCAGTCCATTTTTGAAAGCCAACTGTAGTGGAGCACCCACAACTCCAAGAGGCAAGTTGTTCCATTGATTAATTGTACTCATTGTCCCCTTAGTTTTAGTTTGGATCTCTCTTTCACAATTTCCATCCATATTTCTTGTCTGCCTTCTAGTGCTTTGGGGAATAAATCAATCTTTTCTTGTGATCACCTCCCAAGTATTGGAAGACAGCTACTCACCCCTAGTCCTTCTCTTCAATAGGCTAGACATCCCTCAACCATTCATCATACAATTTAACCTCCAGATTCCTTATCATCTTTGATGCCCTTCTCTGCACTTTCTAGGGGTTCAGCATCTTTTCTGTATCGTGGTGATCAGAACTGGATGCAGTATTCCAAATGTGACCTCACTATTGCAGTATAAAGTATACTATTATTTCTTATGATCCTGATGCTGTCCCTCTGTTGATGCAGCCTAGATTGCATTTGCTTTTTTGACAGCACTGCTGGCTCATACTTAAGCAGTGGTCCACTTAAGTAGAAACAAGTAGAAATTGTTAGAGTTGAAAATATAACATTTTCAACTCTAACAGTTACTTAGTTGGAATGCATTCTTAACATGAATGACACATAGACATAGATTCTAAACTTCCATGAGGTGTTACATTCTCATGTAACACCTCTTCTCCGCGAGCTGCATTGGCTTCCAGTTGCCCTCTGGGTGAGATTCAAGGTGCTGGTGAAGACCTATAAAGCCCTAAATGGCATGGGTCCAGATTACCTTAGGGAGTACCTGCTACCAGCATCAGTCTCCCATCATCCTGTGCGTGCCCACAGGGTGGGCCTCCTTAGGGTTCCGCCAGTTAGAGATTGCCGGCAGGTGATTCCCAGGGGGAGGGCATTCTCTGTGAGTGCGCCCGCCCTTTGGAACGAACTGCCGATGGAGCTTCGGCCTGCCCCCGACCTTCGCTCTTTTCGCCGGGACTTAAAAACCTGGTTGTTCGAATTGTCTGGCCTGGACTGAGGGATTTTAAATTTTAAAGTATTTAATTAAATTATATTAAATTATATTAAATTAATTTTAAATTTTACTATTATTAGGAATTGTGGGCCTGTTCTAATTTAATTCCATTTTATTCTTTTTTGTACTGTTTTAATTGCCCTGTGAACCGCCCTGAGTCCTTCGGGAATAGGGCGGTATATAAATTCAACAAATAAATAAATAAATAAATAAATATCACGAGAAGTGAGAATACCGGTCTATATTGCACTAAAGAGGGCACACTTGGAATACTGCATTCAGTTCTGGTCACCATGATACAAAAAATAATAATAATAAATGCTCAGGTTCTAGAAAAACTGTAGAGAAGAGCAACAAAGATGATAAGGGGTCTGGAGCTAAACTGTCTGATGGACGATTAAGTGAAGAATTAGGGGTGACATGATAGCCGTCTTCCAGCAATTGAGGGACTGCACAGAGAAGAGGGAATTGACTTATTCTCCCAAATACCTGAGAGCAGGGCAAGAAGTAGTGGGTGGAAGATCATCAAAAATAGAGCCAACTTAGAACTAAGAAGAAATTTGCTGAGATTGAGAGCAATCAATTAGTAAAATGGCTTGCCTCCAGAAGCTGTAGGTGCTCCATCACTGGAAGTTTTCAAAAAGAGATTGGACAGAATGTTATAGGGTTTCCTGCTCAAATAGGGATTGGACTAGAAGACTTCCAAAGTCCCTTCCAACCCTGTTATTCTATGTTCTAAGTGACATCACGTAGCAATGGAGCTCCCAATTACTGTAGTTAAGTGAGGATTACCTGTTCTTATTCACAGTCATGGGAGAGTTGGTAGTTGGAGTCACGGCAGCGCGGTTTTCAGAGCACCCACACTGCCAGCCCTGGTATAACTCTCCCATGCCTGCATGGGCAGAGCTGCAAAGGGGGACCAGGGGCTGAAACTGCCAGCCCAGGGACAATGCAGAGAGCCTACCACTGGTCTCCAGAGCTGCCACTATTGAAACCATACAATACAGACAGCAGCACGAGGTACTGCCACAAAACCCAAGTAGCAGGCTGAAGAGGAGGCAGCCTCCCGCCGCTGGGTGGGTGATCTGTGGGGCAGGGTGAAGCGGGGACGGCAGGGATCAAATAAAGCCCCTTCAATGGTGGATGCAGCTGTTGCGCAATAACAGCAGAAGCCTTTCACCATAAACCCCCCGGTTCCAAAATGGTGGAGAGGAACCGGGTAAGGGGACCGAGCCTCCCCCACCATCCTCCATGGTATGGCAGTCCAGCTTGGGAGGGGAGTGAAAGGGAAGAGGCGGGAGGGCAGCCGGGTCATTGAATGGGTGGGGGTAGGTCGCCGAGTGGGGAATGGCCTGCTTGCGGGAACCCTGAGGTGCATGGGTAAGGGGTGCATGGGGTAACTCCACACACCCTACCTTCTTTTGCCACCAGCGCACCTCACGGCTTCCTGCCCCATTATGGCAGTGAGCAACCAGACAATGGGCTCTTAATTAGGGCTTATTTTGGGGGGGGGTAGGGCTTATATTAGGCGCACACTAAAAAACCCTGCTAGGGCTTATTTTTGGGGTTGGGTTTATTTTTGGTGAAACACGGTAGAATCAGAAGGTGCTCAACATACCCTAAATAATAAATTTATAATTGTAATTCTCCTCCAAAGCGTGGGAGGTTTTTGTGAGCATTCATTTTTGGACTATTGTATTTAAAATTTGGAGATAGGAGTACTATCTAAACTTATACCATTGTCAGAAATGCCACTACAGTAAGTACAGAATACTAAGTGTACACATATTTGTGCTGTTCTTGCTATTATCTATCCTACAATCACTCAGAAATACACTCTATTGAAATATTCAGCTGTTGTAATATCAATAGAAGAGTACTGAATAAAACTTACCCTGCGTATGTGGCAAATTAGATTCCAGATATGTTTAAAGATCACTCACCAACCTGTGAGGAACTTTCTGTTTGTCCAGGTGCTACTCTTCCTCTGGGCTTTTCAAGTTTTTCTACTTCTATTTAATGAATAGTTATGGAAGTGGGATGGCCCAGTTACCGGTAAGTATTTTAAAAACCTTCCATTTGGCATTTTGTATTATTATTACAGAATACCAGAATACCAAATATTTAAGTTAAGACCATAAATAATGTATCAGTCTAATTCTGTTTGGAGTCTGCTACTATTAGGAAGAACAATTTACTAAAATGTGTAAACTGCAGCCAAAATCCTGAAGAGATGGTCATCTGAAATTGTTTTAATCTGCATTTTAATCTCTGTCACCAAGTTGCTGATTCTCAGTAACTTTTATCTGAAATTAAAGTTTTTGGTTTTGTAGTTCATTTATCCAGTATCAATTCAATCACAAACGTTTAAGTCCAATATTATGCATTATTTGAATGCAATTCCAAAATAGTCTGTATTAACATATAAAATTTATACTTTACCCACATAATCGCTGAGTTTTACTTTTTTACTTCTTATTAATAGTCCTTCTTCTACCAACTCTTGGTAAAGAGAATCAATGGTCCTATACAGAAATAAAGAGAAAGCTACACTACCATATCTATAGACAAAGGCATATTCTTGGTTCTTGATGGTCTCTGCAGGCATTTCAGTGGAATTAGCACTGTTGATGTTGCCTAGTCAAGTAATGAAATACCTGCAAGCAAACAACCAAGCTCAGAGAGCACCAAGGACTCCACAGTTCAACCCTGAATTATATTCTTCTATTGGAAAAAAGCATAGATTTTTTTCACATGTATTAGGTCTCCTTTAAATGTTCTTGCCTAAAAATATTTTTTATGTTTAATAGTATCTCATTCATAATTTAAATGAAAGTTTGCCATTACGTATTTAGTGTCACTGCTATAGTTTTTAATCTGTTGGTGCTTAAATAGTATGAAATCAGACATATTTATTTAGTATTATTGTAGTATAAGGTAGTCCTTGACTTACTACCATACTTGAACCCAAAATTTCTGTTGCTAATTGAGATAGATGTTAAGTGAATTTTGCCCCATTTTATGACCTTTCTTGCCACAGTTGTTAAGTGAACCACTGAAGTTGTTATGTTAGAAACATGTTTGTTAAGTGAATCTGGCTTCCCAATTTCACTTTGGTTGTCAGAAAGTCACAAAAAGTGATCGCATGATCCTGGGACACTGCAAACGTCATAAATATGAATCAGCTGCCAGGTGTCTGAATTTTGATCATGTGACTATGGGGATGCTACAATAGTTTTAAGTGTGAAAAACGGTCATAAATCACATTTTTCCAGTGCTGTTGTAACTTCGAATGGTCACTAAATGAACTGTTGTAACTTGAAGACTACCTATATTGAAAAATGAAGCACTAAAGTCTTATATATAATACAATCCTGTGTATATTAGTTCAGAACAATGGGTCAAACAGCAGAATCCAAATTATAATTCAGAATCAATAATTATTTCTAAACTAATAGAATAAGGTTTTTAAGTACATATGTGATTCAAACTTCTGCTATGTGCACATTTTCATATTATTTCAGGGCTATTCTTAATATAATATACTATTTAATTTCACTGCGAGAGTTTTTGAACTGTTTATTTTACTTTTTAGAAAGAGTTTTTGAATTACAGACTTCTGGAAGCAACTGTGACATAATGTCTTTTCGAGTAAAGTATAAGCATATAGCAGTGAAGTATTTGTGAAAATGATCTATATGAGTATTTTTATGTACTTCATGGATTACTGCCTTGTCGTGGCGAAGGGGCTTGCGTAATTCAATGAAGCTATGAGCTATGCCGTGCAGGGCCACCCAAGATGGAAAGGTCATAGCAGAGAGTTCTAACAAAATGTGATCCACTGGAGAAGGAAATGGCAACCCACTCCAGTATCTGCCATGAAAACCCTATGGACAGTACCAAAAGGCAAAACGATATGACGCTGGAAGATGAGCCCCTCAGGTTGGAAGGCATCCAATATGCTACTGGGGAAGAGCAGAGGGCTAGTACTAGTAGCGCCAGAAAGAATGAAGCGACTGGGCCAAAGCTGAAAGTATGCTCAGTTGTGGATGTGTCTGGTGGTGAAAGGAAAGTCCGATGCTGTAAAGATTTTTTCTCCATAGGAACCTGGAATGTAAGATCCATGAATCAAGGCAAGCTGGACATGGTCAAACAAGAGATGACAAGACTGAACATCAACATCTTAGGTATCAGCGAACTAAAATGGACAGGAATGGGTGAATTTAATTCAGATGACCATCAGGTATACTACTGCGGGCAAGAATCCCTCAGAAGAAATGGAGTAGCCTTCATAGTCAATAAAAGAGTAGGAAAAGCAATACTGGGATACAATCCTCAAAATGACAGAATGATCTCAGTTTGAATCCAAGGCAATCCATTCAATATCACAGTAGTCCAAGTCTACTGGTAGTCTCCAACTACCATTGCTGAATAGGATGAAATTGACCGGTTCTATGAAGCCCTACAGTACCTTATAGAACTAACATCAAAAAATGATGTCCTTAACATCACGGGGGATTGGAATGCTAAAGTAGAAAGCCAAAAGATAACCGGAATAACAGGCAAGTTTGGCCTTGGAGTACAAAATGAAGCAGGGCACAGGCTGATCGAATTTTGTCAAGAGAATACGATGGTCATAGCAAACACTCTTTTCCAACAACCCAAGAGACGGCTCTACACATGGACATCACCAGACAGTCAACACAGAAATCAGATTGACTATATGCTCTGCAGCCAAAGATGGAGAAGCTCTATACAGTCAGTAAAAACAAGACCAGGAGCTGACTGTGGCTCAGACCATGAGCTTCTCGTTGCAAAGTTTAGGCTTAAACTGAAGAAAGTAGGGAAAAGCACTAGGCCACTCAGGTATGAACTAAATCATATCTCTGTTGAATATACAGTAGAGGTGACAAATAGATTTAAGGAATTAGATCTGATAGACAGAGTGCCTGAAGAACTATGGACAGAGGTTCGCAACACTGTACAACAGGTAACAACCAAAAACATCCCAAAGAAAAAGACATTCAAGAAAGCAAAATGGCTGTCTGAGGAAGCTTTGCAAATAGCTGAGGAAAGGAGGGAAGCGAAAGGCAAGGGAGAAAAAGAAAGATACGCCCAATTGAATGCAGAATTCCAGAGAATAGCTACAAGAGGTAAGAATGCCTTCTTAAATGAACAGTGCAAAGAAATAGAAGAAAAACAATAGAATAGGGAGGACCAGAGATCTTTTCAAGAAAATTGGAGAGATGAAGGGAACGTTTAATGCAAAAATGGGCATGATAAAGGACTAAAATGGAAGGGACCTAACAGAGGCAGAAGAGATTAAGAAGAGGTGGCAAAATTACACAGAAGAACTATATAAGAATGAGCTTAACGTCCCTGACAATCACAATGAGGTGGTCACTGACCTCGAGCCAGACATCCTAGAATGTGAAGTGAAGTGGGCCTTAGAAAAGCTGAGCAACAACAAAGCTAGTGGAGGTGACAGTATTCCAGCTGAGCTATTCAAAATCTTAAAAGACGATGCAGTAAAAGTGCTACACTCAATTTGCCAGCAAATTTGAAAAACTCAACAGTGGCCACAGGATTGGAAAAGATCAATTTACATTTTTTATTTTTTATTTTAATCCCATTTATATCCCGCCCTTCTCCGAAGACTCAGGGCGGCTTACAATCTAAGCACAAATCAATGTGCTTAGCAATAGCCTTCATTCTATGTATATTACTGCTTATTAGGGCTTTCGCTCCCCCCTCAAGCGGCATTATTACAAAGTCAGCTTCTTGCCCCCAACAATCTGGGTCCTCATTTTACCTACCTTGGAAGGATGGAAGGCTGAGTCAACCTTGAGCCTGGTGGGATGCGAACCTGCACTAATTGCAGGCAGCTGGTGTTACTTAAGGAGGCATTAGCCCACTGCTCCACCAATTCCAAAGAAAGGCAGTGCTAAAGAATGTTCAAACTATCGCACCATTGCACTCATTTCTCATGCTAGTAAAGTTATGCTTAAAATCCTACAAGCTAGACTCCAGCAGTATGTGGATCGAGAACTACCAGAAGTGCAGGCAGGATTTCGAAGAGGCAGAGGAACTAGAGATCAAATTGCCAACATACGCTGGATCATGGAGAAAGCTAGAGTTCCAGAAAAACATTTACTTCTGCTTCATTGACTATGCTAAAGCCTTTGATTGTGTGGATCATAAAAAACTGTGGCAAGTTCTTAAAAAGATGGGCATACATATTTGTCTCTTGAGAAACCTATATGTGGGCCAAGAAGCAACAGTGAGAACTGGACACGGAACCACTGATCGGTTCAAAATTGGGAAAGGAGTCCGGCAAGGCTGTATACTGTTGCCCTGCCTATTTAACTTATATGCAGAGCACATGATGAGAAAGGCAGGGCTAGATGAATCAAAAGTTGGAATTAAGGTTGCCGGAAGAAATATCAACAACCTAAGATATGCAGATGATACCACTCTAATGGCAGAAAGTGAAGAAGAACTAAAGAGCCTCTTGTTGCGGGTGAAGAAGGAGAGTGCAAAACTTGGGTTGAAACTTAACATTAAGAAAACCAAGATCATGGCATCCGGCCCTCTCAATTCCTGGCAAATAGATGGGGAAGAAATGGAGGTAGTGACAGATTTTATTTTCCTGGGCTCCAAGATCACTCCAGATGGGAACTGTAGCCAAGAAATTAAAAGATGCTTGCTCCTCGGGAGGAAAGCCATGGCAAATCTAGACAGTACACTAAAAAGCAGACATCACCCTGTCAACAAAAGTGCGTATAGTCAAGGCTATGGTCTACCCAGTTGCAATGTATGGCAGTGAAAGTTGGACCATAAAAAAAGCTGAGCGCCAAAGAATTGAGGTGTTCTGTACCAGCCTGCTACCGGCCCTGCAGAAAAGGCAGGGACAACCCCTTTACAAACGGCAAGAGGCTGGAATTACGCCTGCCAAATTTATAGCTACAAAAACAAACAAGACACGAACCAAGAAACAGGAGCTTTAAGAAACACGAACTATCCAAGCGGTTGCCTTCAGCAAACCAGCCCTCCCCACACATTCCCCTTATATAGAGTTCAGGGTGTGGCTTCTCTCTGCCTCCTTCCGAGAAGCCCCATTGCCTTCCTCTGTTTACTCCTAATTGACTGCCTCCTGCGTCGGGCGTCCTTGAACAGGGCCAGCTGTGGGTTATCTTCATCCACGCTGTCAGGCTCACACAGCTGGGTCTCCGTGGTGACCAAGTGGGAGGGGCCTGGCTAAGGGCTCACCCCCTCAGCAAGCTCTTCAACACCCCCCTCCTCCTCCTCTGAGTCATCCGACCCAACTGCTGAACCCACAGGCTGACCCTGAATCACAACATGAGGCCTTTGAACTATGGTGCTGGAAAAGACTCCTGCGAGTCCCTTGGAGTGCAAGGCGATCAAACCGGTCAGTCCTAGAGGAGATCAACCCTGACTGCTCTTTAGAAGGCCAGATCCTGAAGCTAAAACTCAAATACTTGGGCCACCTAATGAGAAGGAAGGACTCACTGGAGAAGAGCCTAATGCTGGGAAAAGTTGAGGGCAATAGAAGGGGATGACAGAGAATGAGGTGGCTGGATGGAGTCATTGAAGCAGTAGGCGTGAGCTTAAATGGACTCCAGAAGATGGTAGAGGACAGGAAGGCCTGGAGGAACGTTGTCCATAGGGTCGCGATGGGTCGGACACGACTTTGCAGCTAACAACAAATGTACTTCAAGGTAGATAGGGCTCGCAACTTGGGTGTCCTCCTGGACTCACAGCTCAGTTTGGAAGACCATGTAGGAGCTGTGACCAGGGGAGCTTTTGCCCAGGTTCGCCTGGTGCGCCAGTTGCGGCCCTATCTGGACCGGGATGCCCTGTGTACAGTCACTCATGCGCTCATGACCTCTCGTATAGACTACTGCAATGCTCTGTACATGGGGCTGCCCTTGAGGAACACTCGGAGGCTTCAGCTGGTGCAGAATGCAGCCGCACGAGGTGTGATGGGGGTCTCCCGATACTCCCATGTAACACCTCTTCTCCGCGAGCTGCATTGACTTCCAGTTGCCCTCCGGGTGAGATTCAAGGTGCTGGTGATTACCTATAAAGCCCTAAATGGCATGGGTCCGGATTACTTACGGGAGCACCTGCTGCCGGCGTCATCTTCCCTTCGTCCTGTGCACTCCCACAGAGAGGGCCTCCTCAGGGTGCCGTCGGTCAGAGTGTCGGCTTGCGGCCCCCAGGGGGAGAGAATTCTCTGTGGGCACGCCAGCCCTTTGGAATCAATTACCGGTTGAGCTCCGGATGGCTCCCGACCTTCGCTCTTTCCGCCATGATCTGAAAACCTATCTATTTGAACAGGCCGGCCTGGTTTAAGGGTTTGGGGTATTTTTAATTATTTATTGTTAGGGCTTAATTAATTTAATCTTACTTTTAACTTTTGTATGTAGTGCTTTTATTGCCCTGTACACCGCCCTGAGTCCTTCGGGAGAAGGGCGGTATATAAATTCAAATAAATAAATAAAAAATAAATAAAGTAATGTTGGAAATACTGATGCAATGGGCAAGGGCTAAGACTCTACTCATATTTTATATATCAGTCGGGTGTTGTTTTTTTGTGGAAAGTTGAATTTAACATTTGGCCCTACCATTTAGATCAGGGGTGTCAAACTCAATTTCATTGAGGGACGCATCAGCATTGCGGTTGCCCTCAGGGGGCCGGGTAGGTATGGCCAGGGTGGGCGTGGCTAGAGTGCGTATGGCCTACTGGGTGGGCGTGGCCAGCTCTACATCATTCGCATCAAGGGTGCCTATGGGGCCTGGGCAGGAGTGGGACAGATCTGAGGGTCTCTGGGCCAGGGCCAAGGCAGTGGGGGCTGTTCCCTCACTGTTTACAGGATGGCTTCGCGGGTCATATGAAACCACTTCGCAGGCCGCATCTGGCCCCCAGGCCTTGTGTTTGACATGTCTGATTTAGATGATTTGGAAAATTCAAAGGGAAATAACAGTGATGCTTTCAGGCCATAATTCCTACGTCACTATCCAATATCCCATTTGGCACAAAGATCAAGCAGGACAACAAATAAAGGAGATCGTCCCAAAATTACCCATTCTAAATTCTAGTCTGCAATTAAACCATGGGAATAAAACAGAAAATGTATAGTTATTATAGAAGAATTAGTTCATATCCTATTTCAAGTATCTTAAACGTAGATAGAAAACTCAGATACACATCTGAAACCACAAAAAGTTTCACATCTACTATAGGGAATAAAATTCAACGCATATATGATACATATGAAGAAAACTCACAAACTGTACATTTAACCTAAAGTAAACTTTATGCAAATTGGACTTTCCTTATCTAAATTTCTTTCTGTATTATTAGACGTTTAAAAACAATCCGGTGTTAGATTCGCCATAACAGCCAACAAATTTGAGTTAATGTGTTTAAAGATTTATCAGTGTGAATCTCAGCAGAGCAACTGCAACTTTACCGGTCAGATGTCAGATCTTTATCCTTCTTTGACTTTTTCTTTCTTCCACCTTTTTTTCCTTTTTTCTTTTTCTGAAGATCACAAACAGAAATAACAGAATAACAGAGTTGGAAGTGACCTTGGAGGTTCTCTAGTCCAGGGTTTTTCAACTTTTCACAGATTGTACCATTTTTAGGACATGACAATATTTGAGTACCACCAGTGCTTAGCAAGCTGTCAAAAACTTGATGACTTTAAAAAAAAGGGGGGGATTTTGGGTTTTACTGATTAGATTCATTTGCTGTTATAGAAATGGCTAGTTTATACTATTACGGAAAATCAAAAAGTTGAGGTTCGGTGCTAATGCTTCCTTCTACTGCAACAGAGGAAGTCTGTTCTTTTTCCCTTCTCCCCATTTTCCCCCTTTTTTCCTCCCCACTGTGTTGTACTAATTGCTTTTGTATTTTTGTATTTTATTCTATAATCTAATAAAATATTACAAACTGTAGAAAAAAGTACCAGTTTTAATTTCTTTGGTGGCTGTTCCTTTGCTGAATCATTTTCCGTTTGCACTGACAAATGTATGATGAATTTATCCATGTTTATTAATAAGCACCACTACCAGCTAGCTCAGGGGTCTTCAAAGTTGGCACTTTTAAGACTTGTGGACTTCAACTCCCAGAATTCCTCAGACATCATGGCTGGTTTAGGAATTCTGGGAGTTGAAGTCCACAGGTCTTAAAGTTGCTAAGTTTGTAGACCCCTGAGCTATCTGGTCAGCCCTTCTTCCTCTCTCCCTTCTGAGCTCTTTCCACAGTGTAGTAAGAATGCACCATCCCCCAAACCCTTCCCTGTACCCTTAAAGACACAGGAATCAAGAGCAAAGCAAAAAAGCCTCCCAGAATAAAGAAACACATAAACTCCATGTTTTTTTTTCTTTAAGTTGCCTCAGGCGTGTCACATGTCACAATGTTGTAACCGAATGCTGAAAGGCTCCGGCAATTGCAAAAAGCGTTAGCCTTAAATTAAGCCTGTTTACCTTCAAAGAAAACTTTCTAAAAGCCATAGATAGAGTCAATATAAGGGGTAAAACTAATTACATTTGTTTAAAGGGATTAAACCTACGGAAGTCAACACTTTGTACTCATTGCTAGCCTAAAATACAGGCTAAAATATTCCAATAACCAAAGCATACAAACCAAGCCTCTGAATTAGTAAATGCTGTAAAAACTGTACAAAAGTCCTTATGGTAATCCAATCAAGCTGCCAGATGATCCAGAACTAAATAAAACCACCTCCTTTCCAACATGCTGCCTTTTTATTTCATCAGTGCTGACTGCATTCTCCTGGCTGGAGAAAACGAAACAGGGGACCTTTTCTTCCAGCAACAGCTGCTTCTTCTTCTCTGTCCCTGTTTCCTCCCTGCCTGCTGAGCTCTCCTTCAATTTCCCTGTTGTCTTTTTTCCCCTTTCCCGCCCAAACCACCTCCTTTTATAGCCTCTCCTCTCCTCTCTTTCCCCCTCCCTTTTTCTTCAGTTCACCTCCAACTCCACACGGCTTCCAGAAGGGTCAATCAGCTGGAGCCCTGCTGGCTCCTGGGCTTCTGACAAGCCCAGTCCACCTGCCATGTGGCAAAGTACCACAGGTGGTACATGTACCACCAGTTGAAAAGCCCTACTCTAGTCCAACTCCTTGCTCAAGTAGGAGACTATACATTTCAAAAAAGTGGTTGTCCAATCTATTCTTACAAAAGCTCCAGTAATGGAGCACCTACAACTTCTGAAGGCAAGCCATTCCACTGATTAATTGTTCTAAGTCTGGAAATTTCTTTTATTTCTAGGTTGGTACTCTCCTTGATTTATTTTCATCCACTGCTTCTTGTCCTGCTTTATACTTTGCAAATTATACTTTGCAAAAATATTTTGCAAAGGCAGTACTTCTACACATGACAAAAGTTTTCATTCGAATACAGCTCTCTTTAATGAACTACGTCTTCACACAAATAAGTGTTTTTATTTTGTTTACATTTATTTCATGTTCCCCAACCTCTGATACTGTATTACATTAAATCCATACTAACTAAACAGTTACCTTTCCTTTTTTCCCTTTTTTCCCAGTTTTCTCTGTCTCTCTATCCACGGCTAATTTTAGATTCTTCAGTTCCTGGCGCATTAATTCATCAACCTGTATGAGCACATACAACAGAAGTAATAAGAAATACTGTGCTAAAAAAATTCTGCAACCAGAAAATATAAATGTTATGCTAAGAGTAAACACTCATATAAAAGGTAAAGGTTCCCCCGCACATGCGTGCTAGTCGTTTCCAATTCTAGGGGCCGGTGCTCATCACCGTTTCAAAGCCGAAGAGCCAGCGCTTGTCCGAGGACGTCTCCATGGTCATGTGGCCGGCATGACTAGACGCCAAAGGTGCACGGAACGCTGTTACCTACCCACCATTGTGGTCCCTATTTTTCTACTTGCATTTTACGTGCTTTCGAACTGCTAGGTTGGCAGAAGCTGGGACAAGTAACAGATGCTCACTCTGTTACGCGGCACTCAGGATTCGACCCGTCAAACTGCCGACCTTCTGATCAACAAGCTCAGCGTCCTAACCCACTGAGCCACCGCATCCCTAAACACTCATATACAAACATTTTTTGAAGGGAGAATTAGGCCTGTAATAATCCTCCCTCTAAAATAAAGCATTATTATCAAAATAAAATATTAAATTGGATATAGTAGGCATGCTCCAAGTCCCTATCCTTAAATCTTGCCATCTAGTGGAATCTGCTGTCCCTCTGCTGATTTATGGAACACCTGTCCTGTGGATTTGGCGGGCCCTTACCCTTTTAGCCTTTTAGAAGACCATCAAGATTTGGATTATTACCTAGGCACTGGGGCAGACTCAGGATGTCTGGAGTTGATTATAGGGCATCCCAAAGGGATAACTGAGGTGATGGGTTTTGTTTTGAGGGTTTTTATGGTTCTGGGTTTTATTGTTATTGTGAGCTGCCCAGAGTTAAGTTTTTAGATGGGCAGCCATATAAGCCTTTTAAACAAACAAGTAAATAAACAAACTGGGGCTGGATAAGCACTATCTCTGAAGGAGGAGTTTTGCAATTTGGAAGGCTTTTTGGACTCTTGGCTCCTGCTCAAGCAGGTGGAAGCTGTGACTAGAAGGACAATTACTTGATCTGGTGCAAGGTAATTCATTATTACTGCACTGCTATTCATTTGGCTATAATAATTCAATACCAGTACAAGATATTCTATATAGAACTGCCTTTAAAGAATATTAGGAAACTAGTAAGCTCACAGTGCAGTAACTCCTATGGTAACTGATGCTGAGTGCAGGTTACTTCTATGTTATGGGCATTGCATTGATAACCAGTTAGTTTCTGTGTACAATTTAAAGTGTAAATTTGACTTATAAAGCCATAACTGACCCATGCTTATAAGGGCAGATGGATATTTCTAAAACTGGCTTGATCCATCTGTTCATCTTAAGAGAAGTTAATCTTAGTTCCCCACTTCCAGGAAATAAAGAGACTTGAGGCTAAAAGGAGCCACTTTTCAGTGGCAGTTCTCATCAAGAGTCTCCCAGTAGAAATCAGATTGACCCCTCCCTTATGGTATTCAGGAGGATACTAAGACAGAACTGTTTTGTAGGGCATTTTAACTAGCTAGGGAGCTTTAACTTATGTTTACATTATTGTTATTTCTTATATTTATCTTAGTTTATTTGGATTTTATGGTTCTTTTCTTTTCAGTTTTTTACTGCATTTGAAGATTTATCATTGATGACTTAATGTTTCTTATATTATTGTAAACCACCAGGAGTTGCTTCACTAGTGGTAAGACAGATATGGAATAAATGAATATCATGCTTGATCTGAATTTTAGATTGCAGCATTAAAATCACTGTATCACCACCAAGGACTAAAGGTTGGGCTCTTAGGAAACTCTAGCACCTTGATGCTTTAAACACATGCAGCAATGTTTTGGTTTGAAGATCACACCAATTCCAAATAAGTAATACACTGCATATATATGATCCTCTATATACACTTTCACACTCATGCACACTATTCATAAAATATATTTCTTTAAAGTACTGCCTATGACACACACACACACATGGAGGGGTCAGATCACTGGTGCTCCACAATCCCTTTTCTGCAGGCAAACTAAAAATATTGATCCAGCAGGAAAGATGGAATTCATCATTCAAGAGCAGGCTCCTGGTACAGATGGTTTAACAGCAATTTATTATAAAACTTTACTTGCAGAGATGGTAGAACCTTTAAAGGAACTATTTAATAATATCCAGGCCGGAGGGGAGGTGCCTCCATCCTGGAGAAGGGCTTTTATATCATTGATCCCAAAGGAGGATCAAGATCTTACTCAGCCTAAGAATTATAGACCTATATTGCTCTTAAATACAGATTATAAGATTTTTGCAAAAATATTGGCAAATAAATTAATGCTAGTCTTGAAACAGATGGTTCATACTGATCAGTCTGGATTTATAACTGGAAGATATATGAAATATAATGTAAGACAAATAGTTAACTTAATTGAGTATTTGGATAAGAATAACCAAGTCCCTGCGGCATTGATATTTTTGGATGCTGAAAAAGCTTTTGATCAGTTGAATTGGCAATTTTTATTGAAAGTTGTGGACAAGATGAATTTTGGGGATGAATTTCTGCAATCTATTAAGGCCATATATCAACAACAATCGGCGCAAATTATAATTAATGGGGGTTTAACAGATGCATTTAAAATTGAAAAAGGTACAAGACAGGGGTGTCCCCTGTCACCATTATTGTTTGTTTTAACATTGGAGATCTTATTGATTAAAATTCGGGAATCAACTAAAATAAAGGGAATAAAAATAAAACAGAATGATTATAGGTTAAGAGCATTTGCAGATGACTTGGTTGTTACATTATCTCAACCGATTCAATCGGTTATAGATTTGATGGAAATCATAACACAATATGGGAAAGTTTCAGGTTTTAAGGTAAATAATAATAAGACTAAAATATTATCTAAAAATATGACTATGAATGAAAAGGATATGTTAGTAAAACTGACAGGTTATGAAATTGTGAAAAAGGTTAAATATTTGGGGGTATATATTACAGCTTCTAATGTGAAATTATATAAGAACAATTATGAGATGTTATAGTTAAAAGTACAAAAGGATTTAAATAATTGGAAAAAATTACAATTATCTTTGTTGGGAAAAATTGCAGCTGTTAAAATGAATGTTTTACCAAAGTTTCTCTTTTTGTTTCAAATGATACCTATTTTGAAAAAGGATGCTAATTTGGATGATTGGCAGAAGGGTATTAATAAATTTATTTGGGCGGGGGGAAAACCGAGAGTTAAACTTAAGATTTTACAAGACGCCCGGGAAAGAGGAGGACTTAAGGTGCCTAATTTGAAATTATATTATGATGCAGTGGTTTTAACACTGGTTAGTGATTGGCTTAATTTAACCAATAAAAGTATACTTTATCTTGAGGGATGGGATTTATTATTTGGGTGACATGCATATTTGATTTATGATAAAAAAAGTTGATAAGGCTTTTAAATCTCATATTTTAAGAAGTGCTTTATTGCGTGTTTGGAGAAAGTATTATTATAAGCTGAATTATAAAATACCAATTTGGGGGATTCCTGGACATGCAATAGAGGGGGTATCTATGGGTGTGAATTTGGACATGATTTCTTATCAGCAACTACTTAGATTGGTAGGGAACGATTGGTAGGGAACGATTGGCAACTAAGGTCGGTAGCCGAGTTAAAGCTTTTTTATGTATTTTTTATGTATGCGGTATACAAATACAATAAAACTAAACTAAAACTATACAAATACAATAAAACTAAACTAAAACTAAACTAAAGCAAGAAAATATCGTACAGTCTTGGTTTCAGTATACTCAATTTCAAGCTAGGTGGAAGTTAGATCAGAAGGTTGGTTTGACACTGATGGATGGAAATTTGGTAAAACAGATCAAAGATCAAACTCGAGTGCATATAAAGAGAATTTATAATGCTTTAATAGAATTGGACTCGGAAACGGAATTGGTAAAAGATTGCATGGTAAAGTGGGCTCAAAATATTCAAGAACCGATTCCATTGGATGTGTGGGAGGTAATTTGGGTTAGAAATGTAAAATTTACTCAAGCCCAAAATTTAAGAGAAAATTTTTATAAAATGTTTTATAGATGGCATTTGGATCATAAAAAGCTGTCTTGTATGTATTCCAATTTACAGCCCAAATGTTGGAGATGCGGTAGTTTGGATGCTACTTATTTTCATATTTGGTGGACTTGTAGAAATAATGTATAAAAGCTTTTTGGATTACAATTTGGTGGAACATTCAAACGATTTTTAAGAGAAAGATAAAGTTTACTCCACAATTATTTTTATTGGGTGTTATTACAGATTGTGATACTAAAGAAATTAACTTGATGTTGAATTTAATAACAGCTGCGAGGTTATTGGTAGGGCAATATTAGAAGAAGGACTGTCTGCCTACTATAGAGGAGTGGACACTTAAAGTGTCAAATTTAGCAGAAATGGCTAAGTTTTCTGCTTACTTGAAGGATCATTCACAAGAAAGATACATTTCGGTTTGGAGAAGATGGATAGATTATATTCAGAAAAAATATGGGACTAAAAAGTTCCATTTACCGTATATACTTGAGTATAAGCCGACTCGAGTATAAGCCGAGACCCCCAATTTCACCCCCAAAAACTGGAAAAAGTTATTGACTCGAGTATAAGCCGATCCGCCGTTCTGCAAGCCTCTGCCGCCAGCAGAGGCTCGATCCGCCATTTTGCAAGCCTGAATACACAGGAATACCCTGTGTGGCCGCGGCTCGTTGGCAGGTCTCCGTTCCTCCTGCCGACCTTTGGGGAGGTTTGGGCGCCTCCCCAAACCTCGGCAGGTCTCCGTTCCTCCTGCCGACCTTTGGGGAGGTTTGGGCGCCTCCCCAAACCTCCCCAAACCTCGGCAGGTCTCCGTTCCTCTGCGCAGACCTGCCGAGCTTTGGGGAGGTTTGGGCGCCTCCCCAAACCTCGGCAGGTCTCCGTTCCTCCTGCCGACCTTTGGGGAGGTTTGGGCGCCTCCCCAAACCTCCCCAAACCTCGGCAGGTCTCCGTTCCTCCTGCCGACCTTTGGGGAGGTTTGGGCGCCTCCCCAAACCTCCCCAAACCTCTGCAGGTCTCCGTTCCTCCGCGCAGACCTGCCGACCTTTGGGGAGGTTTGGGCGCCTCCCCAAACCTCCCCAAACCTCGGCAGGTCTCCGTTCCTCCTGCCGACCTTTGGGGAGGTTTGGGCGCCTCCCCAAACCTCCCCAAACCTCGGCAGGTCTCCGTTCCTCCTGCCGACCTTTGGGGAGGTTTGGGCGCCTCCCCAAACCTCGGCAGGTCTCCGTTCCTCCGCGCAGACCTGCCGACGTTTGGGAAGGTTTGGGCGCCTCCCCAAACCTCCCCAGGTCTCCGTTCCTGTTTGGGGAGGTTTGGGCGCCTCCCCAAACCTCCCCAAACCTCGGCAGGTCTCCGTTCCTGTTTGGGGAGGTTTGGGCGCCTCCCCAAACCTCCCCAAACCTCGGCAGGTCTCCGTTCCTCCGCGCAGACCTGCCGACCTTTGGGGAGGTTTGGGCGCCTCCCCAAACGTCCCCAAACCTCGGCAGGTCTCCGTTCCTGTTTGGGGAGGTTTGGGCGCCTCCCCAAACCTCCCCAAACCTCGGCAGGTCTCCGTTCCTCCGCGCAGACCTGCCGACGTTTGGGGAGGTTTGGGCGCCTCCCCAAACGTCCCCAAACCTCGGCAGGTCTCCGTTCCTCCGCGCAGACCTGCCGACCTTTGGGGAGGTTTGGGCGCCTCCCCAAACGTCCCCAAACCTCGGCAGGTCTCCGTTCCTGTTTGGGGAGGTTTGGGCGCCTCCCCAAACGTCCCCAAACCTCGGCAGGTCTCCGTTCCTCCGCGCAGACCTGCCGACCTTTGGGGAGGTTTGGGCGCCTCCCCAAACGTCCCCAAACCTCGGCAGGTCTCCGTTCCTGTTTGGGGAGGTTTGGGCGCCTCCCCAAACCTCCCCAAACCTCGGCAGGTCTCCGTTCCTCCGCGCAGACCTGCCGACCTTTGGGGAGGTTTGGGCGCCTCCCCAAACGTCCCCAAACCTCGGCAGGTCTCCGTTCCTGTTTGGGGAGGTTTGGGCGCCTCCCCAAACCTCCCCAAACCTCGGCAGGTCTCCGTTCCTGTTTGGGGAGGTTTGGGCGCCTCCCCAAACCTCCCCAAACCTCGGCAGGTCTCCGTTCCTCCGCGCAGACCTGCCGACCTTTGGGGAGGTTTGGGCGCCTCCCCAAACGTCCCCAAACCTCGGCAGGT
Source organism: Vipera ursinii (assembly GCF_947247035.1). Classification (NCBI taxonomy): domain Eukaryota; kingdom Metazoa; phylum Chordata; class Lepidosauria; order Squamata; family Viperidae; genus Vipera; species Vipera ursinii. The sequence goes on from NC_139512.1 coordinate 187,934,788, forward strand.
CTCCGTTCCTGTTTGGGGAGGTTTGGGCGCCTCCCCAAACGTCCCCAAACCTCGGCAGGTCTCCGTTCCTCCGCGCAGACCTGCCGACCTTTGGGGAGGTTTGGGCGCCTCCCCAAACGTCCCCAAACCTCGGCAGGTCTCCGTTCCTGTTTGGGGAGGTTTGGGCGCCTCCCCAAACGTCCCCAAACCTTGGCAGGTCTCCGTTCCTGTTTGGGGAGGTTTGGGCGCCTCCCCAAACCTCCCCAAACCTCGGCAGGTCTCCGTTCCTGTTTGGGGAGGTTTGGGCGCCTCCCCAAACCTCCCCAAACCTCCCCAAACCTCGGCAGGTCTCCGTTCCTCCGCGCAGACCTGCCGAGGTTTGGGGAGGTTTGGGGAGGCGCCCAAACCTCCCCAAAGGTCGGCAGGAAGAACGGAGACCTGCCGAGGTTTGGGGAGGTTTGGGGAGGCGCCCAAACCTCCCCAAAGGTCGGCAGGTCTGCGCGGAGGAACGGAGACCTGCCGAGGTTTGGGGACGTTTGGGGAGGCGCCCAAACCTCCCCAAACAGGAACGGAGACCTGCCGAGGTTTGGGGACGTTTGGGGAGGCGCCCAAACCTCCCCAAAGGTCGGCAGGTCTGCGCGGAGGAACGGAGACCTGCCGAGGTTTGGGGAGGTTTGGGGAGGCGCCCAAACCTCCCCAAACAGGAACGGAGACCTGCCGAGGTTTGGGGACGTTTGGGGAGGCGCCCAAACCTCCCCAAAGGTCGGCAGGTCTGCGCGGAGGAACGGAGACCTGCCGAGGTTTGGGGACGTTTGGGGAGGCGCCCAAACCTCCCCAAACAGGAACGGAGACCTGCCGAGGTTTGGGGACGTTTGGGGAGGCGCCCAAACCTCCCCAAAGGTCGGCAGGTCTGCGCGGAGGAACGGAGACCTGCCGAGGTTTGGGGACGTTTGGGGAGGCGCCCAAACCTCCCCAAACAGGAACGGAGACCTGCCGAGGTTTGGGGACGTTTGGGGAGGCGCCCAAACCTCCCCAAAGGTCGGCAGGTCTGCGCGGAGGAACGGAGACCTGCCGAGGTTTGGGGAGGTTTGGGGAGGCGCCCAAACCTCCCCAAACAGGAACGGAGACCTGCCGAGGTTTGGGGACGTTTGGGGAGGCGCCCAAACCTCCCCAAAGGTCGGCAGGTCTGCGCGGAGGAACGGAGACCTGCCGAGGTTTGGGGAGGTTTGGGGAGGCGCCCAAACCTCCCCAAACAGGAACGGAGACCTGCCGAGGTTTGGGGACGTTTGGGGAGGCGCCCAAACCTCCCCAAAGGTCGGCAGGTCTGCGCGGAGGAACGGAGACCTGCCGAGGTTTGGGGACGTTTGGGGAGGCGCCCAAACCTCCCCAAACAGGAACGGAGACCTGCCGAGGTTTGGGGACGTTTGGGGAGGCGCCCAAACCTCCCCAAAGGTCGGCAGGTCTGCGCGGAGGAACGGAGACCTGCCGAGGTTTGGGGAGGTTTGGGGAGGCGCCCAAACCTCCCCAAACAGGAACGGAGACCTGCCGAGGTTTGGGGAGGTTTGGGGAGGCGCCCAAACCTCCCCAAACAGGAACGGAGACCTGCCGAGGTTTGGGGACGTTTGGGGAGGCGCCCAAACCTCCCCAAAGGTCGGCAGGTCTGCGCGGAGGAACGGAGACCTGCCGAGGTTTGGGGACGTTTGGGGAGGCGCCCAAACCTCCCCAAACAGGAACGGAGACCTGCCGAGGTTTGGGGACGTTTGGGGAGGCGCCCAAACCTCCCCAAAGGTCGGCAGGTCTGCGCGGAGGAACGGAGACCTGCCGAGGTTTGGGGACGTTTGGGGAGGCGCCCAAACCTCCCCAAACAGGAACGGAGACCTGCCGAGGTTTGGGGACGTTTGGGGAGGCGCCCAAACCTCCCCAAAGGTCGGCAGGTCTGCGCGGAGGAACGGAGACCTGCCGAGGTTTGGGGAGGTTTGGGGAGGCGCCCAAACCTCCCCAAACAGGAACGGAGACCTGCCGAGGTTTGGGGACGTTTGGGGAGGCGCCCAAACCTCCCCAAAGGTTGGCAGGTCTGCGCGGAGGAACGGAGACCTGCCGAGGTTTGGGGACGTTTGGGGAGGCGCCCAAACCTCCCCAAACAGGAACGGAGACCTGCCGAGGTTTGGGGACGTTTGGGGAGGCGCCCAAACCTCCCCAAAGGTCGGCAGGTCTGCGCGGAGGAACGGAGACCTGCCGAGGTTTGGGGACGTTTGGGGAGGCGCCCAAACCTCCCCAAACGTCGGCAGGTCTGCGCGGAGGAACGGAGACCTGCCGAGGTTTGGGGAGGTTTGGGGAGGCGCCCAAACCTCCCCAAACAGGAACGGAGACCTGCCGAGGTTTGGGGACGTTTGGGGAGGCGCCCAAACCTCCCCAAAGGTCGGCAGGTCTGCGCGGAGGAACGGAGACCTGCCGAGGTTTGGGGAGGTTTGGGGAGGCGCCCAAACCTCCCCAAACAGGAACGGAGACCTGCCGAGGTTTGGGGACGTTTGGGGAGGCGCCCAAACCTCCCCAAAGGTCGGCAGGTCTGCGCGGAGGAACGGAGACCTGCCGAGGTTTGGGGACGTTTGGGGAGGCGCCCAAACCTCCCCAAAGGTCGGCAGGAGGAACGGAGACCTGCCGAGGTTTGGGGAGGTTTGGGGAGGCGCCCAAACCTCCCCAAAGGTCGGCAGGAGGAACGGAGACCTGCCGAGGTTTGGGGAGGCGCCCAAACCTCCCCAAACGTCGGCAGGTCTGCGCGGAGGAACGGAGACCTGCCGAGGTTTGGGGAGGCGCCCAAACCTCCCCAAACGTCGGCAAGTCTCCGTTCCTCCGCGCCCTGCCTGCCTGCTTCTTTCCGCTGCGGAAAGAAGCAGGCAGGCAAGGCGCGGAGTTTGGGGAGGTGCGCGCGCACCTCCCCAAACCTCCCCAAACTTCGGCAGGTCTCGGACGGCGGTGGCTTGGGAGAGGTGCGGGCGATCCCGGAAGCACCAAAGCCTCGGCCGCGCACAAGTCCTCGGTAAGTTTTTTTGTTGACTGGAGTATAAGCCGAAGTGGAATTTTTCAGCCCAAAAAGTGGGCTGAAAAATTCGGCTTATACTCAAGTATATACGGTAGCTTATGAGTAAATTTTAGATTGTTATAATTTTTTTTATAAGTTGGATATTTTAGAGTGTTTGTAATTATGTTATAGGCGGGTTAAAGTGTATTATGTATTTGGTTATTTATATAGTCGATCAATGTTAGCTAGATTATGATTACTATATATTTGTAACCCTGTAACCAGCTTTCGGAAGTGGGGGAGGGGGAGGGGGGTTTGGGGTGGGTGGGGATGGGATAACATTGTAACCTTTATAAAACTTTTCAATAAAAAAAAAGAGCAGGCACAAAGTGGATTACAGAACACATGTAAGAAAGCTGTTGTGCTACAGTAATTCAGAATCTGATTCATACATTAGGAAATCTGCTTTGAATCTTCTGCCAGAAACATACTAGGTGGTTTTTTTCAACTTCAGAGTTCTGGAATTTCTTGGTGGCTTCTTATCTAGGAATTGACCAGGTCTGACCCTTATTAGCTTTCATGTGGTCAGCTAAGACCAGTTATGCTAAATGGCAAAAATGCTGCACTTTCCAGAAACTTTTTTTAGGGTGTTACAATATATACACAAGAACACAAATCTGTAGCCTAAACAGTATTCTGTATTTCACTCTACCAATCAAGGTTTCCATGAACTCATTCTCATGACAGAGCAGACCAGAAATTATGCATACATAACAAATTATGCTACTAAATACTAAAAGGTTGTGATTATAATTATAAGGGAAAGTCTACTCAGGGTCTTTAAAAAACTAGAACTGAAACTTCCTTTTACTACTTCAGATCTAACATGATATCAGAAGGAACTGGAAACAATGAAAAATTTTCACAATGTCAGCAACTCATATCAAAGCTTATTTTATTTATTTATTTATTAAACAAATGTATAGGTAGTCCAAGACTTACTACAGTTCGTTTAGTGACTCTTCAAAGTTACAATGCCTCTGAAAAGTGACTTATGACCATTTTTCAGTTATGACCTTGTGATCATCTCCATGATCATGTGATCAAAATACAAATGCTTGGCAACTGGTTCATATTTATGACCATTGCTGTGTCCCAACCTTTTGTAACATTCTGACAAGCAAAGTCAATGGGGAAGCCAGATTCACTTAAAAACCGGATTACGAACTTATCAACTGCTGTGATTCACTTACCAATTGAGGCAACAAAAGTTGTAAAATGGGACAAAATTCACTTAACAAATGTCTCTTAAAAGAAATGTTGGGGTCAATTGTATATAGATTTTATATTTATATAGAGGCCACCTGCTTTTTTCTGTAAAACAAGGAATTTCCAGAGAGCATCATTTCAATCACTTTGTAGCACAGGTTTCAAAGATAATGTTAAATTATAATGATGTTAAATTATAAAATACATATTCATGATAAGTTTTACTTTTGTATAGGAATTCTCTTTGATTACAGCATTTTTTTCTCTTTTAAATGGGTTACTAGGATGGTCACCTGAACTCTGATCTCTTCTTCCACTTCTTTCCTTTTTTCTTCTTTGATTAGTTCTGGATCATATTCTTGTGAAAAGTTCCATTTCTCGTCTCTATTCTTCCAAACATCTGTCACCCAAGAAAAGAAAAAGAATGAGAAAGGAATGGGTGCTTGGTTTTTTTTTAGTAATTCTTATAGCATAACAAAATTTGTATTTCTGGTTCTGGTAACTAAATTCATTACATTAATCAAGTTTTAATGATTTTTTTGAAATGGAAAATTAACTGTAATTTTTTATTATTATTATTATTATTATTATTATTATTATTATTATTATTATTATTATTATTATTTATTAAATTTGTATGCCGCCCTTCTCCCGAAGGACTCAGGGCGGTGAACAGGGCACATATAAATATAGAATACAAAAATTAAAAGGAATTAAATAATCGCCCAGATAAAAACAATAACAGTATAAAACCCCATTAAAAACCCTAACATCCCCCATCAGGCCAGGCCAGTTTGTTCAAATAAATGGGTCTTCAGACTGCGTCGGAAGGAGCGAAGGTCCGGTGCCGTCCGGAGCTCGACCGGCAGCTGGTTCCATAAAGCCAGAGCGCCCACAGAGAAGGCTTCCCCCTGGGGGCCACCAGCCGACATTCTCTGACCGGAGGCACCCTGAGGAGGCCCTCTCTGTGGGAGCGCACAGGGCGGAGGGAAGTTGACGCCGGCAGCAGGTGGTTAATTTTATTTATTTATTTTTATTTTAATTCCATTTATATCCCGCCCTTCTCCGAAGACTCAGGGCGGCTTACAAGCTTAGCAGTAGCCTTCATTCTATGTATATGCCTGCTTGTTAGGGCTTTCACACACACCCCAAGCGGCATTATTACAAAGTCAGCTTATTGCCCCCAGCAATCTGGGTCCTTAAAGCTTAAAGCTTAAAGCTCAATTATGGCTACAGGTTAAGCAATGCCCACTGTAGACTCTTTATCTTGCTTCTGCAAAGAGTTCAGATACTGTATTTGAAAGTAGATAAGGATAGGAAAACATTTTTGAAGTAAAAGCTGCATTAGGTGGGTAAAATGTATAGGTCATCTCCAGTGCATGTAACTGTAATCTAATTAAAAATACATATTTGTAGGTGGGCTACATATTCTAATTTTACTATGCATGTAAGTTATTTTGAATTTTCTCCCAGTTAATTATATACTCAAAATAACCTGTTGATGTTGATGATGGTAACTGGAATGTATTTTTTTTATTATATAACACTTCATACACAATAGGTAATTGAATTTACTGATGGATCCTTTGACTGGCATGTGAAAAGCAAGCATTCTTCTATGAGGCCTATTGAGAAATGTATTTCTCATGTCCCTTTCTCCCTTTCCATTACAACAGACATGTGTGAAAGCATCTTTTGATATTCCTATCTAAATTTAAAAAAAACCATTCTCTTAATTGATAATACAAGCACCCAATGAAATTTTATGGGCTTTTATAGCTGTGCACAATCTCTAAGTGTAACATCAATCAATTGGAAATTTCTACAGTATTGCTCTCAAGTATTTAATAATACCATGATTACACCATTATTAGCACACCTCAGCTTTCAATCCCACAAAATTAGCTCCTCCTCTTCCAAGATGTCTATAGATAAACTGAATATTTTGACGAAGCAATACCATGTCACATCCTGTAAAAATCTCTGAAATCCTCAGACATACATTTGAAACGGAAACCTTTAAAATGCTATTTAAAAAATTATAGCAAAGCATGAGTCTCACTCCTAGAAGCTAATTTTCAATCTATACCATCTATATTTGGGGAGTATTGTTTACATATCTGATTTAAAATGGACTAGTGAAATTTGTTTTATGTCATCTCTTAAAGTTAACATTGACCTTACAATTTCTTTTTGATTCAGCCAAGGAGGAGAGGCATGTTTTCAGTCTTAGGCATTCATATGTTAATATTTAACAAAAAGCACACAAAAAACATAAACTACCTAAATATTCACCATATAAAACAATGGCTGTTTCAGTTTCTCTCTTTACTTGCCTTTATATTTGTTGTTTCCTTCTTCCATTATTGGGAGAAAATTACTTGGGGACATTTTCCAACCTTCCTCTTCTTCCTTAATATAATATAAAATAATAAAAAATAATATAATATAAAATTGTGCTAGAACTGATTTAGGAACAATTATAAATAAATTTTCAGAACCAAGCTGCAAATTTTGGTTTTAAAGAACAGTTGGCATTATTGATCCCTATACCTCTACTCTGCGAGCTGCATTGGCTCCCGGTTGCCCTCCGGGTGAGATTCAAGGTGCTGGTGATGACCTATAAAGCCCTAAATGGCTTGGGTCCGGGATATCTTGGAGGTCCAGCCGATCCGAATCCGACCGGTTACGACTAAGGTAGTTTACGAGAACTTATCTCGCAGCGTTGAGGGTGGCTAGGTCTAACCACTTTGCCACCCTCATCGCGTCTGCAGATAATCGCCCGGCCGCCCTGTTTAGGGTAACTCGCTCTCTTCTTAATCAGGAGGTGAGGGAGGAACCCTTGCAGGGTCGAGCCGAGGAGTTTAGTCAATTTCTGTCGGACAAAATCGCTCGGATCCGGACCGGTTTGGACTCCGACTGGGCAGAGTCTGACGAAGAGGATGTGACTCCTGAAGAAGTGGACAAGATCATGGGGAAGCTGAGCTCCACCACGTGTTTGTTGGACTCGTGCCCCTCCTGGCTGACTTATGCAGCCCGGGATGGTACACGAGGCTGGCTCCAGGCAGTGATTACTGCCTCTTTGAGTCAGGGTAGCTTTCCCGCCGCCTTGAAGGAGGCGGTGGTGAGACCCCTCCTCAAGAAGCCTGCCTTGGACCCAGCAATTTTAAACAACTATCGTCCGGTCTCCAACCTTCGCTTTTTAGCGAAGGTTGTTGAGAGCGTAGTGGCGCAGCAGCTCCCTTTGTTCTTGGATGAAGCTGATTACCTAGACCCGTACCAATCGGGTTTCAGGCCCAGGTACAGCACGGAGACGGCATTGGTCGCGCTGGTGAATGATCTCTGGCGGGCTCGGGACAGAGGTTGCTCCTCTGTCCTAGTCCTTTTAGACCTCTCAGCGGCTTTTGATACCATCGACCATGGTATCCTGCTGCGACGTCTCAGAGGGTTAGGAGTGGGAGGCACAGTTCTCCAGTGGTTCTCCTCTTACCTTCTGGGACGTTCGCAGTCGGTGTTGGCAGGGGGGCAGAGATCGACCTTGAGACCTCTCATTTGTGGAGTCCCTCAGGGATCGGTTCTCTCACCTCTCCTGTTCAACATCTATATGAAGCCGCTGGGTGAGATCATTCGTGGTTTTGGAGTTGGGTATCACCAATATGCTGATGATACCCAGTTTTTTATTTCGACCCCAAACCACCCCAGCAATGCCCTCGACGTGATGTCCCGTTGCCTGGAGGCGGTCCGGGTCTGGATGGGGAGGAAACAGGCTTCGACTCAACCCTGACAAGACTGAGTGGCTGTTCGTGCCGGCATCCCGGGAAATTCCGATTATTCCATCATTGGCCATCGGGGGTGAGCTATTACCCCCCGTAGATAGGGCCCGCAACTTGGGGGTCCTTCTAGATTCACAGCTCTCTTTGGAAGAGCATATTGGAGCTGTGACTAGGGGGGCCTTTGCCCAGGTTCGCCTGGTGCGCCAGTTGCGACCCTATCTAGACCGGGATGCCTTGCGCACAGTCACTCATGCGCTCGTGACCTCTCGTCTAGACCACTGTAATGCTCTCTACATGGGGCTGCCCTTGAGGTCCACCCGGAGACTCCAGCTGGTGCAGAATGCAGCCGCGCGAGTTGTCTTGGGAGTTTCCCGATACTCCCATGTTACACCTTTGCTCCGCAAGTTGCATTGGCTACCGGTTGCTCTCCGGGTGAGGTTCAAGGTGTTAGTGATGACTTACAAAGCCCTTCATGGCATGGGGCCGGGTTACCTACAGCAACACCTGCGGCCGGCATCAACTTCCCTCCGTCCAGTGCGCTCCCACAGAGAGGGCCTCCTCAGGGTGCCGCCGATCAAAGAATGCCGATTGGTGACCCCCAGGGGGAGAGCGTTCTCTGTGGGCGCGCCAGATCTTTGGAACCGCTTACCGGTTGAGCTCCGGATGGCCCCTGACCTTTGCTCCTTCCAGCGCGATCTCAAAACTTTCTTTTTCGAACAAGCTGGCCTGCTCTGATGGGATGGGGTTGGGTTTTTATAAATAGTTTTGATTTTAATATGTATTAATTTTATGGGCATAATTGTTTAATTGGCTTTTTAATTTTTGTATTCTATTTTTATTGTGTATTGCCCTGTTCACCGCCCTGAGTCCTTCGGGAGAAGGGCGGTATACAAATTAAATTATTAAATTAAAATTAAATATCTGAGGGGAACACCTGCTGCCAGCATCAAGTTCCCTTCGTCCAGTGCGCTCCCACAGGGAGGGTCTTCTCAGGGTGCTGCCGGTAAAAGATTGCCGGCAGATAACACCCAGGGGGAGGGCCTTCTCAGTGGGTGCGCCTGCCCTCTGGAACCAGCTGCCCATGGAGCTTAGGACTGCCCCCGACCTCCATTCATTTCGCCGGGACCTGAAGACCTGGCTCTTCGAGCTCTCTGGCCCAGGCTGAGAATTTTAATTTTAATTGGGGTTTTTTATTTTTTCAGGGATTGATGTAATTTTTTAAAACTTTTGTATTCCTTGTTTTAAATACCCTGTAAACCGCCCTGAGTCCTTCGGGAAAGGGCGGTATATAAATCCAATAAAATAAATAAATAAATAAATATTTGCATGAATGAGAAATTACTTCTCTGATTCCAGGCATTCTGTTATACTTTAATCTCTTTATTCCATATTTCATTAAGAGAGGTTCACTCTGGCTTCCGGTTTGCAATCGTGGCACTGGCAGATGTGTAGGGAGATCGCTCCCTCCACCATCTGGTTTTCTCCCGCTGCGGGACCCTGAAAAGGGTCGGAAGTCGCCTTGGAGGGGCGACAAGCATGAAGAGGACCCCTGAGTGATCACAGAAGGGCAACAGCCCTTCCGTTTGATCTGGGGCAGCTCTTGAACCAACGGGGAAAAGATCGGCCATTTATGGCCCATCATTAAGCCACTGACAGCTGAGGCCAAACTCACTACCAAGCACCTTGAAAGCAATGTGGAAAATTGGGTGAGATTTTACCTTCTCTCTACCCTAAGTACCTTTCCTGTTAAAAGCACTTTGAAAATCTATCCCCTTCTGAGGAGAGAGGGAAGGGAACTCCATTACCTCACCCTCTAAAATGGCGGCTCCTGCTTACTCAGGGTAAATAAAGCTTTGAAAAGATTAACTTACAACTGGATATCTGTTTTCTGTTTGGAATTTGGGGACCCCAAAAATTCCTACTCTCACTGGAATCTGCTATCTTGTTTTATCTGTAAAAAGAACTTAAACCAGTTAAGAATCTAGCCCGGGATCTGAAAAAGACTCTAAATACTAATGGGGACATCTTGTGGTGAAGCTTGGTACAGCAGTTTTATTAACTCTGTCAAAGAGACTTGTTTACTGCCCAGATCTGACCTTGGTATTATCTATGAGAGACTTAATTTTTAGAGAGCAGCTGGGCAATGCAATTGGTAGGAATGGTGGAGGTGAACACTTACTTTCTTTTAATAAATAGCCTTCACTAGAAAGATTGTCTCTAACTATGTCAGAAATGGAGGAGGATCAACAAAACATCTCAGATGTGCTAAAACTAATAGCCAACTTTCCTTTCCCTTAGACACCTAAAAGTTAAATATAAAATCAATTTATATCTATATCATTACAACAGATATATTCTATATGTCATCTTAATAGTTCATCAATTATTAAAATATTGTCTTTTATTATATCATTCCAGATTCTATAATATAGTTCAGAGTTATGTTCTAATAGCTTAATTTTGTTTTCCCTTAAAAATCTAAAACCTAAATATAAAATCAGTTTATATTTTTTAAAGATTCCCCTTAGCCCATTAAAAGAAATTTTTTAAGCTCTATCGTTACAAATCCCAAGAAAGAGACAAGTCTAATTTTTTAAATCTAACTCTCGCCTTCTTTTTGTGCCAATCAGGCTTCCATATTGGTGCCTTTAGATTCTTAGATGTGTCTCCCTTTCTTCCTACACACATTGTTTGAATCCAGGGAGACCATCCAAATATCAGTTTTACTAAGAAAGTATCCCCGTTGTAATCATTGAAGTGTTGTTTTAATATCTCAATTTATCAATGTTTGGTGTAATATAATTGTCATTAGTTCAGTCTGGTCTTTTTCTTCTTCCGATTCCATCTGGCTTAGTTAAGAAGTAGTAACTGGTGTTATGGTTATCATTGGATTGGCTGGGTCCTCAACGTACTGTAATTGAAGGCCTTTAATATCTTCCCTCTTCAGGTACTATTGTTTTTTGAGGTCAAGGTTTGGGCTTCAAGGTTCTCTATAAATTGCATTTGTTGTTCTTTAAAGTCTGTTATTTTAATATTAGTTTCCATTTCTTCTGTTTGGTTTTGGATTGTCAATTCATCATTTAAGGTCAAAGTTTGATTTGGTAGCTTTAAGCTGTCAGATTTATCTTGCAGTTTAGCTTTGATTTGCTCAGTCATTGCCAAGATTGTGTCAAGCATCAGTTTGTAATTAGTCATGGCCGAAATTGTTGGCACCCCAGAAATTTTTCCAGAAAATCAAGTATTTCTCACAGAAAAGTATTGCAGGAACACATGTTTTGCTATACACAATTTTGTCCACAATTTTGGTTCTCAAGTCCTCAGTTCTCTTCTCCTCTTTCTGTTGTCCATGCTTAGTGTGGCACACACAGACACACAATGCAAAGACTAAGTGAACTTCTCTCCTTTTTAGCTGCTTTCAGGTGTGATTTTTATATTGCCCACACTTGTTACTTGCTCCAGGTGAGTTTAAAGGAGCATCACATGATTGAAACAATCTTGTTTATCCACAATTTTGAAAGGGCGCCAATGATTTGTCCAGCCCATTTTTGGAGTTTTGTTTGACATTATGTCCAATTTGCTTTTTTTCCTCCCGTTTTTTGTTGTGTTCCAATACACACAAAGGGAATAAACCTGTGTATAGCAAAACATGTGTTCCTGCAATACTTTTCTGTGAGAAATACTTGATTTTCTGGAAAGATTTCTGGGGTGCCAACAATTTCGGCCATGACTGTAAGTGGTGGGATATATTCCTCCATTTCATTGATGTTTACAGATAGGTCTTTCAAGGAGGCTGTTTTAATAAGAGTCAACGATTGTCCAGGTGTTCCCAATTCTTATCTTTGAAGATAATGTCAAGGACAGCTCTGTTATTCAGTCAGCTCTCACAATAAAAAAAAGATTTACTTGCTATACCAAGTTTCGCCACAAGATGTCATCAATACAGTAGCATATAGAATAAGATGTAAAAATTTTTTCCAGATTAATATGAAGCTTTTATTCAATTAGCCCATTTTTCCCCTTAATTCACAGCTTAAGCAGAAAATAGGGTGGTAGATTCCCACAAAAATAAAAGCTTTTTAATAGGTATAAATAAGATTGCTTTTTTTTTTACCTTAGCCAATTGATTTCTTTTAAGGCTTTAAAGTTTATTCCCCAAGTATGCAGTTGCCGGTCTTTCAAAATAGGGGGAGGAAATTTTCAGAAAAGTCCCACAGGAAAGTAGTTAGGGGAATAAGAAAGGTAAGGTCTCACCCAGGTCCTCCAGATTGCTTTGTTGTGCTAGATGTTGCTTTTGGCTTTTGGCAGGGAACGGCTTAATGATCAGCCATCGTAATGGCCGATCTCTTCTTTTTTGGGCCAAAGGAGCTGCTCCAGATTCGAGCGTAGGGCTGCCACCCTTCCGCGATCACAGGGAGGGCCTCTTTGCGGTGGTCACCCCTACAGGGCAACTTTCAACCCTTTTCAGGGTCCTCCAAGGAAGAAAGATTGGACGGCAGGGAGAGAGCTCTTCCTGCATGTCCGCAAGCGCCACGCACACAAACCGGAAGCCTGTCAAGTTTTTGACACCTTGCTAGGCAACTGGTGGTACTTGGATACTGCCATGTCCTAAAAGTGATACAATAAATGAAAAGGTTGAAAAGCCCTGGCCTACACATCAAACAAATTAACCAATTGCGAGAGGAGGTAGGCAGTTTGGGAGAAAGAGGCTTTTGCAATTCGTTGGGCTCTTTAACCTGGTGGTACTACCTGGAAGGGAGCAAGGTGCCTTTCAAAGTATGGACTGGTCACAAAAACTTAGAGGCAGTAAAAACTCCTCGCAAACTTTCCCCCAAACAAGTATGATGGGCACAATACTTCAACTGATTTAACTTCACCCTAAAGTACACAACGGGGGGGGGGGAGAACTTTTTGGCTGATGCTCTGTCCAGATTGCCTCAGTATAAAAGCCAGTGCGAACAAGTCAATGATTCAATCATGCCTATGGCACAGATTATTTCTCAATTAACACTGCAGAAAACCCCATCTATGGCAGATCCGAACCCAGATGATCCTGTGATGAGAAAGCTAAAGAACGAACTCCTCCATGATCAATGGTTTAAAGACCATCAAATCACCCTAACCTGTAGAGATGGACTAGCTTATTTGCCTGAAACCCTCTGTCTCTATGCACTTCAATGCAGCCATGATGTAAAACAAGCCAGACACTTTGGCTATTTGAAAATGCTACATTTAATTCTTTGGCAGTTTTGGTGGCTGTGTTTGAAGGAGGACATGGAAAATTATGTCAAAAGCTGTAGGTGTGTGCCACTATGAAAAGAATTCCAGGGAAGCCCCCTGGACTATTACAGCCTGTCGTGGACCCTTCCCAGCCATGGGAAGAGATCACTATGTATTTTATAGTTGAGTTACCCGAAAGCAGAGGAAATACAGTAATATTGACTGTGATTGATCTTTTTTCGAAGCAGGCTCATTTCATCGCCTGCAAGGGACTCCCGTCAGCCCAGAAATTAGCCAAAATGTTCCTTATGCACATTTACAGACTGCATGGTACACCAAAACGGATAATCTCTGATAGGGAGGTGCAATTCACAGCCAGGTTTTGGAGGGATTTCCTGAAAATAATTGGCTCGTCACAAGGGTTGTCGTCAGCTTTTCACCCATCTACAAATGGGTTGGCTGAAAAAGCAAACTGAATGGTGGAGCAGTACCTTATGTGCTATGTGGACTACCAACAAACAAACTGGACTGATCTCCCTTTTGCTGAGATGGCTTACATCAATACCGTTCACGGCAGCACTGGTTTCACTCCTTTTAAGATTACCACAGAAAAGAATTCAACCCAATACCTGTGTATCCTCGAGGACCCTCTAGCTCCCAGACTCTTGACCAATGGATGTCAAATGGGGGGAGGTTTGGGACAAAACAAAAACAGCACTGAAAAAAGCCTCCGAAACATGTAAAAAACAAGCTGATAAAAAGCAATCACCCCAGAGATCTTTCCACATTGGGGAAAAGGTTTATTTATCCACAAATATCTATGACTGAAGTTGCCTAGTAAAAGGTTGGGATCGAAATACCTAGGTCCCTTCCCTATTGTCATAATCATAAATCCAGTTACGGTGGAGTTGAAACTCCCATGACTTTTAAGGAAGATTCACCCTGTATTTCATTGCAGTTTATTAAAACCATTCAGGGGTTCTACTTTATGACCTCCTCCCAAGAAAGTACCTGGTGCCCTAGTGATAGCTGGACAAACACATTATGAAGTAAAATATATTCTTGATTCTAGGATTTTTAAAGAAAAATTGCAATATTTAGTTCAGTGGAAGGGATATCCATTATCAGAGGCCACATGGGTGAAATCCAATGATGTGAAAGTTAATAGGCTCATCCGTAAATTCTATGATGAACACCCCAACAAGCCAAGGGGCAACCCTTAACCTATGCTTCTGTTTAAATCGCAGGATTACATCTTTCTTTTAAGGGGGGGTGGATGTCAATGCTGAGATAATGGATGTTGTCGCTTTGACAACTTTGAATCAGCAGCCATTTTTACTTTTGCTTCTAACGTGCCTTTGCTATTCTTTTAGAGTTCAGATGTAGAAGTGGGGATGGGGTAAATGCTTGAGGGTTTAGCTAGCCATAACAATGTAGAAGTGTGGGAACTCAAGGACACAGTTTGATAAGGTTTTGGCGGGCTGAGGGGCCGGTGAGAAAATCCTGCATCTTGCGTTAATTGGGGAATGTGATTTATGACAGCGTTTGTGGGATGGGAATTGCAACTAGTTACTCTGTATCTGGGGGGAGGGAATCTGAGTTTTGGGTTCAACTATGTAAGTGTTGATATTTTGTTTCCTAATAAAATGTTCTTTAAGGAAGAATTCTTGCATTGAAGTTCTTTTACCAGTTTCATCTATCGGAACCATTGGAGGAGACAAGCTACAGTGAATCTGAACCCTTTAGCACCATACATTATAGCACAGAAAGTTTCAGAAGGGTGATAAAGAATATCTAACTTTCAAACTGCTCTTTATGATTCTCCTCTTTCAGGCTGACCAGAGATACGTATCCATAAAATTACAATATATCAAAACAAAATAAAATAATCTCAAAACTCTATTAAAGAATATTGTTTTACCATCTTTTTTCTGGATTTATATATAATATGATTCAGAATGACTTGCCTCATCTTTCTTCTTTGGTTTCTTCTCTTCTGTCTCATTTCCTTTCTTCTTTGTTTTGCCCTTTTCTTTTTTTTCCTTTTTCCCTTTTTTCCCTTTCTTTTTCTGTTCTTCTTCTGCTTTAGCAGCTAGCTCAGCAGCAACCTGACAGAAAGAATAATATCTGTTTACATTTTAAAAACACAGTGAAGATGGTACTGTATATAAAAAGACAAATGAGCTGATTCTATTAATAATTGTTCCCTATTTGACTCTAAATGTGCTGCTTTTCATGAAAGGAAAGGAGAGGAAAGGCTTGCGAGCACTTCTTCGCAGTAGGGGCCTATGTGTTACAGATCAATTTCTCTTCCCTGCTACTGGAGGTTAGATTTAGTGAGCTTTTAAAAATAAATTTGTAGAAATATCTTACAGTTTTTTAATTTTGTTGTTTGCTATAATATATAATAAAACTTTGAGGATGGGTAGATAGCAGCAAGTACAAATCTAATGAATGAATAACTTCAACCAACATTTTATATGCTCTTGACAGAGACAAAGCACACGATTTCACTTTGTTTGATGTCCAGATAGAGGCCTTTTAGGCTGTATTCATAACATACACAAAGCCAGCCGTCACTTGTCAAAGTGACAGAGACTGCTATAATAATCAATGAACTAATTATCTCTATAAGATCATTTTGTTTTTTATTAATTACTTAATTAATTAATTAATCAAATTTATTTGCTGCCCATCTTGTGACTCTCTGCTATAAGTAGAATTTATTATTATAACATTCAATGTATAAGAAACAATTAATGCACAGTAACATTAAACTAAAGGAAATCAGCAGTAGCAATTTGCTTGAGGATGCCTAAGTCATGAATCTCAGTAAAAACCATATACATTTATACTGAAATAAACTCTTACCTCTTCCGGAGTTTTTTCTGAGAAAAGAACTGCTGAGCCGCCTTGTTCTTCATCAGGATAATCAGGAAATTTTCCTGTAATATGCCTGTTTCAATAGAATAAAAATATAAAATTAAATGTACTTGGTAACTAATAGAAGACATGTAGCTGACATTCTCTACATGTCAAGGGAGAGAAGAATCTCAACACTGCCTCTAACAGACCTCATTGGAACAGACTGCAAAGATGAACACAGAAAACATAAAACTAACAAACTGGCTACCCACTATCTGTGGCCAGTCTGATGGCAGCCATAAGACAATGGCCAGTCCCATTAAAAGCATCCTGTCTGTTCCCACTCCCACTGCTATCCCTTGCCAAAGCCTAGAGATTAACAGTCACCAAATAATCAGGTTAACCTGCATCTGGCTATTGATACAGTTCTGCCACAGCCCAGAAGTCCATTCACAGCCCAGTGCTCACTACCATTGCTTCCACTGCTGCCTAGAGGAACCTTACTGGTGCTGCCACAGTGTGCCCCAAAGCCTTAACCAGCTGAGGCCACTGCCAAACAACTGATAAGTGGCACAACTGCACACTAAGCTCACCTAAAACTTCCACTACTATTCCAGCCACTCCAGGTAAAAACAGCAGCTCAGAGCCTACAGTTCCAGTAACTATACCTCTATAATAATGTAACAAATGATGAAAATCTTCTCAAATACATTTAGATTAATATAAAAGGAAAAAAGAATGACATTACCATAGGTGTATACTAGGCCACCCAGCAGAGGAAATAGATGGAACTTTTTGTTAATCAGCTAGCTAAGCTACATAGGAAGTAGACATCAACAATGGAGGATCAGACAGGTTCCTAACAAACCTGGTAGTAAACTTTATCTCCCAAAAGGTAGAAAAGGGAACTAGAGGGACAGCAATACTGGACTTAATTCTCAGTAACAGATATGAAAGATGAAGCCACAGGAATTTTTGGGCAAAAGTGAGCATATAATATTCGAATTCAACATTATGCAAGCACAAGCAATAGAACAAAGTTCTAGTGTCTAGTGTCCTAGACTTTAAGAGAGCTGATTTCAACCAACATAGAAAGAGCTTGGGAAGAAAAGAGGAAAACAACTCATGAAGCTTGGGAAAAATCAGATTATAAATGTGCAGTCTAGCACAATACTACTGAAAAAGAGAAATAAGAGATCCCAGAAGAAACCAACGTGACTGCATAAAGAACTCTTTGATAAACTGAAAGACAAAAAGGAAATAAGTATAAAAAGTAAAAAGAGGGGCATATAACTAAGGCAGAATACCAGCATATAGCCTGAACCTGAAAAGATGAAGTCAAGACAGCTAAGACTCAGAATGAATTTAGGCTTGCAGCAATGTCAAAAATAATAATAAAAATTCTTTTGACATGTAAAAAATAAGAAAAAAGTCAAGGAAATGATCAGTCTGCTAATGGGAGAAAATGGCAAGGAGGTGACAGATAGCAAGGAGAAAGCGAAGCTGCTTAATTCTTTCTTTCCATCTGTCTTTACACAAAAAGAAAAATCAGTCTAACCTATCAAAAATATGAAAACAGTGTGCTGCAGCTCCCAACAAAGTTAAACACTCCTAGGCTGCATTAATAGACGGATAGATTTAAGATCAAATGAAGTGTTAGTACTGCTTTATAATGCTCTTGTAAGACCATATTTGGAATACTGCATCCGGTTTGGTCCCCACAATACAAAAAAGATGTTGAGATTGTAGAAAGAATGTAGGGAAGATCAACAAAGACGAATAAGGGACTGAAGGCTAAAACATATGAAGAACAGTTGCAGAAACTGGGTATGTCTAATCTAATGAAGAGAAGAAACAGGGGTGACATGATAGCAATCTTCCAATATCTAAGTGACTGTCACAAAGAAGAGGGAGTTAACCTATTCTCCAAAGCACCTGAAGGCAGGACATGAAGTAACAGATGGAAACTTATCAAGGAGAGATCCAACCTAGAAGTAAGGAGATATTTCCTGACAGTAAGAACAATCAACCAATGGAATGGCTTGCCTCCAGAAATTGTGGGTGCTCAGGACTGGAGGTTTTTAAGAAGAGATTGGACAACCATTTGTCTGGAATGATATAGGACAGTGACGGCAAAACTTTTAGAGACTGAGTACCCAAACTGCAATCCAAAACCCACTTATTTATCGCAAAGTGCCAACACAGCAATTTAACTTGAATACTGAGGTGTTAGGGTTTACATTAACTCTTTTGTCTTAAAAGAAAAACACAATAACAGAGCTTTTAATGATACAAGCAACTTTTTATTGAAAATTAAAAGTTTGCATTTGGCATGCTTTTGAAGAATTAATATGATTTTAGCTATTGTATGCATGCTGATAATTTGTCTAACCTTGGCTCATACTTTGTAAGGTTGAGAGCAACACATGCAGCACTCAGGTCATCTGTTAGTTAGTTTCTGGTATCAGATTTGATATAATTCAAAGCTGAAAACAACTGCACACAGGTATAAGATGATCCAAACAAAGTAAGGAAAGCAATTCCAAGTGCTTTCATTCACTTAAAATTATTTGGCAGAGAATTCCACACTTTAAGGATTTCATTTTCAGAACTGTGCTGTCATTTGTCATCCCTTCTATCTTCTTAAGTGTTTCACACAGGTCATAGAATGTGTAGCGCACATTTCCCATACACAGAAGGCGTGCAGACCTTGATCATCCATACAAGCTCTCATTTTCCCATTAGCAGGAGCTCAGGTTGGTTCCTATGGACAGCAGCCAATACAAAGTTCCCCCTGACAGTCCCAGTTCAATGAGTGCCATGTTTGTCCTGTCCTCTCATATAGCACACACGCCAGCTTCTTCCTCACTGATATCACCTCCTGTGCTGCTTCCCTCAGCCTGTGCTGTGCATTGTAGAGTGCTGGCTGGGTGGCTGGCTGGCTGTATGAGTGGCTGGAACATAAGAAGAGCCCACTGGATCAGGCCAATGGCCCATCTAGTCCAGCTCCTGTATCTCACAGTGGCCCACATCTATAATGAGGAGATAGCACATACCCATCACGGCTAGTAACCGGTGATGGACTTTTCCTCCAGAAATTTATCCAATTCCCTCTTAAAGGAATCTAGCCTAGATGCCATCACATCCTGTGGCAAGGAGTTCCACAGGTTAATTACATGCTGGGTAAGTGGTGTTCTCTTTTATTGAGCAGGGGGAGAGTAACTGATCCTCCACACCCCAGCAGTGTCTTTTCTGGAGGCTGTCTGCTGGTGTAGTATAAAGTAATGTTTTTGTACTATGATGATTCATTATAAATACATCTTTGACTAAAGACCTGACTTCTATGGACTTTAAAGTTCCTGTGGAAAAAATGATAAAGCTTTTTGTATGGATATATACTGGATTATACATTTTTGTGCAATGGATGCTAAATCACAGAATCCATTTTATTTATCCTCAGGTGTAGAAATATATGTGTTTGGGTAGTAAATTTGTGGGGAGTATTTCCAAAAGTAAATTAGGATTTCATGACTTTATATCATAAAAATATAGATTTGAACTTTTACAGTGCAGTCAAAAAGACAAATGTGATATATCCATCATTACTTTGGGAAGGATACCACAAAACACATAATTAAGATAATTTTAACCTTCCTGGATCCGACTACTGAGAACAATAAAAAAACCAAAAATATTGACCATTTCAGTATTGCTAAGAATGAAAGAAGGTTAAGTGCTATAGTACTTCCAAACTCATACAGATTACAATAATCCTAAATGGAAAGATTAAAATGGTCTCACAATCAAGAGTTCTTCTCTTTTAAGCTGATCTGTTCAGAGGAATAATAAAGAAACACTTGCATTGCTTGAATTTCAACAAGGGAGCCAGAAGGCGAAAACATGACAGACAATTTGGGTTGTTGGTTAAGCACTAGGCTAGAAACAGGGAGATTGCTAGTTCTAGTCCCACTTTAGACATGAAATTTAGGTCAGTCAGTCTGAGCGCCTTTAAGTCAGTCACTCCCTCACAACTGAACTCATCTCACAGGGTTGTCACTGCTGTGGGGAAAATAGGTCGAGGAAAGAGTATTAGGCTTGAGTTATTTATAAAGTTATTTATAAAGAATAAACATGAACCAATATGTACCTCAGCAAAAGTGATGGGGGGAGCGAGGGGATGGGAGCCAACCACGTAAAATTATTAAACAGACCATGATGGCAATAGCGCTATGAAGGCTACCACCAATGGCTTAATAAAATAACCAAACACCTTCATGGGATTAAAAACAGAGGGAACGCGAGTAGGAGAAAAGCTACTGTCCAAAAAATTTCACCCTCCCCTCCCCCCACCTTCATTTAAAAGGCAGCTCTCATCCACTCCCGAAGCTCTGGGTGCAGCAAAGCCTCAGCTGCTCACCTCGAGGCGGGGTCTGGGCAACTTTCTGATTAAGTGTCGGCTTAGGAGGCATGCAGGGAGCACCCTGCCATTACTGCTCCCACCCACCCACCCCCAACAGAGAGCTCCATTGCCGCCGCTGCTTCCCCCCGCATGAAGCACCTTACCGCCACTGCTTCCCCCATCCCGACGGAGCGCCCCACCGCTGTAGCTGCTTCCCCCTGCACTAAGTGCCCCACTGCCACTGCTTCCCCCACCCTGAGAGTGCTCCACCACCGCTGCTGCTTCCCCCGCACAAAGCGCTCCACCAGCCGCTGCTTCCACCCACCCACCGACAAAGCACTCCACCACTACTGCTTCTCCCCTCCACTAAGCACCTCACCATCACTGCTTCCCCCACCCCAATGGAACGCTTCACTGCCATCACTGCTTCCCCCTGCACGAAACGCCCCACCACCACTGCTTCCCCCACCACCATAGAGTGCTCCACCACTGCTGCTGCTTCCCCCCCAGTGGTGAAGGTGGGGTTTGGGAGGCAGCGGCAGGGCATAGCCCAGGCGTGACCCAGCAGCAGCGGCAAAGCTCATCCTCCCCACTCAAGAGGCCAGCAGCAGCTCCTTGGCTCCATCCAAGTTGAAGGAAGCAGAGGCGCAGCAGCGGGATTGTTCTCAATAAGACGGGTCCACATGAGTGAGCAACACACCTGGCTCCTATTGTTTGAGAGCAATCCCTAAGATGTCATCAAGATACACCAAAACCGCTTTGTTTAGATGGTCGTGCAACACCTGGTTAATCAGCTGCATGAAAACAGCTGGAGGTCCCTGTAGTCTAAATGGCATAACTTTGAATTGATAGCTGCCCATAGGACAGTTAAAAGCAGTTTTTCATTCAACTCTTTCTTTTATCCTTACTCGGTAGTACACTTCTTTTAGACCTAACTTGGTGAAGACATGGCCCTGTGCTAGATGAATTAGTACAGTGATGGCGAACCTTTTAGAGACTGAGTGCCCAAACTGCAACCCAAAACCCTCTTCTATATCGCTGGGTGCCGGATAGGCATGGCCCACTGGGTGAGCGTGGCTACGGTAGTCACAGCAGACTGGGTGGGCATGGCCAGGCTGGGCATGACCCCCTAGATGTTGTTCCTGGGGAGGGATACCTGTGGCGGCCAGGCAGGCTTGGGGGAGATTCAGGGGGCCTCTGGCAGGTAGGGCAGCAGGCAGGAGGCTCGTCCTGCAAGGTGAGGCAATGCGAGGGAGGGGGTGGGGTAGTGGTTAGGGTTAGGCTGCCGCTGCTCTCCCCCAGGACAAAGCGCTTTGCTGCTGCTCACACCCAATGGCAAAGATGGAGTTTGGGAGGCAGATGCAGGGTATAGCCCAGGTGTGGCCCAGCAGGAGCAGCAAAGTTTGTCCTCCCCACTCAAACAGCCACCAGTGCCTCCTTGGCTCCATCCGAGTTGAAGAAAGCATGGGCACAGCAGTGGGATTGCCCTCAATAAGGCAGGCATCCGCCTCTTTGTTTGAGATCAATCCTGCTGCTGCACCTCTGCTTTCTTTAACTCGGATGGAGCAGAGGCAACTAAGCTGCTGGCAGCCGCTTGAGTGGGGAGGACGAGGAGGAGGAGAAAAGCGGTGAGGCTTTGTGCCATCTGACTGGCCAGGCAAGGAGTAGGTTGGGTGATGGTGGCTGGCTGGCTGGCTGGATAGGGAGGGGGGATCATGGCCACTTGAGGGGGATCTGCCAAGCCTCGTGGCAGCAGCATTGGCAGCTCCCCCCACCCGGCCCGCTTCCTCGGCTCCGTAGAAGATGCTTGGCAGAACCCCTTCTCACTCCCGATCGGACACATGCAGAATCTTCTTTCCAGCTATGACACAGTCCTCCGTCACTTCCTCCACCGCTGTGTGCAGTCCCACAAACAAAATAAGTTCGTGTGACTAAAAAAAAAAGTTCAATCAATTCCAACTTTGCGAGATCTTTTTTTTCCGCAAGAAGTTGGAATTGATTGAACTTTTTTTTAGTCCCACAAATTTCTTGTTTCTGTGACTGCACACAGTGGCGGAGAACAGGGAGCCACAGCAGAGGGATGAAAGAACTGCATGCGGCTCTGGAGCCGCAGGTTGCAGACCCCTGGCCTAAAGCAAAAAAAAGTTATAAAACCCAGGTTAAAAAGCCACTTGATGCAGGTTGCTCAGATGCATGGGACTGATGGCCTATGACTGGAGCAATGACACACATGCCCACAGAGAGGGCTCAGAGTGCCACCTCTGGCACGCGTGCCATAGGTTCACCAACACTTCCCTATACCATTTCAGACAAGTGGCTGTCCAGATTCTTCTTAAAAGCCTCCAGTGATGGAGCACTCATAATTTCTGAAGTCAAGCTGTTCCACTGGTAAATTGTCCTCACTGCTAGGAAGTTTCTTCTTAATTCCAGGTTGCTTCTCTCCTTGATTAGTTTCCATCCACTGTTTCTTATCTTGCCTTTTGGTGCTTTGGAAAATAAGTTGAAAATAAATTCCTGCAACCATTCTTCACATTTTTGTCTCCAGGCCTTTAATCATCTTAGTTGCTCTTTTTTGCACTTCTTCCAAAGTCTCAACATCTTTTTTGTAATGTGGTGACCAAAAGTGGATGCAGTATTCCAGGTGTGGCCTTACTAAGGCTTTATAAAGCGATACTAATACTTCATGTAATTTTGATTCTATGCCTCTGTTTATACAGCCAAGGATTGTATTAGCTTTTTTGGTTGCTGCTGCACACTGCTGGCTCATGTTTAAGTGATTGTCTACTAGGACTCCAAGGTCCCTCTCACAGTTACTGTCACTGAGACAAGTTTCACCTAATCTGTACCTGTACATTTGATTTTTCTTGCCTAAGTGTAAAACTTTTCTCCTCATTGCATTTCATTTTGTTAGATAAGGCCCACTGAGCTATTTTTCCTTTTTTTTTCATGAAGACAGAAAAGAAAGAATTAAGCAGTTCTGCTTTCTCCCTGCTTCCTGTCATCTTGCCGTCTGGTCGCTTTAGTGAACCATTGTTTCTTTGATTTTTTTTCTTGTTTTTTATAGGTTGAAAGAAACATTTTTATTATTTTTGAATTTGTTGCAAATTTTAGTTCAATCTGAGCCTTAACTTCCCTGACTTCATCTTTGCAGATTCGGACTATATGCTGTATTCTGCCTTAGTTATGTGTCCCTCTTTCAATTTTTTTATAATAGGACTGCAGTGGAATTTTCTTTTTCTTTTTTAAAATTCTCTAATCAGGGTAAACTCTATGGTCCTAACCCTTAACCAGTGGTGGGATTCAAATGCCTAAACAACCGGTTCTCTTATTGGATGCAGGCCTGGGCCTCTGAGGCCTGGAACGAACTTCCAGAAGTGGCATCCATGCTCTTCTGGCGGGCCGTTCTAGGCCTGGGAAGCCTCTTCCAGGCCTCCCAGGTCTAGAACAGACTTCTGGAAGCAGTGTTCATTCAGCCGGTTCTCCAAACTCAGCAAAATTTAGCTACTGGTTCTACCAAAGTGGTGCGAACTGGCTGAATCCCACCACTGTCCTTAACTATACCCAATGCTTAGCATAAAAGGACAAAATAAATAAACTACATAACTTTTAAGAATACATTTCAACTCAGTAATAGAGTTAATGCAATATGTTATACATTGTTCCTTATGACTTGACCCTGGAGTTCCATTGGCTATATTTGTCTTTATGACATACAGATTTACTCTGAATTATCAAGTATACAAAATGAATCTGGAGGATTCCAAATGATCCCCTTGAGTCATCAAGCTTTTGTTCACTAATGTCAGAAAATGATAAATGATAAATATCCAACACACATTTAAGTATGTAACTTTTTCCATAGCACAGAAGATTATAAGGTTATTTGATCAGCAAAATACAGGAGAGTGAAATGCAATGGAGATAGCATACTTGGATTTCATTAAGGCATTTGACAAAGTAGACCACAACCTACTTCTTGGTAAGCTAAAAAAAATTTGGGATAGACAGCATCACCATCAGATGGATTTTTAACTGGCTGACAAACTGCATTCAATGTGTAGTCCTTAATGGAACTACATCCACATGGAGGGAAATAAATAGTGAGGTATTCCAAGGTTCTGTTTTAGGCTCAGTACTCTTATACATAACTGTTTTATAAAGCCATAGTATGAGCACATTTACAACAATGCATCCAGTTTTGTCACCATATTATAAAAAGATGTTGAGTGAAGAAAAGAGCAACAAAGATGTTCAGGGGGCTAGTTGCAGGAATTGAGTATGTCTAGCCTAATGAAAAGAAGGAGTAGAGGTGACATGATAGAAGTGTTCCAATATCTGAGGTGCTGCCATAAAGAAGATCTCCTAAGTCCCTTCCTACTTTGTTATTCTGTTACACAGGTATAATTACATTTTACCCTTTGTTTAAAGAAACAAATTTATATTGTATGAAGAGTTTTACAACTAGAAGAAAAAGCAAACATGAAAGATAATTGTTTGTTTCAAATTTAATAATAACTAAAATGATTGTTATATATTTCTTCTTCCTACCTGTTATTTCTTTTACAGTGCTTATCCTGCTCCCTTTCTCTTGTTTAGTGACTTAGGAATTTGTTACCTAAACCAATATTTATTTCTGCAGTTCCCAATGTGGTGCCATCACATACCAATGTGCCTATAGAGATTGTTCCTGGCACTGGACAGAATTCATGCTCCTTTTAAAATATGTTTTTTAAACCCTTTAATTAAAAAAGGCAGGGTGGAAAGGCTAAATATCAAGTAACATAATGGGTGAAAATAATGAAAAACAACTTATTACACAAATGGTGTCAATGGTAAGTCTGGCTTCTATGTTAATTGAATGCATTTCTGAGGCAAGGAATTGTTGGTAAGAGAAGAGCTACATCTCACAAAAACTAATACAAACTTCTTTGAATGGCATCTTGAAATCTGATCCAAGAAGCTATAGCCTGTATCTTAGGTTATACGAAATAGTGCAATGCCTGGTGCTAGATCTGAGAGGAACATGCAGTATGTCAGCATCTCCATCATCGGCCTGGTGCCATGCTGGGTTGCTGCCACTGAAGTGGAAGGGAGGGGAGAGGCGTTTGGGGTAATCCACACCTGCGTATTAAATGGTGGGAAATAGGGAGGCGGTGATGGGCATGGGGAGGTAGAAGTGACAACAGAAGAAGACCAGATCAACAAACTGGCTTGTACCAGGATCTTCAAGGCCATTTGCCCCCAGAATGGAATGTTACCAGTTTCACATTTCAGAGTTTCTCAAAACATCTTGCCAGCATCACACTGGCTGGGCCAGGGAGTGGTCATGGGGCAAGGGATTGGGAGTTGGAAACAATAGCTTTGTATTTTGTGTGGGAACACCAGATTCCACCTGATTTTGCTGCAACCAGTTTCTTTCAGCAAAAGTTCCTTTGCTTCAATTAAATGGAGCCACAAGTCCTACTTTTCTGAGAGAGCAAACTGAGGCAGGTCTGACACAGTATGTGGCAGCATCCAATAATGAACATGTAAATACTGAAGTAATAGGCTGGATTAACTGATCCAAAAATAATAGTGTCTCAAAATATGCACTGGATAAGGAGAAAAAAAACAAGAAAAATAGACATCTTAATGCAGAAAAGTGAATACTCTATGATTTAGTGTCCTAAAGAAGGTAGGTTTGTATCCAAAGATTTGATATTATGAAGTAGAAATATGTTCAGGAAGAAATGATTTTTTAAATTTAAATGAAATACTGAAGGAGCAATAGTTCTTACAAGGATGAAATGAAGCAACAGGAAAATCCCAATAGCTAGGGGCAATTACATGTAAAGCTCTCTAAAATGCTGAAAAGAAAGGGGGATATATACAGGAAATGAGAAGAAGGCAACTTAAGCAAACAAGAATATAAGACAGTCTCTTCTATAAGAAAGAGTAGGAACATTTACACAAAGACTAAAGCTCAGAATATGCTGAGATTTGCATTTTCCTTAGAAATAAAAGAAAAGCCACAGAGTATAAAGTACATCAGGAGGAGAAAGTGGTGAACCCGTAATCAGTGATAATGTGAAGGAAGAACTTTTAACTTCTATTTTGCATATGTAACTTAGTTATGATCCTCAGAAAAGTGGGGAACTGCAGCTTCGAATAGGCAAGGATACAAGAGAACTAAGCTAATTTAAATGAATTCTATTTTTTAGGGCCAATTGTATCACATCCTGGGGTACTGAATGAGGTAGCAGAGGTAATATCAGAATCAGATAATCAAGAACTCTTGATTATCTGAGAACTCCTAGAAGACTGGTAGGGCCCTTAGAAATTAAGAAGAGCAAATGCCATCCCATTTTGAAAAAGGGGAAGCAGAACTGGGGAAATAACAGGCCTGTCAGCTTGAAGTCTATACTGGACAAGGTCTAATTAAGTACCATGTTTGTAAGCTCTTGCATAGGCATGGTGCAATTAATAGGAGACAGCATGGGTTTGTCACAAACATATCATGCTAAATTAATTTTATTTTCTTTTTTATAGTTATTCGTGTAATAGATTAGTCATGCAGATTAAAGGAAAAAGACTGAGTTAATGCCAAACAGCTAATATTTTCTGCTGATGATTTCTTCTTGCATGGATTTCCATTTTCCTGGACTTCAAAAGTTCATTAAATGAATAGTTGTAAGTCAAGGACTATCTGTAACAAAAACTAACATGGGGTAATTTTGCATTAACTGGATCCTGAGCCAGGAATGACCAGGATGTGTCTTAAATTTATCTGTTTAAAATGTCATGAGAACCAGGTCAATTTGTTTTACAAAATGTTTCCTGTTCTGTTCTATGCCATGGTGACTTCATATACAGACATTTTTGCCATTGCTTTATGGTGTTGTTATCAAAATTTGATAATACTATGGCTAAACGTGAGATTTCCTGATGCTCTTCTCATCCAAGTACTAAATTGGTCTCTGTCAGTTTAGGAGTCAGCCTGGGGCAATGGCAGGGGGGTGGAGACTTGTGACAGTGACAGCAGCAAAAGTAGCAACAATGTTGCTAGTGGAACAGCTGCTGCTGCCACTACCTCACAAATTCTTTTCTTCTGGACTCCAGCAGGGATTGCTGCCACTATTACCATCACCACCATACTGAGCACAGAAGCAAAGTTGCTGTCACACTGAAGTGTCACAGGCAGCCTTTGTTGTGACAGGTCTTTCCAGCATTTAACCATTTTGCAGTGGAATTATCAGAAATATGGAAATCTGAGCTTGAAGCAATGAGTTTGCTAGCAGTGTTAACACCTGAGAGCTTTGCTGAGAACTGCAACAGCTTAAAGGATGAAGAAACATGAGATGGTGTCCCAGAAGATGAGGCCTACATTCCTACCTACTTGAAAGTTTTCCTGATGCTCTTCGAATAGGGGGCCCTGGAAGAATAATCCAGTGAGTTCACAGTAGTATGGAACTAAATTTAGTTTGTCAAACTCTCTGTCATTACCCTGGTGTTTCATGTTTCTCTGGAAGAGAATAAGGACAACAGCCAGTTCAGAGAACATGATGAGGCCAAAGTATGCATGGACATCATGCAGATATCTGGGGCTAATACTGAGCTTTCCTTGGTCAAAGAGCAGAACCTGTCCATCATTGGGAGGAGCCATGATGGCAAAGTCATTAGAATGCAATATTGCATGTTGGAAAAATGAAAGAATGCCATCAGATGAAGAAATAATGAAAAAAATACTAGAATGCTCAGAGATAGACAGATTGCCTATGAGACTGAAAGAAAAAGAAAAAAACAGAATTTTACCAAACTCGGGACTTATTTTATCGATGGCTAGAGGAAAGAATAAAGGGTTAGGAATTAAATATGTATTAGTGAATGTAAAGACAACACGTTGGTTGAAAAATTATTATTGTATGTATGGGAAAAAAATAATAAAAACTTTAATAGTAAAAAAAAGAATGCAATATTGCAGACTGACTCTGCCCACAGCCTGAAGTTTGATCCTGATCAGCTCAAGGTTGACCCAGTCTTTCATCCTACCAGTGTCGGTAAAATGAGGACCCAGATTGATGGGGACAATATGCTGACATCTGTAAACCACTCCAAAAGTGCTGTAAAGCACTATGGAGCAGTATTTAAGTCTAAGTGCTACTGCTACTACTGTTGTGGGATGTCAATGCTGCTAATACGGGATGTTCCCGCTTTGACAACTGAAGAAAATATGCAGCCATTTTCTCTATTCCTTTAACATTTATTTATTTATTTATTGATGGGATTTATATCCCGCCCTATCTCCCGAAGGACTCAGGGCGGCTAACAACAAAACATATAATAAGTACATAAATCAAGATAAAATGAAATTGAGAACATCTGTGCAATAAAAAATTAGAGAATTTAAAAATGAATTAAAAATACTAAATATAAATTAATTAAAATGCCTGTCAGTCTAGGTCAGCCTGGTGGAACAGGTGTGTTTTGAGGCTGCGGCGAAAGGATTGGAGGTTTTGGGCTATCCGAAGCTCAGGGGGGAGCTGATTCCATAGGGTTGGCGCTCCCACAGAGAAGGCCCTCCCCCTGGGGGTCGCCAGCCGACATTGCCTAGCTGACGGTACCCTGAGGAGGCCTTCTCTGTGTGAGCGTACTGGACGATGGGAATTTGTTCCCGGCAGCAGATGGTCCTGCAAGTATCCCGGACCTAAGCCATGTAGGGCTTTAAAGGTAAGTACCAGCACCTTAAATCTCACCCGGAGGGCAACTGGTAGCCAATGCAGCTCACGCAGGAGGGGTGTAATATGGGAGTATCGGGGAGCTCCCATCACAACCCGTGCAGCTGCATTCTGCACCAGCTGAAGCCTCCGGGTGGTCTTCAAGGGCAGCCCCATGTAGAGAGGATTACAATAATCAATACGGGAGGTAACGAGTGCGTGGGTGACTGTACGTAGGGCATCTCGGTCCAAAAAGGGGCGCAATTGGTATATAAGACGAATCTGTGCAAATGCCCCCCTAGCCACGGCTCCAATGTGATCTTCAAAACTGAGTCGTGAATCTAGGAGGACGCCCAGATTGCGTGCTCTATCAATGGGAGGTAACATCTCTCCTCCTATAGTCAGAGATGGAACCTCTTGGACTAAACGAGATGACGGTATGTACAGCCACTCAGTCTTGGCCGGGTTGAGTCGAAGCCTGTTTTCTCCCATCCAAATCTGTACCGCTTCCAGACAACGGGACATCACATCAAGGGCATCACTGGGTTGGTTCGGGGTGGAGATGAATAGCTGGGTATCATCAGCATATTGATGATATTTCACCCCGAAGCTACAGATGATCTCTCCCATGCTTTTTCTTACTTTAGAAATTAGGTGCAGCAGAGACAGGGTGGGGGTGGGAATAGAAATGTAAGCTCAGCTAGCCATAACATAACACTGTGGTGGGAACCCAAGGACAAGCTGATAATGTTTTGACGGGCTATGGAGCTAAGGAGAAAGCCCACGCTTTAAGCTAATTGGGGAATGTGATTTATGACAGTTTATTGGGGGTGGAAATTGCACTTTCTTACTTTGTATCAGGGAGAAAGGAATTTGGTTTTGGGGTCCAACTATGTAGTGCCGATACTTTGTTTCCCGAATAAAAAGATTCTTTAAGATAAAACAATGCTTCGAAGTTCTTTTGAAGGGTTTCATCCATCAGAACCATGACTGAACTCTTTCATGAAAGCACTGAAGGAAAATGTCACCTTAATGAAAGCCAGACAATCTAGTCTGGTGATGGACAAAGTTTTCCCAAAAGAGCCAAAGTGCCTTTTAATTGAAAATACAGAAAAAAAATCTGGGGTATATATCTCATTATTCTCAACTAGTATCAAACACAATGAATTAAACACAATTCCCTGAAAATATTCTGAAATTATTATTTAGTCAGTTCTAGTTATAAGCTAACCTACAAATTTACAAATTAATATTTGTTGGTAAATATCAGTATCAATGACAATAATATACAGAGGGAAACAGATTACTGCAATGACCTCTTTACAAAGAATTTTGTGCAAGACAACTCTATGTATAAGTAAAGACAAGTTGTTACACATTTCTGCATTAGAACTCCAACAATATTGATATTGTACTCTAAATCCATGAACTTGTGGTAACAGTGATTAGAGAAATAATGATTCAGCTTTGATTTCCATATTTTTTTGGTTTGTTTGAAACTGCTCTCTGTACTAAGCAGGCTTGATTCCAACCGTCTTAAAGAAATTATGTTTACAGACCATTATGGTATCTGTGGTTACAGATAGGGAGAGGTTAGGGAAAGACAGAAAGGTATCTCACCGGCATTCAATAAACCACTGGCGTATCTGGTCTTGGAGGGTTTCTTTGATGTCTGGCCCTTCAATTTCTTTCACTCGCTCTTTGATGCTTACTAGAGCTTTCTGGAAATCTGATTCATATTTCTCCTGAATTTCACACCTTAAAGTGTCTACTTTCTGGGCACGTAATAATGAAGCACTAGGTCTCTGGAAATGAGAAGGTGGGATCTGAAAAACAGATATTGCATATCTTGTATTTCCAGTTTTATTAACACAGTTATTCTATTATTAACATCAGAGGTAACTAATTCAGCCTTATTGATGCTATATCCAGCCAGAAGTAGATATAGCAACTAGCTTTCATGTGACCATTTATGTGCCTTGATCGGGATGATTACAATATTTAGAAGATTGCTCTTTTTATTTCTCCTATTCCACTTCTTATTTTACCTTCAGTGTTTCAATTGGGAATGATTTCTTTTTTTTTTTTTTAATTGAAAAGTTTTACAGTACATTTTTTAAAAAGAAAAACTCCCTCCCTCCCCCTCACCTCCCCCTTACCCTCCCTTACCTTCCCCTCCCGACTTCCCAGAGCTGAATACAGGGTATAAACTTTAAAAACTTAAGCTAAAATATGCTAACAAGCTAAAATAAAACATTAAATTCTATCGCACTTTAACTCCCCTTAAACATAATTATACAGTATTACTAACAAATAACAAATAACTAACAATACATCATATAAAACCAATA
This sequence comes from Vipera ursinii, assembly GCF_947247035.1. Lineage (NCBI taxonomy): Eukaryota > Metazoa > Chordata > Lepidosauria > Squamata > Viperidae > Vipera > Vipera ursinii. The sequence continues at coordinate 187,966,353 of NC_139512.1, forward strand.
CTTATTCAAATGCTAAATGAAACTTTTTAGTCCCATATTTATTCTGAATATATTCGATCCATCTTTTCCATTCCACAATATATCTCTGTTGCGATTGTTCTTTCAAATATGCTGAAATCTTTGCCATTTCCGCCAAGTTAGAAACGTTCAGGGGACTTCTGGGTGGCAAGGCTTCGCCGCAGGCAGCCATTCTGGCTGTCAGCCCTGCCGGCTCCATAGAGCCGCCGAAAACAGCACCGATCAGCTGTTTTGACGGCTCGGAAGCCCGCTCCTCGGGAGGAGGGGGTGAGCGCTCAGATACGGGTAGAGCTCTCCAGGGCCGCCAGAGCTAAAATTCTGGCAGCTGAAGGATTGAGCCCCCCCGAAGTCTGAGTTTGCTCCGGACTGCGGGGCGCCTCTGCTCCGGGTTTTTTGGAACAGAGCAGGGCGTCAGCAACCATCCCTGCAAGCAAGAGAGAACTTTAGAGAACCTGGATGCAGGCAGAGCGATACAGGAGACTCAGGTGAAAGTGAATTTATGATCTTTAACTCAATGGACTTTGTGGAGTTTGAAGGTGAAAGTGCGTAGCAGGCAATAGTGGGTGAAAATGGCTGCCAAATCTTCTAAAGTTCCTAGAAGCGCGGGGGCTTCTCTGGTGCAGCAATCTTCATTACAAGCTTTAATGCCCCCTCCCTCTGCACCTGCACCTGCACCTGCACCTGTACCAAGTTTTACAGTTAAAGACCTGCAGGATGTGTTGCAAGAGGCTATGAAAAAGCAATCGCAACAATTAGTTGAGCTTATGGATGAGAAGCTTACAGAGCTTATGGATGAGAAGTTAACAGAAATGAGGGCAGACATCTTACTTGCATTTCAAGGCATGGCTGTATGCATAGAGCGCTTGGACAAGAGAGTGGAAGATCTCAGCCAAAATAATATCAGATTAGATGCAAAAATGACAGACTGAAAATATGGTGGATAAAATTGATGGCGACTTGACCTTGGTACAGTACCATGAGATGGAGTTTGCTGTGAGAATCAGAGGCTTAAAAGAGGATTCTAAAGAAAATTTGAAGAAAATAGTTTCCGAGGCTTTGGAAGCTGTGTTGGGGCGACCAGCAGATGCAATTATGGAAGATATAGACAAAATTTTCCGTGTTAATTCGTGGATTGCAAGACAAAGGAAATTACCCAGAGATGTGGTGGTTTATTTTACAAAGAGAGCAATTAGAAATGAGGTTATTCAAGCCTTTTACAATACTAAATTTGCAATTGCTGAGCAAGAAGTTTTGATTTTAAAAGAGATCCCTCCAAGAATCCTAAGGAGAAGGAACGAATTTGCCTTTTTGGCACAAGAATTAAGACGACGTGATATTAAGTTTAGATGGGAGATACCAGTGGGTATGGTGGTGATGCATGAAGGCATGAGACATCGTCTTACTACAGTGTTGCAGGCACGTGATTTCTATAGTAATGTTTTAAAAGCAGTCCCCATACCACTCTTGGAATCTACAAAGAAGAATGGTGAGGGAGAGCCTCAATTACGCAGTGAGAATTTACAAGGTGCTGAAGGAACAACGCAGATAGAAGAGAAAGCTACAGGAGTGGATCAAATTTCAGTATCATCGGAGGCCAGAGACCAGAGGATGACGCGTGCTGCTTCGAGACGAATGAGACGAGAGCAAGAACAAGAACAGCAGAAAGTCATGATGGCACCTCCAAAACTTACTTATAGTGAAGCTGTGGGAGGAGCGCGACCTAAGATAGTGCAGGTGATTTTGGAAGAAGCGCTCCAAAAGCTTCGGGTCGCGAAGGATGGCGACAAAGTTTCTAACCTGGAATGTTAATGGCTTAAATTCACCACAGAAGAGAAAGAAAGTGTTTCAATATTTAAAACAATTTAAGAATGATGTTATTTGTTTACAAGAAACACATATTAGAGTTACGGATCAAAAGTATTTATTAAACTCAAGACTGGGTACACAATTTATTGCCTCCGCAACTGATAAGAAAAATGGAGTGGTTGTTTATGTTAAGAATAACTTGACAGCGGAGTTAATTGAAGCAGATAAACAAGGAAGATATGTTATAATTGAACTGTTAATAGAAGGCAAGAAAACACTTCTGGTTGGATTATATGCTCCTAATCAACAACAAGCAGACTTTTATAGTTTGCTACACAGCAAGATTACTCAGTGGGATTATAAATCTTTTATTTTTATGGGGGACTGGAACGGTGTTTTGGATGTACAAATGGACAAGAGGGGTTTTTTTAAAAGTATTCCAAGTCATGCTAAACTGCCTAAATCTTTTTTTGAAATGAAGGACGATTTGGAATTGCGAGATATTTGGAGAGAAAGAAATTTGCAAGAGAAGGACTATACTTTTTTTTCTGATAGACATCAATCTTTTTCTAGGATTGACTTTATACTAATTACTAATGATTTCTTTTCTAGGATTAAGATTTGTCCAAGAACTATGTCTGATCATAGTCCAGTCTGGTTAGAGATAGAAAAAGATAATAGAGATAGGCGCTCCTGGCGTCTAAATGAGAATTTGTTTAGAAATCAAGAAAATGTGGAAGAATGTAAAAAACAGATGAAGGATTTTTTAAAAATTAATATGCATAAAGGCACTTCTATTGAAATGGTCTGGGATGCTAGTAAAGCTTATATGAGAGGTGTATTAATATATTTGAATAACAAATATAGACGCAATCTGGAATTCAGGATGAAGGAATTAGAGAATGAAATTAGGGAAAAAGAAAAGGCTTTAATTTTGAATCCATCGGATGTGAGGATTAAAGAGGTAATTAATTTATTAAGGGGACAGTTCGACAAGTTGATGGCTGATCAAGTGGCAACTAACTTACGGTATGCTAGACATAATACTTTTTGCAATGCCAATAAACCAGGTAGATGGTTAGTTTATTTGTTAAGGAAGAAGCAAAGGGCTTCTAATATAGATAGAATAGAACATAAGGGTAAGGTAGTGTATCAGCAGAGTCTTATTAAGAAGACTTTTGTTGATTTTTATTCTAAGTTATATGCTAGAGATAAGATTATTGAGGCAGATATTGATGAATATTTGATGAACGCTAATATTCCTGTTCTTACACAAGAACAAAAGGAAGAGATGAATCAATTGATAACTGATGAAGAAATTTTTTCAGCAATTAAACAATTGAAATTTGTTTAGAAATCAAGAAAATGTGGAAGAATGTAAAAAACAGATGAAGGATTTTTTAAAAATTAATATGCATAAAGGCACTTCTATTGAAATGGTCTGGGATGCTAGTAAAGCTTATATGAGAGGTGTATTAATATATTTGAATAACAAATATAGACGCAATCTGGAATTCAGGATGAAGGAATTAGAGAATGAAATTAGGGAAAAAGAAAAGGCTTTAATTTTGAATCCATCGGATGTGAGGATTAAAGAGGTAATTAATTTATTAAGGGGACAGTTCGACAAGTTGATGGCTGATCAAGTGGCAACTAACTTACGGTATGCTAGACATAATACTTTTTGCAATGCCAATAAACCAGGTAGATGGTTAGTTTATTTGTTAAGGAAGAAGCAAAGGGCTTCTAATATAGATAGAATAGAACATAAGGGTAAGGTAGTGTATCAGCAGAGTCTTATTAAGAAGACTTTTGTTGATTTTTATTCTAAGTCATATGCTAGAGATAAGATTATTGAGGCAGATATTGATGAATATTTGATGAACGCTAATATTCCTGTTCTTACACAAGAACAAAAGGAAGAGATGAATCAATTGATAACTGATGAAGAAATTTTTTCAGCAATTAAACAATTGAAAGTGGGTAAGGCGCCAGGTACGGATGGATTGACTGCTGTGTATTATAAAAATTTACAGTTAGAGATGGTAAAGCCATTAAGGGAATTGTTTCAGACAATTCAAATGGGAGGAGGGGTGCCCCCGTCTTGGAAAACTGCTTTTATTTCTTTGATTCCGAAGGAAGACCAGGATGTCACCCAAGCAAAAATTATAGGCCAATAAGACTTTTGAATACGGACTACAAGATATTTGCTAAGGTTTTAGTTAACAGATTAATGAGGGTATTGCAACAAGTAATTCATGGTGACCAAACTGGGTTTATAAGTGGTAGACAAATGAAGAATAATGTGAGGCATATAGTTGATTTGTTGGAATTTTTGGAAAGAAACAATCAGATCCCTGCAGCGTTGATCTTCTTGGATGCTGAAAAAGCCTTTGATCAATTGGATTGGCAATTTTTGTTGAAAGTATTAGATAAAATGAACTTTGGGGATAAATTTTTACAACCAATTAGGGCATTATATCAAAAGCAAACAGCCCGCATAATAGTTAATAATAGTTTGACGGAAGTATGTAACATTGAAAAGGGTACAAGGCAGGGGTGCCCGTTGTCACCTTTATTATTTGTTTTAACATTGGAGATATTATTGATTAAAATACGGGACTCGAAAAAAATTAGGGGAATTCAAAAAAGAGATCAGGATTACAGATTGAGGGCGTTTGTAGACGATCTGGTTGTTACGGTAACTCAGCCTGAAGATTCAGTTGTAGAATTGATGGAGATAATAATGCAATATGGGAAAGTTTCTGGATTCAAGGTTAACATACAAAAAACTAAAATGTTGTCTAAGAATATGACAGTATCACAAAAGGCTGTTTTAGAAGAGCTAACGGGATTTGAAATTGTTAAAAGGGTTAAATATTTGGGGATATATTTGTCACCCTCAAATGTAAAGTTATATAAAAATAATTATGAAAAGTTATGGGGAAAAGTTCAAAAAGAATTGGATACCTGGAAAAAACTACAATTATCTTTATTGGGAAGAATTGCAGCAGTGAAAATGAATGTTTTGCCAAAATTTTTATTTTTATTTCAAATGATACCTATTCTTAAAAAGGATTCAAACATGGAGGAATGGCAAAAGGGTATTAATAAATTTGTCTGGGCAGGGAAAAGGCCACGAGTTAAATTTAAGATTATGCAGGATACGCGTGAGAGAGGTGGTCTTAAAATGCCTAATTTTAAACTATACTATGAAGCTGCTGCTTTGTCAGCGATAAGTGATTGGATTAATTTAACACAAGTGAGATTATTAAATCTTGAAGGCCATGATTTGTTATTTGGATGGCATGCATATTTATTGTATGATAAGAAGGTGGATAATGTGTTCAAGGTACATATTTTAAGACATGCTCTGTTGCGAGTTTGGAAAAAGTATAGACATAAGTTAAATTACAAGATACCTATATGGGCAATACCGAAACACGCAATAGAAAATATAAGTGTTGGGTTTAAACATGATGTGACTACATATAAGGAAATTTTAAGTTTGGAAAGGAATGTATGGCATTTAAAGCCGTATAATATTTTAAGAGAAAGAAAGATTGTACAAACTTAGTTTCAGTATGGGCAATTACAGGCCAGGTGGAAAGAAGACCAGAAAATTGGTTTTTCAATGACTGATGAAAATCTGGTAAAGCAAATTAGAGATCAAGGTCAAGCACATATTAAAAGGATATATCTTGCATTGATAGAAATTGATTCAGAGACAGAACTTGTTAAAGACTGTATGATAAAGTGGGCTCAGAATTTTCACGAAGTCATTACAATGGATACTTGGGAAAAGATTTGGGTGAGAAATGTAAAATTTACGCAAGCTCAAAACTTGAAGAAGATGGATTGATTATATCCAGAATAAATATGGGACTAAAAAGTTTCATCTAGCATTTGAATAAGTATTGATGTGATATTTATATTGCTTGTAGTTATTTTATAAGAGTTAAAATGCGATAGATTTAATAGTTTATTGTTGTTTGCATAAGGTAGACTATGATTGTTTGTATCTTTATACCCTGTATTGAGCTCTGGGAAGTCGGGGAGGGGGGAGGGGGAAGGGAGGGAGGTGTTGGGGAGGGCTGGGGAGAGGGGAGGGGGTGGGGAGGGGTTTTGCTTTGTTAAAAAAATATATTGTAAAACTTTTCAATTAAAAAAAACAGAAACGTTCAAAGTCCATTCTTCTATAGTAGGCAGTTCCTCCTTCTTCCAATATTGCGCTACTAAAAGCCTTGCTGCCGTAATTAGATTCAACATCAATTTAGTACCTATGACAGTAAAATCTGTAATAATACCCAACAAAAACAACTGTGGAGAAAACCTTATCTTTTTCTTAAATATCTTCTGCATGTTCCAAAAAATTTTAATCCAAAAAGCTTTGACTTTTTTACAAGTCCACCATATATGATAATACATTGCATCCTCACAACCACACCTCCAACATTTAGGCTGGCAGTTCAGATACATACTTGCTAATTTTTTAGGGTCTAAGTGCCACCTATAAAACATTTTATAAAAATTTCTCTTAAATTTTGAGCCTGCGTGAATTTTACGTTTCTGACCCAAATCTTTTCCCAAGTATCCATTGTTATAACCTCCTGAAAATCCTGGGCCCACTTTATCATACAATCTTTAACAAGTTCTGTTTCTGAGTCAATTTCTATCAGTGCATTGTATATCCTTCTTATATGTGCTTGACCTTGATCTATAATTTGTTTTACCAAATTTCCATCAGTTATCAAAATACCAACTTTCTGATCTTTCCATCTTGCTTGTAACTGCCCATACTGAAACCAAGTTTGTACAATCTTTTCTTCTTTTAAAATATTATATGGCTTTAATTGCCATACATTCCTTCCTATCCTTAAAATTTCTTTGTATGTAATCACATCATGTTTAAATCCAACACTGATATTTTCTATTACATGTTTAGATATTGCCCAAATTGGTATTTTATAATTTAACTTATGTCTATATTTTTTCTATACTCGCAACAGAGCATACCTTAATATATGTATCTTAAAAACATTATCCACCTTCTTATCATACAATATGCATGCCAACCAAATAACAAATCATAACCCTCAAGATTTAATAATCTCCCTTGTGTTAAATTAAACCAATCACTAATTGATGATAAAGCAGCAGCCTCATAATATAATTTAAAATTAGGCATTTTAAGACCACCTCTTTCACGTATGTCTTGCATTATCTTAAATTTGAGTCGTGGCTTTTTCCCTGCCCAAACAAATTTATTAATACCTTTCTGCTACTCCTCCAAATTTAAATCCTTTTTAAGTATAGGTATCCTTTGAAACAAAAATAAAAATTTTGGCAAGACATTCATTTTTACTGCTGCAATTCTTCCCAATAAGGATAGTTGTAATTTTTTCCAACCATCTAACTCTTTTTGTATTTTTAACCATAACAATTCATAATTATTTTTATATAATTTTACATTTTAAGCCGAAAGAAATACCCCCAAATATTTAATCTTTTTAACTATTTCAAATCCCGTTAACTCTTCTAAAACAACCTTTTGTTCTATAGTCATATTTTTAGACAATATTTTAGTTTTTTTGCGTGTTTATTTTAAATCCAGAAACTTTCCCATATGACGGTATTATCTCCAATTCTACAACTGAGTAAGTCGGTTGACTTACTGTAATAACCAGGTCATCCACAAACGCTCTCAATCTATAATCTTGATCTCTTATTTTAATTCCCTTAATTTTATTTGAATCTCGTATTTTAATCAATAATATTTCCAACATTAAAACAAACAGCAAAGGTGACAACGGACACCCCTGTCTTGTACCCTTTTCAATATTACATGTTTCTGTCAAACTACCATACTTTTAAAAAAACCCCTCTTGTCCATTTGTACATCCAAAACACCGTTCCAGTCCCCCATAAAAATAAAAGATTTATAATCCCACTGAGTAATCTTGCTGTGTAGTAAACTATAAAAGTCTGCTTGTTGTTGATTAGGAGCATATAATCCAACCAAATGTATTTTCTTGCCTTCCACTAATAGTTCAATTATAACATATCTGCCTTGTTTATCTCTTTCAATTAAATTAGCTGTTAAGTTATTCTTAACATAAATAACTACTCCATTTTTCTTGTCAGGAGCAGACGCAATAAACTGTGTACTCAGCCTAAAATTTATCAAATATTTTTGATCAGCTGCTCGAATATGCGTTTCCTGTAGACAAATAACATCATTTCTAAATTGTTTTAAATACTGAAATACTTTCTTTCTCTTGTGCGGAGAGTTTAATCCGTTAACATTCCAAGTTAGAAACTTTGTCGCCATCTTTTGCGACCTGAAGCTTTAGGAGCGCCTCTTCCAAAACCACCTGCACTCTCTTCGGTTTCGCTCCTCCCACTGCTTCACTGTAAGAAGGTTTTTGAGATGTGATTGTAGCTTTCTGTTATTCTTGTTCTTGTCTCATTCGTCTAATTGCCACCCGTGTCATTCTTTGTTCTCTAACCTCTTCTGTTGGCACCTGGGTCTGATTCACTCCTGTAGTTTGCTGGGATTCTTGATCCTTCTGCAGAGTAGCTCCTTCAGCTCCTTGTATACTCTCCATTCGTGACTGACGCTCTCCTTCACCATTCCTTCCTTTAAATTCTGAAGATGGCGGAGAGCCTGCCTTCAAAATATTAGAATAAAAATCTCGTGCCTGCAAAACTGTATTAAGAGTCTATCTCGTGCTTGCATACATCACCGCCATGCCTGCTGGAATCTCCCATCTAAACTGAATCTGCCGTTTCTTTAATTCATCTGCCAAGAAAGCAAATTGTTTTCTTTTCCTTAAAATTCTTGGAGGAATCTCTTTCAGAATTAAAACTTCTTGCTCAGCAACTGTAAATCTATTGTTATAAAAAGGTTGGATGACTACATTTCTAATTGATCTCTTTGTTAAATAAACCACCACATCTCTAGGTAACTTTCTTTGTCTTGCAATCCAAGAATTAACACGAAATATTTTGTCTATATCCCCCATAATATCTTCTGCTGAACGCTCCAAAACCGGTTCAAGTGCTTGTGCCAATAATTCTTTCAAATCTTCCTTAGGATCTTCTTTCAAACCTCTGATCCTCACAGCAAACTCCCTATCCCTATATTGCATCATAACTACATCATCATCAATCTTTTCCATCACATTTTCAGCATCCAACATTTTAGCATCTAATCTCATATTGTTTTGACTGAGCTCTTCCACACGTTCATCCAAACGCTCAATACAAACTGCAAGCCCTTGAAATGCAGCCAAGATGTCTGCTCTTATTTCAGTATTCTTCTCTTCAATAAGTTCAGCTATTTGTTGGGATTATGTTTTTAAAGCATCTTGTAAATCTTTTATTGTTAATGCTGGTGTGGGTGCGGGTGCCACAGGAGGAGGCATCAAAGCCTGTAATGAAGAATGCTGAACTGGCAAAGCACCAGCACTTCTAGGAACTTTAGTTGGTTTAGAAGCCATCTTAATACCCAGTTGATTTCTATTACGCACTTTCACTTTCCACACCGCTTGCAACTTTTTCTCTCAAAGTATTCAGAGTTAAAGTTCAAATACTTGCTATTACAGCATTCTCCTGCACAGCTCTGCCTGCATCCAAGTAATCCACAATTAATTATCAATAGCAGGGATGGTTGCAGCGTCCTGCTCTGCTCCAAAGCCTGGGAGCAGAGGCGTCCCGGAGTCTGGAGCAAATTCAGGCTTCCGGGGGGGGGGCTCACACCCTTCAACCACCAGAGTTTAAACTCTGGTGGTCTAGGGGAGCTCTACCCCTACCTAAACGCTCAACCCCCCCTCTTCTCCTGAGGAGAGGGCTTCCGAGCTGCCAAACAGCTGATCGTCGCTGTTTTTAGCGGCTCTAACGGAAAACAGCGGGGCTGACGGCCAAAACGGCCGCCATCGACGGAGTCTTGCCACCCAGAAGTCTCTGGGAATGATTTCATATTCTACATTAGTTTCTCACATGCAAACTCTTTATATTAAGATTCTGTAATGATACTGATATACAACAGAAAACAGAACTCAAACCAAAGTTACTGTGATATATAGCAGAATTCATTTATTATTATGATAGCAAAAGCATTTAGATTTATATACCACTTCATAGTACATTATAGCAGGTATTTTCAACCTTTTCATCCATTGTACTACTTCTAGGATATGGCAACATCTGAGTACCACCAGTCGCCTAGCAAGGTGTCAAAAACTTGATGACCAAAAAAAAAGGGAAAAAGTGATTTACAAAAGTTCACTTAGTGACCGTTTGAAGTTACAATGGAACTGAAAAAAGTGCCCCCCCCCCAAGGCACAGCTGAGCAAGACAGCTGCCTGCCTGCCCGGCGGCACTCTTCCTCCTATCCGAGGTTTTCATTGTTGTGAGCATTTCTGTTGAGGACTGGCAGCGGGGGTAGGGGTGGGGGGTTGGTTTTTATTCCCCCCATCTGCTGGGTGGTTGAAACAGGTTTTGGTCACTTCACATGAGCATGGAACACTGTGACCGTCATAAATATGAATCAGTTGCCAAGCATCTGAATGTAAATCACAAGACCCTGGGGATGCTCCAACATTCCAGCTGATCGGCGCTTCTTCTGGGCTCAGCAGAAGTGCCGGGATCAGTGCCAAGCTCCAGATGGAGCCTGGCGCTGATCCTGGTGCTTCTGCTGAGCCCTGACAGCCCCAAAGAAGCACTAATCCTGGTGCTTCCGCTGAGCCCTGACAGCCCTGCAGCTCCTGCCATCTCTCGCTCAGACTTGTGCAGTGCTATCACCGGTTCAGCTCATTCCCCTCTCCTGCTACCACTTTTCTAGGATGGTCGCGTACCACCTGCCAGATGCCAATGTACCGTGCCACTGGTTGAAAAGCCCTGCTTTATAGCACTCTCTAAGTGGTTTACAGAGTTAACATATTGCCCCCAACAATCTGGGTTCTCATTTTACCAAACTTGGAAGGGTGGAAGGCTGAGTCAACCTTGAGCAGGTCAGAACTGAACTCCTGGCAGTGAGCAGAGTTAGCCTGCAATACTGCATTCTAACCTCTGCACTATCATGGCTCCTTATACATTATTTTGATTTACATCTGCCTTTCTGTTCATATGGCATTCATAGATCAATAGTAGAAGATATGTTTGCACACAAAGAATCACACATTCAATAAGTAATATTTACTTTAAGGCTAGGAAATATCTTTATCTGAGACTTAAATATAGTCTTGTCAGTTAAGGCAGACAGCCTCATATAGCTGATTCTGTGTAAAACAGCTTCATATGCTCAGTAAACTAGTTAATTTATACATTACATCATCTTCATTCTCCTTTTCCATATTAAGTCATTTAATACACAATTCTTATACAAAAAAGAAGATTCAATCATTGGTACATTTTATCTATATCCTTGAATCATGCTGTTATTTTATAACTGATCCCACCAGGATGGTTGAAATTACATGTAGGTATATACTTGAGTATAAGCCGAATTTTTCAGCCCACTTTTTGGGCTGAAAAAATCCACTTCGGCTTATACTCCAGTGAACAAAAAAAAGAACTGTCCCTTTGTTCGGGCCAGGCTGCTGAGAGAAGGGAGCGGCAGAGCCTTGCAGAGCTGGTAGAGGTGGCGGCAGTCCAGCGTTGTTTCTCCCCCTCGTGCGTGCGTGTGTGTGTCAGACCCACGGGAATGGCTGGTAGGGAAGCGGCATTCCGGCATTCCCCCCCTTCCTGTGTCGAGCCCACGGGGCTTGACACACAGAGAAACGCAAATGCCGGACTGCCGCCACCTTTACTAGCCATTCCTGCGGGTCTGACACACACACACACACGCATGAGGGGGAGAAACAACGCTGGACTGCCACCACCTCTACCAGCTCTGCAAGCCTTTGCTGCCCCTTCTCTCCGCTGCCTGGCCTGAACAAAGAGGAGCCGAAGGGAGCAGCTCTGCAAGGCTCTGCCGCTCCCTTCTCTCAGCAGCCTGGCCTGAACAAAGGGACGCCCCTTCGTTCGGAACAGGCAGCGGAGAGAAGGGGCGGCAGAGGCTTGCAGAGCTGGTAGAGGTGGCGGCAGTCCAGCGTTGTTTCTCCCCCTCGTGCGTGTGTGTGTGTGTGTCAGACCCGCAGGAATGGCTAGTAAAGGTGGCGGCAGTCCGGCATTTGCATTTCTCTGTGTGTCAAGCCCCGTGGGCCCGACACACAGGAGAGGGGGGACGCCGCTTCCTTACCAGCCATTCCCGCGGGTCTGACACACGCACGCATGCATGAGGGGGGGAAACGCCGGACTGCCGCCACCTCTACCAGCCGTTCCCGCAGGTCTCACACACACACACACACACACACACACACGAGGAGGGAAACAACGCTTGACTGCCGCCTCCCTAGCAGACCTTCCCTGCGGGATGTGCTGCCAGGAAGCCTGGCAGCCTCATGAGCGGACCCTGCGAACCGCGGCCCGAGCCAGCTCCGGGATGCTGCCAGAGTCAACAAGCGGCTCGTCGTGGCACAGAATATAGATATGTTGCTAAGAAGGAGCCAAGCTTATACTTATACTCGGCTTATACTCGAGTCAATAACTTTTTCCAGTTTTTTGGGGTAAAATTAGGGGTCTTGGCTTATACTCGAGTCGGCTTATACTCAAGTATATACGGTATATCTTCCAGTGCTGATTTCTAAATCAGGCACAGTATTATTTTTCCTTTCCTGATAATTTCAATGTCACTGTGGCAAGTCTGGGTTTATTTTAATCGAAGTATCTTAATTTCTAATTTTGTTTTGGGGATATATATCTGCCATCACAAACACAAAATTTCTGATATTTCTTATAAAAACCCAGATGTCTTACATTAGATATTTAATAATCTGCCCATCCAGTAAGATCTGGAAGAGAGATCCTGCTGAAGGTCCCATTTCCAAGAGTTCCGTTTACAGAGATCCTATAGCAAGGCCTTCTCTTATGGAATAACTTGCCTCCCTCTTTCCTAGTACGTTTTCATGAAGCAGTAAAAATGTAGCTCTGGGAGAACATTTGGGAGATATTAGGTGTTGATAAACTATTCAAATTAATCAGCGCTATTTTAATGTACACTATAGACTCCTCTTCTTCCTAGTTATTCCCACACTATGGCAGGATCTGTGTGTCAGCAAAGCCATCTCCATTTAGTCAAACCAGGGCATCTTCAGGGGCGATACCCACATATTCCACGTCCTCCTTGATGCGATCCATCCATTTTTTCTTGGGCCTGCTATGGGGTCGCTGGCCATCAAGGTCCAGACATATGGCTGTCCTTCCCACTGAGTCTTTACTGTGTACAATGTGTCCATACCACCTAAGTCTTCCAATTAATCCTATGGTATAGTGTTGAAGGTGGAGGTTCATTCTCTGAGCTTGTGGCTTTGTTTGGTCAGTAGGTCTTGTGATGGGGAGTCATGTCAGGTGAGGGTCACTGGGAGATGAAGTGCTGGTGGGGACGGTTGTGTGGATTGGTTGAGGGTTGGTGCCATCGGTGGTTGACTGTGCAGTTGATTTGAATTGTGAGAGTTTGTAGGTTTCCATCCGTTACTTCTTGACCTATCTTCAGGTGTTTTGGAGAATAGGTTGAACAACTCCTATCTGTCACAGCCCCTCAAATATTTATTTTATTTAATTCCATTTATATCCCGCCCTTCTCCGAAGACTCAGGGCAGCTTACAAGTTTAGCAGTAGCCTTCATTCTATGTATATGCCTGCTTATTAGGGCTTTCACACACACCCCAAGCGGCATTATTACAAAGTCAGCTTATTTCCCCCCAACAATCTGGGTCCTCATTTTACCTACCTCAGAAGGATGGAAGGCTGAGTCAACCTTGAGCCTGGTGGGACTCGAACCTGCACTAATTGCAGGCAGCTGGTGTTACTTAAGGAGGCATTAGCCCACTGCTCCACCAAGGCTCTATCTATCATCTATTTAAATCTCTCTAATCTCTCTATCTATCTATCTATCTATCTATCTATCTATCTAAATCTCTCTATCATCTATTTAAATCTCTAATCTATCTACCTATCATCCATATCTATCATCTATTAGGAGACTGCTTTCAAGTCACCCCTAGTCCTTCTCTTCTTTAGACTAGACATACCTTTAAACTTTCATACTATGGTTAGCCTCCAACAACTAATCATCTTTGTTGCTCTTCTCTGCACTTTTAGACTTGCTATCTTTTTTAATCATAGTGAGCAAAACTGGATGCAGTATTCTAAGTGTGGAATACTGGATAAGTATTGGACAAGATTTTCTTGCCTAGACTTGTATTCCTAACTTTATGCTGTCTTATGCTGTCATACACACATGAACACACAACAGGAGTCTTTATTAAGGCTTCCAAGTCTGAATTGGTATTCTGCAGCTGGCACCAGCTCAACCCCAATGAGTTCCACAGGCTACTCAAATGAAGCCAACACTATTCCTCAAGGCAAAAGCAAGTCCAGTCCACTAGGTAAAAGCAAGTTTCCAAGGCAAAGGCAAGGCAAGGGAAACAGCTGCAGAGACACAATACAAAGTTCAAGGCAGCAAGAAAACAAACATATTGTTCCCAGCATTTCTTTATCTGTGTGCTGTTAAATAGCCAGCTTCTAGTGCACCCCATCAAAAAAGGTGAGGCTGCCTCCTTGCAAGTAATCTGGCTGACTTTAGCTGCTCCTGCCTTTTCTCTGCCCTATGTGTTCTTGCATCAGGTGCAGAAGCAATTCCTCTTCCTCATCACTGACTACAGCTGCACACTTCAGCCAAATCACCCTCAGACGGCTGTTTGGAGCCATTGACCAACTCCCCTCTTGACGTGCTCAGAACTGGTTCATCTTCCTCCGAGGTGACATATGGAGAGGTATCTGGGGAAGCATCTGAGGGAGTCACCACAAATCTGTCTTTTATAGTACTGTTTTTGTTAAATTGGACTTTTTTGTTTTGTTTTGTTTTGTGTAAAGACAGATGCAAAGAATGAATTTAATAGTTCCCATTTCTGCTGCCTGTTACCTTCATGCCACCTTCTCCCTTTAGTGCACTTATTGTTTCCTTGACTTTCACCTTGTTTTTTATATGTTAAAGAAACTTTTAAAATTATTTTTGACATTGATTCTTGGTTTTTTTCCTCAGTGGTAAGCTAGATTGTGCATTTATAGTTTCATGTTTTAGTTTCCCAAGCTTCTTGAATTGCTTTCCCTTTTAATTTTCATCCATGGAATCCTTGCCAAGCTCTAAGTTTGTTGAAATCAACTCTTGTAAAGTCTAAGATACTATGTTGACTTTGTTCTATTGCTTATGTCTGCATTATGTTGAATTCCAGTATAACATGGTTACTACCTCCCAAAGTTCCAGCAGCTTCAACATCTTCTATCGCTTTACAGTATCCTTATTAGTAAGAATTAAATGAAGTACAGCTAACCCTCTAGTTTCCTCCTCTACATTTTGAATGATAAAGGTGTCCATTAGGTTCATCAGAACATGTTTGATCTTCCACTTGGTGCAGTTTGTCTCCTAGTTGATGGCAGGGTAATAAAGTCCTTATTACAATTGTAGTGTTCTTCCTGCACACCTTAAGCTAACTGATTAGCAAATTTTTATTGATTTCCTCTAGTTTGGTGGTCTGTTGCAATATTACTCTTTTTTCCTTTTATATTAACCCAAATGCATTGAAGGTTTTCATTTTTGCATTCTATAATGGTGTAGTTATTTCTTTTATCTAATGCAACTCCACTCCTCTTTTGTTTATGGTTCTATAGTGTCTAAGATGAGGTAGCTAACAGAGACTTAAAGCAACGCTGATTATTATATTCCTTCATTTAAGATTGTCACTTTCTAGGGCTGAAGATGAAAAATCAAACATCACAGAAACTACTCCTGTATGCTGATAGAAGATATTTATATACAACTGCCCATTATCTGCTTTCCCTTCAGCTACCTTTTAGTAGTAGAAGCAGTAGGTCTTTTAAATCCATCTCCTGTCATCCTCCTGTATTTTTTTATTCTGGGTTCAGGGCATTATTTAAAATTTTGGCAGCATGCCATGGACTTTTTCATAAAATGGTTGCCTTGGTAGATGCAACATCTGCTTAGCAGAAGGCAAACAGGTAATGTTGCTTCTTCTTACCCTTTCTAATTCCCATATAGATGCCCTACTACATTTGTCTGTGTATTTATTTATATGGTTAATATCCTATGTTTTGTTGAAGGTAGCCTACATTATATTTTCTCCTCCTGGTTTCCCTCACAACAATATCCCTGTAAAATAGATTTGGCTGAGAAAGCACAATTGGCTCAATGACACAAAGTGAGTCCTTGAAGCTAAGAATACACAAGAGTTTGGGTCTTCCTACTCATTGTCCGGCATCTTCAACATGAAAACATACTGAATTTTTTCCTAAGTGGCTGGGCACATTTGAAATAAAGCATTAAGTCACCCAACATTTATGGCTTTTAAGGAAGCCTATGTGGATTAACATGGAGATGATTTACCGTATTATAAAATAAGGACAATGGATATGTCAGTTTTTCTTTTTCTTTTTTTTAAAAGCCAGATGGGCCAAGGACCTTGCCAGGTCCATCAATGCCACTCTATTTTCTGGCTCCTACTCTTAATTGATTCAGATGCATAAATTTCCAGTATCAACATGTTGTTTTTTTGCATAAAGATTTGCTCTTAACAACTGTCTTATATAGTATACTTTTGCAAATCTCATTTTATATTAATCAAAATTTAATTATTACTCAAAGAAAAAGATAGTTAAAGATTTACCATGCCTAGAAATACCATTTCTTCTTCTCTAATTTTCAAAGTTTTCTTCCACTGGGTGTGTCCACGCCAAATCTGTATTGTAAAACCAAAAGGTATTTAATTGCCCTTCTTACAGTTTCTTTTACTGCAACAAGGAAAATAAATTAAAAAATGAAAAATAGATTGTATAAATTATATAAACAGAATAGGGATAATATCCATTTTCCTTCTCAGTATATGGTATAAAATAATTTGGAAGCTATCCTCAGTTGATTCTGTTGACATTTGCAGACTTATTTTTATTCTATTCATATTATAGCATTTCTATTTCCTTTCATACAATTTTATAGACATGATACATAAGATAATGTGCAAAGAACATCAGTTCAGAACTTCCTTTTTAAAACTATAATATACTGAATTAAAAAGAGAATAAAAAAGAATGTGTAGTACTATAAATTGAATTATTTTAATTCTTAAACATTTTTTCAAAAGTATTTTCATATTCAATCATATTGAAGATATTGTTTGAACTTTTGTTCTGATTATTGGCTCCCTTAATGGATATAGAGTACCACTGGACATTTTTTCCTGAATTTATTTAAATTAATTACAAGCCTTTTATGGCATGACTCAAATTACTCTGAAGAATTTCACCCTTAGCTTCCAAATGACTTAACTCAACTGCAACTCTTTTTTTTCAAACTTATTTGTATAAAATAGTAAATATGATCTGAGGACATCTCAGTGTAACAAATGTCTCTTATGGCATTCCTTATAATTGATGAATATATGAATTATTGTTTTTAGTTCCTTATAATTCAATTCAATGAATTAAAAAGAACAGAAAATTACAGTGCCCTTGCTTGGGGACAAGAAGGAATTCTTCCAAACATGTTTTTTACAGCCTTGGATAGGATGGTATAGGTGGAAGAAAGCGACCCAAGTTTTCTTCTGGACAGCTCTCACTAAAAATAAAAACATACAGTTTTCCTGAATATATCTATAGAAAGCAAGATAGACTATAACTGTTATTATTTACAAATTATTTATAAATTTGCACATATTTAAACACAAACACCAATACATATAATTACAAAATTATATATTAAATATGATAAATATAGAAATTAATT
Source organism: Vipera ursinii (assembly GCF_947247035.1). NCBI lineage: Eukaryota > Metazoa > Chordata > Lepidosauria > Squamata > Viperidae > Vipera > Vipera ursinii. The sequence continues at coordinate 187,984,078 of NC_139512.1, forward strand.
CTCATTGGCATTATATGCTGAGGATAACACTATGGTTTATTTCTGATTTTCACCCTTTATTCTGGCTCCAATGCACATGATTAATCTATTTAATATTATATTATTTGGTCTAATACAGAGATTTATTCTTTACTATACTAGATAATTGTAGTTATAGATAAAATGAATTTATTAAGTATTTTTATTCAATGTGACATTTCTAAAACTTACAATTAAAGGATAAAGAATCCCTATGGAAATCCAGAGTCTGGATGAAGGCAATCACTACAAATACCTGAACATCTTTCAAGATGACAACATCAAGCATATTGAAGTTTAAAAAAAGATTAGAAGTGAGTACATCAGAGAGAGAAGAAGTCCAAACTCAGGAGAGGCAATATCACCAAGGCTATTAACACTTGGGCAATTCCAGTCATAAGATATACAGCTGAAATAGTGGACTGGACTCAAGCAAAACTAAAAGTCCTACATAGGAAGACTAGAAAAATAATGATAATGAATCATGCCCTTCATCCACGCAGCAATGTTGATAGACTACTTACCAAGGAAAATAGGTGGGTATAGAGTGTTTCTAGTACATCAGGTTGTTGGAGAATAAAAAAGGGCATTGGAAGAATATCTGAAGGACAGTGAAGAAAATAAATTGAAGCTAGTAAACCAAGAAGACTTACTGAGTACTGGAGAGACCAAACTAGCTTACAAGAAAGACCAAATGCAGAACAGAAAAAAGGGATGGAAAGACAAACCATTATATGACCAATACATTAAAAAATAGCAGGGAAAATAGATAATAACAAGACCTGGCAAGGATTAAGAGCAGGAAAGTTGAAGTAAGAGACAGAGTGGCTAATTCTGGCTGCATAACACCAGGCCATAAGAACAAATGCACACAAACTCAGGACTGAGAAGATAGCAACAGACAGCAAGTGCTGCCTCTAAAGAAGAGGCTGAAGAAACAGTTCTTCACCTGGTCAGCTGCTACAAGAAGATCACACAAACTGACTACAAACAATGCAATGACAAACTAGCAACAATGGTACATTAGAAGATCTACAAGAAATACCATCTGCCTGCAAGTAATAAGCTAAATTGACAGGCACCTGCCACGTAACATTCCAGACTTAACAATTGTTAATAAGAAAGATAAAAAAGTCTGGATAGGGACATGGCAGTACCTGGAGACAGCAGAACAGAAGAGAAAGAACTGGAGAAAATAACAAAATACAAAGATCTGTAAATAGAAATAGAAAGTCTGTGGCAAAAGAAAGCAAAGGTAGAACCAATAGTAATAGTATCCCAAAACAACTGGAGCGCCAGGAGAACACCATTGGCATTGACAAAGTTACCACTGGTCAACTGCAAAAGGCAACTTTACTCAGAACAGTTTACATCCTGCGATGATACCTTTAACACCATCAAACATCAACATCTGCCTATTCCAGGTTCTTGGGAAGGACTCAATAGGTTGATAAAAATGTCAAATTCAGTTTAAATATCTAGCTGACTGTGCAACAAATCAGTAATAAGTTTTTTTTGAGAGGAATAGTAAGCACTCTAAAAATTAATTTAATTTCCAGGTTAGTTTAGAGTTTATGTGGAATTCTCATAAATATTTTGGGGGAAAACTCAGAATATTACTCTATTAATTTGTATGGGGTTTTTCATTTCTGAAGATAGCTCTGAAAACAACACAATTGTACATTTGTCAATTTTGCTTTCCTGAATCTTGAATTATGCATATATTTTGAGGTACTAAATTTTGGGTATATATTCAAGAAGTAAAAAAGAAATGTGTAATTCACTGTGTTGCAATGAATAACTGCATAACTGAACAGTGAAAATAATGCTTCATTAAAACTATTATTTATTTTTCCCCCGGGGGAACTACTTTTGAACTACTTATCTGTTATATAGAAATGGATGCTTGGTATCCTTTTTATTGCTAATCCTTCAGTATGGGAAAGATAAGTTAAACTTTCTAATTATTTAGAGCAAGGATCCCCAACTCCCAGTCCACAGCCTGTTGGAAAAGTATTGTGCAAGTGGCAAGTGAGTGCATGAAGTTTCATTTGCACATAAACCGGATAAGGTTGAAAGTGCAAACCCGTCCCCTCCTCCACACCACTGGTCCATGCAGCCAAAAAGTTTGGGGACCACTGACTTAGAGAATTAAAGACCTGACATTACAACTTAAGAACAAACTGCTTAAAAATATGTATCAATTATTACAATGAAATACAATCATCCTTACAAAGATCGATTGATAAAAAAGATATACCAATATTTATTAGAACAGGATTTATTAGAAGAACAGGTAAAAGAAACAATGTTAACCTGGAGTAAAAATTTTGGTTATAATATTGACTTAGATAATTGGCAACTACTATGGGATAGAAATAGGAGGTTAACGCTAGCCACCTCCTATAAAGAGAATTTGTACAAGATGTTTTATAGATGGCATCTTCCCCCTACAAGGTTAGCAAAAATAGACAAAAAAAATCTCACCAATGTGCTGGTAATGCAGAAGGCTTCCAGGGACTTATTATCATATGTGGTGGGAATGTTCAGAAGCAAAAAAATTTTGGCAGCGGATTAAAATTGGTTGGAAGAAATATTACGACGAAAAATTGATTTAAAATCAGAATTTTTTTTATTAGGGATTATTAACGATAATCTAGGTAAAGCATCTCTCTACTTATTAGTAGATATCTTAACCGCAGCAAGACTGGCATATGCCCAAAAATGGAAAAGAAAGGAAACACCCACTGAAGAAGAAATAATAGATAAAATTTTATCCTGTGCTGAAATGGACAGGTTAACCCTAGAGCTCAAAAATAAGAACGAAATGGAGTATTATGAAATTTGGCAAAATTTATACATTTGGTTAGAGTTAAGGAGGATTGCTAAGATGAACACTGTTTGATTGGTTGATAATGTAAGGATTTTTTTATTAGCATCTATATAATGGACATAACTGAAAGATACGTAAATATAACGCTGAGGACTGAATGACAGTTTACTAAAAAAACCGACAGATCTTACATGTACATTTTTTTATACTCTGTCCTGTTATAGATTGTATTTTAGGTTTTTGTTATTTCTTTCTGCAACGTAAAATAATACTAATAGTAGTGTTGTAGCTAGGGAAGTTGAATCATGTCCACTTTTGTTTTTAAATGTGTATTTAATAAAATTTTCCAAAAAAAAGAAAAATAATCATCCTTTACTGAAACTGTTATATCACATTTTATATATGAAAGTATGAAAATATATGTTGTTTTATTTTTCCCCTTTTAATTAAACAAAAGTGAACAATAATATAAAAACAGATATGAACATTTTCCATAGATAGAACATTAAAAAAATGAATACAAATCCACTTTTCAATGGAACATGTTTCTAACAAGTATATGTTTTACCCTTTGAATGCACATTGCTGCAGTTTCAACATCTGGACCTTTTGTACCCTGAAGCCTGGCTAATCGTTCTCTCTTTTCTTCAAGAAAGATTTGCTTCATGAATGTAGCCCTGAGTCGGCCCTGTCGAGCTCGCTCAGCTATCTGAATTACTCTAACAGCTTCCTCTAAAAGCATGACCTTCACAGGTTTTTTCTGCAATATAAAAATGAAGTTTAAGAGAAAACTCAGTACTTATTTTTAGTAAGTGCACCACATCAGTCCTGTAGGCAGGTATCATTTTGACCCCAGGATAATTCCAAATACATTATTTACCTCTTCCTACTTTGGGGGGAAAAATGCATCTCGAATGCTTATTTATATTCTCAAACTTCTGTCCTTGAAGGAATACATTGACTAATTCATTTAAAGCTTTTATATGGCTACCCAGCTTGAACAGCATAATTCTAGATCAGGGGTCTTCAAACATGGCCCTTTTATGACTTGTGGACTTCAACTCACAGAATTCCTGAGCTAGGCACGCTGAGAATATTCTCAAATATTCTCTTTAATTAAGTCATTATGATATTCAGATCACAAGTAGTCCTTGCTTAATGATGCTAATTGTGATCAGAATTTCCTCCCTAAGCAAGTGATTATAAAGTGTGATGTCACATAACTGCCTTGCTTAGCAGTCAATTCCAGCAATTCTCATTACAATTGTTAAGTGAGAATCAGGTGTCTGGGGAATGGGACCTGCAATGTGGCTGGGTGCTGCAGAATGAGTGCAGCTGAATGGCATGAGTGAGCGGGGATGGGCAGGTGTTGTGGAATGGTGGGCACTGTAGTCCAAGTATGGGCAAGTAGGCAACTGCCTGCCTTTTGGGATCTGCACTTGCTTTGCTGCCTGGGGATTCCCTGGGAGAAAAAGCAGTAGAGCAATTTGTGACCTATTCTTCTGGCTTCCCCATTAACTTTGCTTGAGGAAAGCTGGCAAGGAAGTTGTTGTAACTGCAAGCCAGTTGCAAAGTGCCAAAATTGCAATCATGTCACTACCAGGATACTGTGACAGTTGCAACTTTGAGGATTGGTCATAAGAACCCTTGTTCAGCATCACTGTGACTCTGAATGGTCACTGAACAAGTGGTTGCTAAATGAGGATTACCCGTATCCTCAGTTTGTTATATTGATATACTTACAGGTTCATCTTCATACATTCCGGCATCCAACATGATCTGAGCAAGGATTCTCTCTCTCTCTTTTAATACTTTAATTTTCTCCTTGATAAAGTACCTTGGAATAGGGATTTCAATGTTATCCTGTTGAAGAGAAACATATATTTTTAAAAACTGTGTTACTTACACATACAGTATCTTCCTTCCTATCTTATAAACGAAGGGCTCAGTGTTTGGATTAGTATTATTATTTATTTATTTATTTAGTATTGTCAATAGTGCTATTTTTCCCCACAAAAATAACTTGGACTGAGAAAGTGTAAATGACCAGAAATCATCCAACGAGTTTCTGTAAATGAAGGCAGACTTGAACCTGTGTCTACCCATTCTAATTCTAACACTGAATCACAGCCAACATCCCAGAAGACAAACTCAGAATCCAAAAAGATCCAGACAAACTTGAATAATGGGCCCTATCCAACAAAATGAGTTTCAATGTGGAAAAAAGCAAAGTTTTACATCAAAGGCACAATTACAGATTGGGCGAGATCTGGCTTAAAAACAGTAACTGTGAGAGAGACCTTGTAGTCCTAGTGGACGATCACTTGACTATGTGCCAGCAGTGTGCAGCAGCAACAAAAAAAAACCCGAATATAGTCCTGGGTTGTATAAACAGAGGCATAGAATCAAGATCACGAGAAGTATTAATACCGCTTTATAAAACCCTAGTAAGACCACACCTGGAATACTGCAGCCAATTTTGGTTACCATATTAAAAAAAAAGATGTTGACAAGTTTGGAAAAAATTCAGAGAAGACCAAGTTAGATGATCAAAGGCCTGGAGACTAAAACATACGAAGAATGGCTGCGGGACTTGAGTTGGCCGCTAGTCTAAAGAAAAAGAGAAATAGGGGAGACATGATAGCAGTATTCCAGTATTTCAGGGGCTGCCACAAGGAAGAGGGGGTCACTTTGTTCACCAGAGCACCAGAGGGAAGGACAAGAAACAATGGTTGGAAACTGATCAAAGAGAGAAGCAACCTGGTATTAAGGAGAAGCTTCCTGACAGTGAGGACAATCAACCAGTGGAACAATTTGCTTCCAGAAATCGTGGGCGGGTGCTCCATCTCTGGAGATTTTTAAGAAGAGACTATTCTATTCTACTTCAAAATGAAAGTAGCTTAAAACAGCTGTATCACAACAGACCAATAATTGCTCTATTGTAAAGATAAGTGATGCAAAAGATGGGAAGAGCATATGCCTCCTCTGGTAATTAACTATTTTGCTATATGGTAATATATCTGTTTATATATTAGAGTACATACTAGTATGTACTAGGCTTTTCAACCGGTGGGTACGCGTACCACTAATGGTACGTTGTCACCTGGCAGGTGGTACGCATACGACAGGTTGAACAGCACTGTAAAAAAAAGTGTAAAAAAAAAGTGTAAAAGTGGATGAGGTAAAGCAGCAGCAGCGCTGTACAGGCTTGTGGGAAAGTCAGCTGGAGCTGCATGTTGCCTGGGTCCTAAAGCCCAGGATCAAAGCACACAGCTCCAGCTGACTGGCGGTGACCTTGGGGGCAGCAGGCAGTCTCACGCAGTCTTCGTGTGAAGATTAAGCTGGAGCTGCGTGACGCATTGCCTAGGTCCTGCTGAGAGCCCAGGATCAGCGCACACAGCTCCAGCTGATTCAGGGTGGCAGGTGGCCTCACCCAATCTTCAGGCAGAGATTCAGTTGGAACTGCGTGTGGCATTGCCTGCCTGGGTCCTGTGGAGAGCCCAGGATCAACGCACGCAGCTCCAATTGATTGGGCGTGGCAGACAGCCTCATACAGTCTTCAGGCAGAGATTCAGCTCCAGCTGATTGGGAGTGACAGGTGGCCTCATGCAGTCTTCAGGCAGAGATTCAGCTGGAGCTGCGCGAGGCATTGCCTGGGTCCTGCTGTGGGGGAGAGAAGAGAGGATATAAAGGGGGTGAGAGAAAAGAGGATATTAAAGGACTACCTGTACTTTATCACTTTTTTCTGTTTTCTTTTTGGGTCATCAAGTTTTTGACACCTTGCTAGGCAACTGTGGTATTTGAATATTGCCATATTCTAAAAGTGGTACAATCAGTGAAAAGGTTGAAAAGCCCTGTACTAGAGTATATACTAATATATATTCTAAATATATATACTAATATATACTCTAAATATAAATTTACAGTAATACTATAATCTGATTTTTTAAAAAACAAAACTACTAGAAATCATCATTTATCATAGCAGAAATATTAATTTCGGTATTTCTGAGATAAAAATCATAAATTTTGCAATGCAAGAATTGGAAACACCAACAACCATAGGACAGTGAGATTCTGGTGTTTTGCTATACGATCTTCTTAAATAACATTGGGCATTGATAGAAAACTCTGATTTTTAAATAAATTTAAAATAAATAAAATAACAGTCAAAAAACCAAAATAAAAAGCTGTACTAGCTTGGGACTGGATGCAGGACAAGAAAATATGCATTTCTGAAGTATACTTACAGGGGATAATTTAAGATCCTGTAAAATGTCATCAAAGTAATGGTATTCTGAGTATTCCAATTCTACCATTTCATTCTTCAATTCCAAGATACGGCCCATTACACCATCCAGCACTTGACGAATAATTAAGCGTTTTTGTGGGTGAACAATCTGGTCATAAGCTGATTCTAAGTTGTGAAATATTTGCACATATTTGATGTAGAAAGTAGCAAGCATCTGAAAAATTAATAGGTGGTCTTTCAGTGGCTTTTGGGACTTCTCTTCAATCTCCTTTTGCAACAAGCAGTTGAGAGATTCTTGGGCTTCTGCCCATATTTTATTGTAAGTGCTAACAGGAAGAGGAAAAAAAGTGTTAGTTCTTAAAGGAAGCATTAAATAATATAAAATTGTCAATAAAATCTTATAGATGTCAGTTTGAAATAAATCCCATTCTAATTCAATTAAATTAAATTAAATGTAATTGTCAGATTATATAAAATTCTACACTCATGAATTCATGATTTGGGGAACTACAGCTATTAAATCTGATAGTGTCTTTTTAATTAATTCATTTGGAAATAGTTCATTTGGCTTCAAAGAAGACTGTTGTGCACCACCCCCACCACTCCCGAAGATGTCACTGGACCCAATGATTCTGGTGTCAAACCTTCAAACAATTCTGTCTGCAGCCATCTTTACTTTGTTTTTGATTGCCACAGCCATGGAAGGGGGGAGATGTGTTCTTTTAGTTTAGCCATAACAAATACTTTCTTGTGGGAACCAAGGTCAAGCTGCCTAAGTTTTGGTGGGCTGGAGATGCCGTTAGAAAGCCTGCCAAAGTAGTTAATTGGGGATTGTGATTTATAACAACTGTAGGAGCGGGGAGTTCACCTTTACTTTATAAACTTTGGGGGGTGGGAATTTTCAGTCTTGGATTCACCTTTGTTCGTGCCGATACTATGTAGCCATTAAAAGTATTCTTTGAGGAAAGCAATTGCCTGAGAGTTCTTATTTCTACTGGTCTCATCTATCGGAACCATGACATCTGGAAAATTATCCAGCCTCCAACATTCTTTTTTTTTTAAGAATTAAGAAAGGTGATCAACAACTCCAGGGAATCCTGGAGGAGAATATCTGAACCCATTTTAATCTCATTTCAGGATTAATAACTGTGTGGATTATTGCATTTGTCAAAGTATTATTGTGCTTGTCAAAGACATCTGGCAGAGCCAGCATGGGGATGGTTTACTGATTTTAGTGAATCTTGAACTCTTGGCAGCTTTCAAATACAGTATTTGTCTGGATCGGTTGCGTAATTCTTTTTTTTTTTTGCAGTCAGTCCCAGTATTGATAGACAAGGAGAGATAAAGTCTACAACCCCTTATTTCTGGGATGCCTGAGCGATTGATGCTCTTGCCCCTTTAGTTTAATATCTACAGAAATTGTTGTGTAGAAATATCCATCAATTGGGATCAGGTAATCCTTGACTTACTATCACTTGTTTAATGACCATCTGAACTTACAACGGCACTGAAAAAGTGACTTACGATCATTTTGCACACTTACGAGTGTTGTAGCATCCCCATGCTCATATGATTAAAATTCAGATGCTTGGTAACTGGTTATTTATGACAGTTGCAGTGTTCCGGGGTCATGTGACCCCCTTTTGGGACCTTCTGACAAGCAAAGTCAATGGGGAAGCCAGATTCATTTAATAACTGTGTTACTAACTTAATAGCTGCCGTGGTTCACTTAACAACTGGGGCAAGAAAGGTTGTAAAATGGGGTAAAATTCACTTAACTGTCTCACTTAGTAACAGAAATTTTGGGCTCAATTGTGGTAATAAGTCAAAGACTAGCTATATTGCCACCTCCTTACTGATAACAAGTATCTTGATCTCAGGCCAACCAAGTGATACTGTTGAAATCTTATTGTTTAGAAGTTTTGTTGGTGTAAAGGGGCGCCATGCAGTTGGTAGATGTTTCAGGAAAAATTTAGTCAGTCGTTGGGCAGATGGGAGTCCTTTGAGGTGATAAAATGAGCCTGCTTCGAGAACAGATCTATCACAGTCCAGATGACAGCATTTCCTCTTGTTTTGGGTAGGTCTACTATAAAGTCCATAGCTATTTCTTCCCATGCTTAAGAAGGGTCTGCCGACTGCAGTAGCCCAGGGGTTTTCCCTGCAATTCTTTTCATGGTGGCACATACAGTACAACTCCTGACATAGTTTTCTACATCTCATTTTAGCCCCGGCCACCAAAATTGCCGGCAGATGAGGTGTAGAGTTTTTAAATATCCGAAGTGTCCAGCCTGTTTTGCATCATGGCTGTGTTTAAGAGCATTGAGACGGAGGGCTTCAGGTAGATATAATTTTCCCCCCTTGTATGCCAAACCATCCCTGCATGTTAGGGAGGTTTGATTATCTTTGAACTATTGATCGGTAAGGAGCTCTCGTTTTATCTTCTTCGCTCCTGGGTCATCAGGATTAGGGGTTCTGCGAGGTGAGAGTTGTGCCGCAGGTTGTGAATTGGGGATAATTGCCTCGTGGACCTTTTCATGTTTGCTTTTGTACTGTGGCAATCGGGATAGCGCATCAGCAAGAAGGTTTTTTTCTTCCTGGTATGTACTTTAGAGTAAAATTAAAATGGTTAAAGTACTGTGCTCATCACACTTGCTTTGGGGGAAAATTTTCGGGGAGTTTTTAGTGCCTCTAAATTTTTGTGATCTGTCCATACTTCAGAAGGCACCTTGGTCCCTTCTAGTGTCGCCAGTTGAATAGCTCCCACCTAATTGCAAAGGCCTCCTTCTCCCAGACTGTCCATCTCCTCTCGCCTTCCCCAATTTTATTCTTTTGCAGTAACACAGCTCCGACTGCCACATCACTCACATCTACTTGAATTACGAAGGGCTCCTCTTGGCAGGGGTGCTTTAGAACCGGTTCAGCTGCAAATAGTCTTTTTAAATTCTCAAAAGCTTTCTGACAACTCATAGTCCATGCTAGTGGTTAGCCAGGTCGCAGTTTTCCCCATCCCTTGTGTTTTGAGTGGTTCTGTAAGTGGTAGAGGAATCTCGGCAAAAGAGGGAATGAAATTTATTTGGCAAGGAAAAAAAGCTAGAATCAGACTGAAAATGTTACAAGAAGCAAAAGAAAGTAAAGGATTTGGACTGCCGGACTGGACATATACTACCATTATGCTACCATTATACTATATTAACATGGCTTAAAGATGGATAATGTTGTTGTTGTTGTTGTTAGTTGCGAAGTCATGTCCAACCCATCGCGACCCCATGGACAATGTTCCTCCAGGCCTTCCTGTCCTCTACCATCTTCTAGAGTCCATTTAGGTTCATGCCTACTGCTTCAGTGACTCCATCCAGCCACCTCATTTTCTGTCGTCCCTTGGGGGCTGGGTGGGTGTGGCTGGGTGCTCACGGCCAGATTCACTTAACAGGCATGTTACTAGCTTAATAATTGCAGTGATTCACATAACACCTGTGGCGTGAAAGCTCATAAAATGGGGCAAAACTCACTTAACAATTGTCTTGTTTAGAAATAGAAATTTTGGGCTCAATTGTGGTCGTAAGTCAAGGACTACTTGTAGTTTCTAATAGGTATGTGCAGCACTTTAAATGAAGGAAAATGAGTGCTTTGCAGCATATAGGGCAGAGGTCCCCACCCTTTTGGGCACCAGGGACCAGTTGTGTGGAGAGAGATTTTTTTCCCATGGACCAGACGGCGTGTGGCTTTGTGTGCTGCCTGCATCTGCTTGTTTGTGCAGCCCAGATCTGGTCCATGGACTGGGGGTCCCTGTTATAGGGTACTCCATACAGCACCTATCTCTAATATCTTAAAGCAGCCATGCTTGTTCATAGATTCATGCAAATGCTTTTTGTGCAGCTTATTTCCTACTTCCCGACTGCCGCGTAACCTTTACCTTTACCTATTTCCTACTTCAAAATCCATGAAAACGTGGATTTTGTTTAAGGAAACTCTTCCCACATTCCTAGAAATCCCCAATATGTGAATCTGCTTATCTTAAAGAGGCTGACAGATAATGTAAACATAAGCTTTAGTTGGTAAAGCCTATATATTCTTTTTACAGTGCAACTGACTATTTCAGTACTTGAAATGTGCATCACCAACAATCACTTGTCATCCTGGCTGAATAAATTGAATTTATCTAAGTTAAAACTTTCTTCCCAGGACAAATAAAAGCTAAGTATTTTTAAGTAAATAAATTAGTTTGTTATATTTAAATTAGATTTAAAAACCAGTACATTTTATTAAAGTGAATATATACCTTCTTTTAATTTATTTTCATTCAGGCAGAGAAATATAAAAGAGACTCTATTTTTTTGTTGGTAAAGTAGGAAAGTATGCCAAAGACATGCAAGGTTGCTCAAATGAAGCATTGTAATACTTTGAGAGCTGATTCTGTTCTGAGGATTCAAAAAGAAGTATTTGCAAATGTCTATGGAGATTCTCAGTCATCTAGGTCATGGTTCTCCCAAAGGTGCTTTTTCACAAAGCAACTGGACTTTCTTTTTTCTCTGTGAAGATGTTTCACTTCTCACCCAAGAAGCTTCTTCAGCTCTGACTGGATGGTAGGTAATGGAAGGTTTTATACTCCTTGCAGGTTAACTGCATTCTTTTAACAATATTTCCAAAATGAAGGATTGTGGCTCAGAGGCAAGAGCAGATCTGCTTGCAGAAGACCCCAATTATAATTTCTGACCTCCCCCAGAAAAGAGGTTATGAAACTAAGTAACAAGTTCAGAAGTCACGGGATTGAAAAGTAATACCAGATAAAACTGGTTGGGCACTTAAAACTATTGTTACCTTATGATGAAGTCTCTAAAAACACACCTCCAGTGCTATTATAATTTATTACAATTACATTCCCCACTCTTACATTATAGATAGATGTCACATATATTTATAAAGTTTTGACTAATTGCTTTCCTTCTTTGTTTGAATATTGTAAAAAACAGTGAGTGTAAAAGTACTTCAATGCATACTCCTTTATTGCTTCAGTAATAAACGAATTGGGTTGAATTTGCATATAATTTGGAACCACTCACACAGTATCCTATCTTATACCTGTTTTTCCAGTCAACAAGACCCTTTGTCACAAGTCAGTCTAGGCAATTTATTTATTTTATTTTATTAGACTTATATACCACCCTTTCCCGAAGGACTCAGGGTGGTTTACAGGGTATTTAAAACCAAACCAATACAAAAGTTAAAAACAATTTTAAAAGATTAAATCATCCCTTAAAAATAAAAAAAACCCAGTTAAAAATTCTCAGCCTGGGCCGGAGAGCTCAAAGAGCCAGGTCTTCAGGTCCCGGCGGAATGAATGAAGGCCAGGGGTGGTCCTAAGCTCCACGGGCAGCTGGTTCCAGAGGGCAGGCGCACCCACAGAGAAGGCCCTCCCCCTGGGTGTTATCCACCGGCAGTCTTTTACCGGCGGCACCCTGAGAAGACCCTCCCTGTGTGAGCGCACTGGACGAAGGGAGCTTGATGCTGGCAGCAGGTGTCCCCTCAAATATCCCGGACCCAAGCCATTTAGGGCTTTATAGGTCATCACCAGCACCTTGAATCTTACCTGGAGGGCAACCGGAAGCCAATGCAGCTCGCGGAGTAGAGGTGTTACATGGGAGTATCGGGAAACCCCCATCACAACTCACGCGGCCGCATTCTGCACCAGCTGACGCCTCCGAGTGGTCCTCAAGGGCAGCCCCATGTAGAGAGCGTTGCAGTAGTCTAAATGGGAGGTCACGAGCGCATGAGTGACTGTGCGTAGGGCATCTCGGTCCAGATAGGGTCGCAACTGGCGCACCAGGCGAACCTGGGCAAAAGCCCCCCTGGTCACGGCTCCTATATGGTCTTTAAAATTGAGCCGTGAATTCAGGAGGACGCCCAAGTTGCGAGCCCTATCAACGGGCGGTAACACCTCACCCCCCCATCGTTAAAGGTAGAATAGTCTGGTTAACCCGAGATGCCGATATGCACAGCCACTCAGTCTTGGCAGGATTGAGACGAAGCCTGTTTCTCCCCATCCAGACCTGGACCGCCTCCAGGCAACGGGACATCACGGCGAGGGCATCGCTGGGTTGGTTCGGGGTGGAGAAAAAAAGTTGGGTATCATCAGTGTACTGATGATACCCCACCCCAAAACCACGAATGATCTCACCCAGCGGCTTCATATCGATGTTGAACAGGAGGGACGAGAGAACCGACCCCTGAGGAACTCCACAAACGAGAAGCCTCGGGGTGGATCTCTGCCCTCCAGTCAACACCGACTGCGAGCGGCCCAGGAGATAGGAGAACCACCGTAAAACAGTGCCTCCCACTCCCAACCCCGAGACGCCGCAGTAGGATACCATGGTCGATGGCATCGAAAGCTGCTGAGAGATCTAATAGGACTAGGACAGA
>NC_139512.1:188002597-188150507 GCF_947247035.1 Vipera ursinii
TTTCGTGATCAGTCGCCTTCCCCAGCACAGCTCTGCTGGGCTTTTCCCTGTAGCTGTGCAGGGCGTGGAATGCTGGCAATGTAAAAAATCTGCCAATCTGTGATGTCAGTCCCCAGTCACTATATGCTTCAGTGACTCTTTTGTGGTCCAGACCATGCGTTTGGCTTGACCATTAGAAGAAGGGTGAAATGGGGCCAACGTTGTGTGCCTGATGAGGTTTGCTCTCAGGAATGCCTGAAATTCTGCTGCTGTAAATTGGGCTCCATTGTCGGATACTATGACGTCTGGCAGCCCATGTGTGGCAAAGAGTTTCCTAAGCACCTGGATGGTCCTAGCAGTAGTCACGTTAGCAACTGGAAGTACTTCAAGCCATTTAGAGTGGCTGTTGACCACTATAAGGAAGAGCTGTCTCTGAAAGGGCCCAGCGAAGTCTATGTGAATTCTAGACCAGGGAGTGTGAGTCTCCTCCCACCTGTGAACTGGAGCGTGCGGCATTTCAGGCCTTGATTGTTGGCATGTGTAACATCCATGCACCTGGGCTTCAATGGCCTTGTCTAAACCTGGCCACCATAAGTAGCTTCTAGCTAAAGCTTTCATACGGACAATACCCAGATGGCCTTCATGCAGTGATTGTAAGACGCTGTATCTTAGTGAGGTGGGGACTATAACCCTGTTCCCCCATAGGATGCAACCCTTGTGAGCTGATAGCTCATGTCTTCTAGTAAAATAACTCTGAAATTCAGGGCCTGGGCTTTTATCCAGCCACCCTGTGTGCACCCAAGAAAGCACTCTACTTAGTGTCTTATCAACTGCTGTTTCTGCAGCTATGTCCCCTGCGTGGAGGGGAAACTTTGGCAAGTCCTGAATGGACAATATGCAGGCCACTGGGGCCAGATCTGGTTCGATTTGTGGCAGTGGAAGCCTACTCAGGCTGTCTGTATAGCCCATTTCTTTGCCAGGTTTGTGAATCAGCTTAAACGTCTACGCTGATAAAAAAAATAGACCATCTCAGCATTCTAGGGGATAATATATGGGGTGTCTGTTTTTCTGTGGTGAATAACCCCAGTAGCAGTTTGTGGTCTGTGAAGACCGTGAAGTCCCTGCCATATAGGTAGTCGTGGAATTTTTTAACTCCAGCTACCATGGCCAATGCCTCTTTGTCAATTTGAGCGTAGTTACGCTCAGCAGAGGACAGTGTCCTCAAATAAAATGCAATGGGAACTTGGGTTCCATCTTTCTCTAAGTGACTGCACACACCCCGTATGGGGATGTGTCACATGCTAACCAGACTGGTTTAGACTCCCTGAAATGAGTGATAGTGGAACTGTTTGGCTATCCACCTTCGGCTTCATTTTAGCTTGGGCCCTGGTGGTGACTGGTGCTGCCAGTTGTTGTTCAGGCACAAGTGGTTTAGAGTCAGTGGCCCGTGTGCTGTTATATTGGGGCAAGTGAGATAATGCATCCACCAGGAAATTCTTCCCCCCTGTTAAGTGTTTGAGAGTGAAATTGAATCGGTGAAAATGTTGGGACCAGCGGGCTTGCTTAGGGGTGAGCTTCCTGGGTGTTTTTAGTGCTTCCAAATTCTTGTGGTCTGTCCAGACCTGGAAAGGTATTTTGTTTCCTTCTAAAAATTGGTGCCATGTTAGTAATGCCCACCTCAACGAGAATGCCTCTTTTTCCCATATTGGCCAACGTTGTTCTGTTTCTGTGAGTTTTCTGGATGTGTATGCGCATGGTTGCAATGTCCCCCCATCATTTTTTTTATTGAAAAGTTTTACAATACATTTTATCTTTAACAATCCCTCCCCCCCTCCCTCCGCCCCCCTTCCTAGCCCTCCCTAACCCTCCCCCCCTTCCCCCCTCCCCCCTCCCCGACTTCCCAGAGCTAAATACAAGGTATAAAAGCAGAAAACAATCATAAACAACCATATGCTAACAACAATAAACTATTAAGTCTATCGCACTCTAGCTCATATGAAATGACTACAAGCAGTACTAATATTACATTAAAAAAAGAAAAAAAACTTATTCAAATGCTAAGTGAAACTTTTTAGTCCCATATTTGTTCTGGATATAATCAATCTACTTTTTCCACTCCATAATATAACGTTGTTGCGAATGATCTTTCAAATAAGCTGAAATCTTTGCCATTTCCGCCAGGTCAGAAACTTTAAGAGTTCATTCTTCTATAGTCGGGAGTTCCTCCTTCTTCCAATATTGACCTACTAAAAGTCTTGCCGCTGTAATTAAATTCAACATCAACTTGGTGTCCACAACAGTAGTATCTGTAATTATGCCCAATAAGAACAATTGCGGACAAAACTTCATCCTTTGCTTAAAAATCTTCTGCATATTCCACCAGATTTTAATCCAAAAAGCCTTAACCTTCTTACAGGTCCACCATATATGAAAATACGTTGCATCTTCACCACCACATCTCCAACATTTAGGTTGATAGTTCGGATACATACTTGCAAGCTTTTTAGGATCTAAATGCCACCTAAAAAACATTTTGTAAAAGTTTTCTCTTAAGTTTTGAGCTTGTGTAAATTTTACGTTCGTCACCCAGATTTTTTCCCAAGTGTCCATTGTGATAACTTCTTGAATATTCTGAGCCCACTTTATCATACAATCTTTAACAAGTTCTGTTTCTGAGTCAATTTCTATCAATGCAAGATATATCCGTTTGATATGTGCTGGACCCTGATTTCTAATTTGCTTTACCAAATTTTCATCAGTCATTGAGAAACCAATTTTCTGGTCTTCTTTCCACCTGGCCCGTAATTGACCATATTGAAACCAAGTTTGAACAATCTTCTCATCTCGTAAAAGATTATACGGCTTCAAACACCATAGGTTCCTCTCCAAACTTAAGATCTCCTTGTACGCAGTCACATCATGTTTGAAGCCTACATTTATATTTTCTATTGCATGTTTCGGAATTGCCCACAACGGTATCTTGTAGTCTAACTTATGTCTATACTTCTTCCAAACTCTCAGCAATGCCTGTCTTAAAATATGCACTTTAAACACATTATCTACCTTCTTATCATACATATGCATGCCAGCCAAATAACAAGTCGTGGCCCTCAAGATTTAATAATCTCCCTTGTGTCAAATTAATCCAGTCACTTATCCCTGACAACACAGCAGCTTCATAATATAATTTAAAGTTGGGCATTTTGAGACCACCTCTTTCACGCGTATCCTGCATAATCTTAAGTTTAACTCGTGGCCTTTTCCCTGCCCATACAAATTTATTGATACCCCGTTGCCATTCCTCCAAATTTGAATCTTTTTTAAGAATCGGTATCAATTGAAATAAAAATAAAAATTTAGGCAAGACATTCATTTTCACTGCCGCAATTCTTCCCAGTAAAGACAATTGCAATTTTTCCCAACTCTCCAATTCTTTTTGAATTTTTCCCCATAACTTTTCATAATTATTTTTATATAACTTTGCATTTGAGGGTGACAAATACACCCCCAAATATTTAACCCTTTTAACAATCTCAAATCCAGTTAACCCTTCTAAAAGGGCCTTTTGCGATGCTGTCATATTTTTGGCTAATATTTTAGTTTTTTGTACATTGACCTTAAATCCAGAAACCTTCCCATATTGCATTATTATCTCCATCAGGTCCACAACAGAATTTTCTGGCTGGGTCACCGTAACAACCAGATCGTCTGCAAACGCCCTCAATCTATAATCCTGATCTCTAATTTGAATACCCTTAATTTTTTCCGAATTCCGTATTTTAATCAATAATATCTCCAATGTTAATACAAATAATAAAGGTGATAACGGACACCCTTGTCTTGTGCCCTTTTCTATATTGCATACTTCAGTCAAACTATTATTTACTATTATTCGGGCAGTTTGTTTTTGATATAATGCCCTGATTGGTTGTAAAAATTTATCCCCAAAATTCATTTTATCTAAAACTTTCATCAAAAATTGCCAATCCAGTTGATCAAAAGCTTTTTCAGCATCTAAAAAGATCAACGCCGCAGGGATCTGGTTGTTCCTTTCCAAAAACTCCACCAAGTCAACTATATGCCTCACATTATTTTTCATTTGCCTACCACTAATAAACCCAGTTTGGTCCCCATGAATCATCTGTTGCAAAACCCTCATCAATCTATTAGCTAAAACCTTAGCAAATATCTTGTAGTCCGTATTCAAAAGTGATATTGGTCTGTAATTTCTTACTTGAGTAACATCCTGATCTTCCTTCGGAATCAGGGAAATAAAAGCAGTTCTCCAAGATGGAGGCACCTTTCCTCCCCTTTGAATTGTCTGAAACAATTCCCTTAATGGCTTTATCACCTCCGATTGTAGATTTTTGTAATAGACCACAGTCAGTCCATCCGTACCTGGCGCTTTATCCACCTTCAGCTGCTTAATTGCTAAAAAAATTTCTTCTTCTGTTATCAATTGATTAATCTCTTCCTTTTGTTCTTGTGTAAGAACCGGGATGTTGGCATTCTTCAGATATACGTCAATATCTGCTTCATTAATCTTATCTTTAGCATATAATTTGGAATAAAAGTCCACAAAGGCTTCCTTAATAAGGTCCTGTTGATACACAACCTTACCTTTATGTTCTATTTTGTCTATGTTAGAAGCCCTTTGCTTTTTCCTTAACCTGTAGGCTAACCATCTACCTGGTTTATTGGCATTGCAAAAAGTGTTATGTATAGTAAACCGTAAGTTAGTTGCCACCTGATCAGCCATCAGCTTATCAAATTGTCCTCTTAACAAATTAATAACCTCTTTGATCTTCATATCCGATGGATTCAAAATTAGGGCCTTTTCTTTTTCCCTAATTTCATTCTCCAAGTCTTTCCTCCTAACTTCCAAGTTACGTCTGTATTTATTATTCATATATATTAACACCCCTCTCATATAAGCTTTACTAGCGTCCCAAACCATGTCCATAGAAGTATCCTTGTTCATATTAATTTCAAAAAAGTCCTTCATCTGTTTTTTACATTCTTCCACATTACTCTGATTTCTAAACAAGTTCTCATCATTTTCTTGTAATAGTATGGCTCCTACCGTTACATCGCTCGCATCTGCCTGTATTATAAAAGGTTTGTCGGGATCTGGATGTTTTAGGACAGGTTCAGCAGAAAAAAGTCTCTTTAGCCTCTCAAATGCTGCTTGACACTCCATTGTCCACTTTACAGGCTGGCTGGATTTCACAGGGGACCCCCCTTTCATTTTCAACAAGTTTGTCAGGGGCATGGCTATTTGACCAAATGCAGGGATGAATTGGCGGTAGAAATTTGCAAACTCCAGGAAACTTTGCAATTACTTCCGTGTGCGGGGGGTGCCCACTCTAATACTGCCCTGACTTTCTCAGGGTCCATTTCAATGCCCTCTGGGGATATGCGATATCCCAGGTAGTCAATTTTTTCCTGGTGGAATTCGCACTTTGATAGTTTAGCATATAGGTGGCCAGCTTGCAACTTTTTCAGGACTGCTCTGACTAGGTTAATGTGTTCCTCTTTGGTCTCAGTGAAGATAAGGATGTCGTCCAGGTAAACCAGGACCCCCTTATAAAGGTGCTCCCTTAGCACGTCATTAATTAATTGCATGAATACTGCGGGGGGCCCCTTGCAGTCCAAATGGCAGTACTTTGAACTGGTAGCAACCCAATGGGCAGTTGAATGCAATCTTCCATTCATCTCCTTCCTTATTCCTAATGCGGTAATATGCTTCCCTCAGGTCTAGTTTAGTGAAAATCCTTCCTTTCGATAGGTGGGATAGCATATCCTTCATTAGAGGTAAGGGATACAGATTGCATTCACTAATTGTGTTCAGATTCCTATAATCTATACAACAGTGATAAGAACCATCCTTCTTTTCCCTGAGCAGAACTGGGGCAGCCACTTTGGGTCTGGCAGGCTCAATGAAGCCTCTTTCTAAGTTTTTCTTTATGAATCTTTCCATTTCTGCCATTTCCCTTGGGCTCATGGCATACATCCTGGGTTTTGGGAGTTTTGCCCTGGGTTTGAATTCTATAGCACAGTCAGTGGGGCGGTGGGGGGGAAGCTCATCTGCCCGTTCCTCACTGAAAACCTCAGCAAGGTCCCTGTATTCCTCCAGTATCTCTGGTAACTTCTTCTCTTCCCCCACTGCCACTTTCTCCTCCCTCAACTTTGGGGGGTTGCTTTTGGAGTCTAAGTTCTTCTGCCCCCCCTTTGGGAAATTGAGTTCTGCTGTCCTCCAGTTTATCCTGGGGTTCCATTTCTTCAGCCATTCCAGTCCTAGAATCATTGGGCCTTCCATGCCTGGGGCCACTATAAACGTTATGTCCTCCTCATGGGGCCCCAGTGATAGGTGGATTGGTAAAGTGGCTAGGGTGGCTGGTCCCCCCCTGCTATTGTCCCATCTAATTGACTAAAAGAGATTGGTTGTTTTAGCCTCCTCACTGGGATGCTCAATCTCTCCACCAGCGTTGGGCTGATAAGGCAGCGGATGCAACCAGAGTCTATCAGAGCTTTTATTTTGGCTGCTTCAGGCATAGAGGAAGCTAATATAGTCACTGTCTTAAGTATGGGTGGAAGGGGTCCACTTACCAATGGTTCTCCCTCTGAGCTGTCTTCCGAGTTGTCCACCATCCCTGCGGTGCAGGCCGGAGTCCAATCCCAGTTCCTGGCAGGAGTTGTGGACTCTACAGCCTCTGTCCCCTTCATGGAAGATTCTTCTGTGTTGCCTTGGGACTTCCCCGGCTTCTTGGAGGATGATGCCTCTGGTTTTCGTGGGGGGGGGGCTTTTCAACGACATTCTGCAGCACGGTGGCCCTCTCTCCCGCAGTTGAAACAACCCATTGATTTTTTGGCTGTGGCTGGTGGTTTTTCCCCCTCACGTGTTTGCTCAGGTGGCAGGCGGCCCCATGGTTTTCCTCTGCGGTGTTGTTCTGTACTAGCCTACTACTGGCCCTGCAGAAAAGGCAGGGACAACCCCTTTACAAAATGGCAAGAGGCTGGAACTAAGCCTGCCAAATTTATTAACATAAAACAGAGCAAACAGAGCAAACAGAAACACGAACCATGAAACAGGAGCTATTCAAATGGTTGCCTTCAGCAAACCAGCCCTCCCACACATTCCCCTTAAATACAGTTCAGGGCGTGGCCTCTCTCTGCCTCCTTCCGAGGTGCCCCATTGCCTTCCTCTGTTTACTCCTGATTGACTGCCTCCTGCGTTGGGCATCCTTGAACAGGGCCAGCTGTGGGTCATCTTCATCCACGCTGTCAGGCTCACACAGCTGGGTCTGTGTCGTAACCAGATGGGAGGGGCCTGGCTGAGGGCTCTGCGGAGCCTCAAGGCTATCCTCAGCAAGCTCTCCAACACCCCCCTCCTCCTCCTCTGAATCGTCCGACCCAACTGCCGAACCCACAGGCTGACCCCGAATCACAACAGATGTCTCTTCAGTAGGTCTATTTCCACTTCCTCCGCCAGGATGTACCAGTCGTCGAGATGGGGTGGGTCTCCTCGAGGCAGGCAAGCGTCATACAGGTCGTAGTTCAGACCGTCTTTGAAGTGGCTAAGGAGGATGTCTTCTGGCCAGTTCAGCTTGCTGGCAATGGCTCGGAATTCTTGGGTATATTCGGCCACTGCTCGCCTACCCTGCCTCACCGTTTTGATTCTCTCCCGGGCCTTACGGTCAGCCAAAGGATCCTCGAACTGCTGCCTCAAAGATGACATGAATCGGTTGAAGTCGTCGAGTTCTGGGGCATTGGAGTCATGCAAGTTCACCACCCAATCTGCAGCTGATCCGTCCAGGGCGGATTGCACAATTCGGATGCGTGTTTTGTCACTAGGGATATCCCGGCCGTATTCTTCCATATAGCTGAGGACTTGGGTTAGGAAGAATCCCAGTCGTGATGGCTCCCCCTTGAATTTGACTTCCAGGGTAGGAAGTCTTTGGCTGAAGCGTTGCCTGCGCCGCGGCCGGTATCACTCCTCATCCTGGTCCCCATCTGTGGTTCGGGGGGTTACTGCTAAGGCAGCAATTCCTGTTCCTTTGGACGGCCCCGGGGTTTCAGGTGCTGGATCCCCTCCGCTACCTTTCCAGTTGCGGCCCCAAGCACTGCCTTGGTTGCAGTTTTCAGCTTTCTCCTCCCTTAGTGAGCTCAGGGTTGCTTTCATCAGAACTAATTTTTCACTTGATTTCAAATTAAATGAATTATATTGGTTGACAGTGAGATTTTTTTAGTACAATTGTCAAATGCAATAAACTGGTTTTGTGTGGTATATGTGTGCACTAATTATTTCAACACCAATACATTTTAACAACATATTCTATTTGTAAATGAATGCAAATGCAAATTATACAATTTTTTGTGGAAAAATAAAACAAAATAACAGATTTAAGAGCTGTTATCATTAGTTATACTTAGATTAGAAATAATTCCATCATCCAAAACTTTGTTATACTGTATTTAATGAACAGATGCTTTGGGATTAAAAAAAAGAGACTGACTACATTTGATTGTGTATCACCATGGCATTAAAACAAAATTCTAACAGTGTATGAAAAATAAAGGTTCACCAAATGTCTACTGGCTATATCTATACATTTTCCTTGATAGCACTCTATTGCCTTCTTTTTAGCCTTTTTTCAACTTCCCAGCTTAAAAAAGGCAAGGCACAAGGAGCTGAAAGTTACAGAGACTGTTTAAGCAGATTGCTAAGCAACCTGTTCACACTCGGCCCTTCTTACCCTCCCACTTTTAAATTAGCCTGTACCAATCACATTTCCTTCGATTTGAGCCATCTGAAGGCCCGTTGCTGCGATGCATTCTGCTGCTCTGCAACCTGGCTGCCTGAGGAGAATTTGGCTCTCTGGAACAGTTTCCTTCAGCTTTTTTTTTTGTGTGTGTGCAAAAAAAGGTGCTGGAACGCCATTCTGAGCATTCTATGGGAAAAAAAGCCCTGGATATATCACATATAATTGAAGATTGTAATTAGTTGTGTGTGCACGTTCAGCAAGTATGATGTATTTGTGCTGGCATTTCTAGGTCTCCTTCCAACCACATCTAGAAAAATTTGTAACAAACATTGGAATTCTTAAGGCCATGTTTGGTATTTCCCAGCAATCTGTTACTGGAAGGAAAAAGCAATCTCTGCTGCGTTACTGATCCCAGAGAAGCATTTGCATGTATGCAGGTATACTTAGGGTGCCATAGTTATGGATGAGAAATATTGGTTGCAAAGTTGGCATTTCTGGATGTAATACAGATATTTTGGACTTATTTTTGTTTCTTTGCATGTTTGATATTTTTAAAAAGGCATATGCTACTGACTACGCTTATGCACATATATAACATCTTTTGCTAGGATACATGACCATTTCTTGTCCAGAATGTGAAAAGTGAAAGATTGTGACTAAACAAAATTTTAATGTACAGATAATACCACCAGAAATTATTTAACAAATCTTATTGATGTTAAGCTCACCATGGAAAACATCATAAATTGTTATGTATATACTAGGTTAATTATTTAACCTAGTATATAATTATTTAAAGACTGAAGTGCAACATAACTAGATTCTAAATAATCTATTTTTCAAAACACACAACAATCCAAACAGTAAAAGTAAAGTCCAAATTAAGAATATTTCATTCTTAAGAATTGTTTAATTTTAAGTGGTTTAGTTGTAATAGATTCAAAATAGTTTTCAAGAGTATGTACAAAAGATACTATTTTTTTTTCTAGCATCAACTAAATTAGACATATTACATTGAGAAAAATGTTTCTCATTTCTTTCCTGTTACCTTATTAATTTCATTGCAGAGATGTTAACATAGGAAATAGATTATTTTGTTATCTAATTTTACCTTCCAAAAGACAGAAGCAGATGAAAAATGTGAGGTTCTTTCCTGTTGGCTTTTTTGAATTAGCTGTTTTAGATTCTAAAAGTTTAGTTCCTAGGGTAGGCAACCTTGGCTCTTTTATGACTCAAGGACTTCAACTCCCAGAATTCCTGAGCCAGCATGGCTCAGCTTGGAAACCTCTCCCTTTCCCCTCAGCATGGCTGGCTCAGGATTTCTGGTAGTTGAAGTCCATGAGTCATAAAAAAGGGCCAAGATTGCCTAGCCCTGCAATAGGCTCCCTCTCAGTGGAAGCGTTTTTTGTTTGTTTGTTTGCAAAAAAAGGTGCTGGAATTCAATATAATGCAAACACAAGCAATAGAAAATAATTCAACCAGTGTCTTAAACTTCAAAAGAACTTATTTTAACAAACTCAGAGAGAAGTTAGGAAAGATTCCACGGATGAAAATCCTAAAGGAGAAAACAATGCAAGAAGCGTGGGAAACTCTGAAAAATACTATAATAAAAACCCAATCCAGCACAATACCACTGAAAAAGAAAAACAAGAAATTCAATAAGAAACCAGCATGACTGCACAAAGCTCTCTCAGACAAACTGAAAGACAAAAGAACAAGTACAAAAAATGGAAAGCAGGACACATAACTAAGGCTGATTATCAGCAGACAGCCAGAACATGCAAAGATGAAGTCAGGAAAGTAAAGGCTCAGAATGAACAAAGACTTGCAACAGAAATCAAGGATAATAAAAATGTTTCTTTCAATATATTAATTACAAGAAAAAAAGTTAAGGAAACTGTAGGTCAACTGTAGGAGAGAAGATGGCAAGGAAGTAACAAGCAATAGGGAAAAAGCAGAGCTGCTTAGCTCATTCTTTGCATCAGTCTTCACACAAAAAGAAATTATAGCACAAAATACAAAAAAAATACTGCAAAAGACAAACTAGAAACAAAAATTAATATAAGCAAGAAAATGGTAAGAGAACACCTATCCGACCTTAATGAATATAAATCACCAGGACCCAACAGATTACAACGCAGAATTTTGAAGGAGCTGGCAGATGTTATCTCAGAACCATTGCACCATATCTTTCAAAAATCCTGGAGCACCAGGGAAGTACCTGAGGATTGGAAAAGGGCTGTTGTGGTTCCCATCTTCAAGAAAGGGGAAAAAACAGACCCAGGAATCTACAGACCAGTCAGTCTAACATAAATACCTGGGAAGATCCTGGAAAAAATAATGAAAAGCAGATCTGCGAGCAACTAGAAGCACAACAAAGTTATAACTGGTAGCCAGCATGGGTTTGTTAAAAACAGATCATGCCAAATCAATCTTATTTCATTCTTTGATAAAATGACAAAATTAGTAGACCAGTGAAACGCTGTGGACGTAGTATACTTAGATTTCAGTTCAATAAAGTAGACCACTATCTACTGTTTGGTAAGCTATACAATATCACCACCAGATGGATTTGTAGCTGGCTGACAAACCGTACTCAATGAGTAGTCCTTGATGGTTGGTACTACATCCACAAGGGGAAAAGTAAGCAGAGGGATACCACAAGGCTCCAACTTAGGCCCAGTACTCTTCAATATCTTCATTAATGACTTAGATGAGGGAATAGAAGTTGCTCATCAAATTTGCAGATGACACTAAACTGCCAGGAACAAAAAGAGTTTTAATGTAGAGAAAAGCAAAGTTTTACATTTAGACAGGAAAAACCAAACATATAAGTACAGATTAGGTGAAACCTGGCTCAAAAACAGTAACTGTTAGAGGGACCTTGAGTCCTAGTGGTCACCATATCACAAAAAAGATGTTGAGACCTTGGAAAAAGTTCAGAGAAGAGCAACTAAAATGATCAAAGGGCTAGAGGCTAAAACATATGAAGAGCGGATGTAGGATTTGGGTTTAGCTAATCTAAAGAAAAGAAGAAATAGGGGTGACGTGATAGCTGCAATGTATTGGGCCTTTTACTTGAGCTGTTTCCACATGTCTTTGAATGCTACTTGCTATAATCAGGGAGTCTGTGTAACGGTTGTAGGCTGCCCAGACATGCAGTCTCCAGGATGACCATTGGTTGGCTCTGGGGTGGGAATAGGTTCCTTCAAACCTATTGGCCACCACCTAGTGGCCAACTGTATAAATAGCTGCATAAAAGCCTTGGTTACTAGTTCTGTTCCTGTTCTACAATAAAGCAATTTTCCTGTTTGAACTCTCTCATCTTGCCTCCTGCTTGCAAGAAACCCAATACACAACACTGGTGATGAAGGTGGATCCTGCTGAAAGTCACTAGGGGGTGAAGCCAGCAAGCACCTGGCAGGGAACGCGTTCCTTCCCCTCAGTCGGCCTAGCACACAATGCTAGTGACCACCAGCCTACGAAGAAGCAGGACGAGGCAATGAGAGGCCCAAACCATGAAGACTTCCCGAAGATGGTGAAAGTCGGAAAGTTTGAGGAGTTTGATGTTACTTACCCGGAGAGATGGGCCTCCTACATCTCGAGGGTCGAAAATTATCTCCGTGCCAACCAAGTTGCTGAAGATGGCCTGAAAGCCACAACACTCCTGTGTGTCTGCGGACCTGCAACCTTCGATATCACAGAGAACTTGGTTGCACCAGCACAGCTGGAGTCCGTTATGTTCATGGACCTGAAGAAATGGCTTGGTGACCATTTCCAGCCAAAATTATTGGTGATAGCTTGGAGGCACGCCTTTGAACAAAGAGTTCAACAACCTGGAGGAACAGCAATAGAATTCGTTGCGGCATTGAGACAAGCTTTGTGCCTGTGCCAATTTTCAGACTTAGAAGAAAGACTCATCTGTGGACTTCGGAGCAGAGAGCTGCAGCAGAAAATCTTTGTGAAAGAGACTCTCTCACTCCAGGAAAACTTGAAATAAATCATGGCGGATGAAGCTGCCACCGGAGCTGTAAAAGCCATGCAGCCCGCCAAAAGCACTCAGCACGAGGAAGCCATCCAACACGAGGATGCTGAACTTCCAGAAGATGTCGACTTTGATCACAAAGTTGACAAGATCCAACGGCACCACGACAAAGAAACAAGGACTCCTTACTAGGGAGTTTCCTTTCCTCGGTGCCAGGGCTGTGGCAGCTGCCACCAATGCATGGACTGCAGGTTCCAGACGGCCATGTGTTGGGCCTGTGGGAAGACTGGCCACATTGCTTCAGTCTGCAGAGGTTGTCAAAAGGACCACCAATTGGACGTTCCATTCAGGAGAGGTACCGGGGCCCTGGGGCAGCTTTGTGTAGGGTTTTGCTCCAGCCGTCGGAGCATTTGCCACATGGGAGCTCGCCGCCCCCTTAAGCCCAAGCTGTGACTTCAAATCAAGCTGCAAGGCATTCCTTGCAGGATGGAACTGGACAATGGTTCAGCTGTGTTCATCATTTCCCTCAAAGCATTCCATTTTGTCTGCAACCGCAGCAAGAGGTGGGCCAAGCTTAGGCCATCCAACATCATCCTGACTGACTTCCAAAACTCTCGAGGTTTTTTTTTTTAATCCCATTTATATCCTGCCCTTCTCCGAAGTCTCAGGGCGGCTTACAATCTAAGCACAATCAATGTGCTTAGCAATAGCCTTCATTCTATGTATATGCCTACTTATTAGGGCTTTTGCCCCCCCAAGCGGCATTATTACAAAGTCAGCTTATTGCCCCCAACAATCTGGGTCCTCATTTTACCTACCTCAGAAGGATGGAAGGCTGAGTCAACCTTGAGCCTGGTGGGATGTGAACCTGCACTAATTGCAGGCAGCTGGTGTTACTTAAGGAGGCATTAGCCCACTGCTCCACCAAGTTGCTGTCGAGGCCACATTGGCCGTTAAGTTCAAGGGGTTTTTAGGGCCCTGGATGTGATTGTGGTAGAGGGCCAGCAAATGAGTTTAATAGGGCTTGATTGGTTTGATGCTCTGGACCTCCAAGTCACCAGAGTCCACCAGACACAAGTGGCGAACTTGGCGTCAGTATGTGAGGAGTTCGTGGAGGTTTTTGACACTAGCCTGGGAACATACAAGGGCCCTCCAATAGCCTTTAAAGTTGATCCTGCCATAATGCCTATCAGGATCAAACCCTGCAGAGTGCCATTTGTGCTTAAACATAAGATTGATGCAGAGCTGGATAAGCTAGTTAACCAAGGGGGTACTACAGCCCATACATGGGGGTGAATAGGAAAACCCAATTCTCACACCACTTAAGGCCAACAGGGAGGTCAGGATTTGCGCTGATTACAAGTGCACCATGAATAGGGCACTTAAGCAGCACGCATACCCGGTGCCAGTCATTAACCACATCTTGGCATCGCTGCAAGGGGGTACTGTGTTTGCAAAATTAGATTTGGCACAGGCTTATCAGCAGTTACCTGTGGACGAGGCCACAGCAGCTGCACAAACCATTGTAATGCACAGGGGGGCTTTTAAAGTCAAGCACCTCCAATTCAGGCTTAGCGTAGCCCCTGGTATTTTTCAAGGAGTCATGGAGCGTACGCTCAAGGGCATTCTGGGGTTTGCCCCTATTTCAATGATGTGCTCATCACCGGTGAGTCCACTGAGGTGCTTACAAGAATGCTCAAAGCTATCCTTCAACAGTTCTGCAAAGCAGGCCTTAAACTTAAAAGAAATAAATGTAACATTGGGGTCTCTTCTACTGAGTTCCTGGGTTTCCGTACTGATGCTGAAGGCATCCACCCTCCCGAGTCCAAGCTGAAGGCCATTCAGCTGGCACCTAGCCCCAGGTCAAAAGGAGAGCTTCAGGCATTCCTGGGTCTCCTTAATTTTTACCAAGCATTCCTTCCTAACAAGGCTACAGTGGCAGAGCCGTTACACCGGCTCTTGGATAAAAACGCCCCATGGAAGTGGACCAAGGTTCACGAAAACAGCTTTAAGGCAGTAAAGTCACTACTGTCCTCCAATTCAGTGCTCACTCACTTTAAAGAGTCATTGCCTGTATGCATTGAGTGTGGTGCATCCCCTTATGGGGTGGGGGGCTGTTTTAAGTCATTTGGAAAGTGATGGGACTCAAGTCCCAATTGCCTATAATTCAAGGACATTGTCCTCTGCTGAGTGCAATTATGCGCAAATTGACAAAGAGGCCTTGGCCATTGTGGCCGGGGTGAAGAAATTCCATGATTACTTGTATGACAGGGAATTCACAGTCTTCACTGACCATAAGCCACTGTTGGGGTTATTTACTACAGATAGGCAGACGCCCCCAAAACTGTCCCCTAGGATGTTAAGATGGTCCATCTTCATGTCAGCCTACAGCTACAGGCTGGTGCACAAACTTGGCAAAGACATGGGCCACACAGACAGCCTTACCAGTTGTCATTGCCACAGATAGAGCCAGCTCCAGCTCCAGCAGCTCGCATTTTGTCAATTCAGGATTTGCCTGAGTTTTCCCTCCATGCTGGGGATGTGGCTGCAGAAACTGCTGCAGATAAGATTTTAAGTAGAGTGCTGTCCTGGATTCACACAGGGTGGCTTGAAAATAGTCCTGGATGCGAGTTCCAGAGCTACTTCACACGTAGACACGAGCTTTCAGCTCACAAAGGCTACATTTTATGGGGGAGCAGGGTCATTGTCCCCAGTTCATTAAGGGATAGGGTACTTCAATCTTTGCATGAGGGACATCCGGGCATAGTCCAGATGAAGGCATTGGCACGAAGCTACCTATGGTGGCCAGGGTTAGATAAGGCTATCAAGGCCCAAGTATACGAGTGTTACACATGTCAACAGTCCATACCAGAGATGCCACACACATCTGTCCACAGATGGGAGGAAATGCATACTCCGTGGTCAAGGATTCACATCCACTGGGCCCTTTCAGGGACAGCAATTTTTGATAGTGGTCGACAGCCACTCTAAATGGCTGGAAGTTATTCCTATCGCAAATATGACAACTGCTAGGACCATCCAGGTGCTTAGAAAGCTTTTTGCCACTCACAGGCTATCGAACATCATAGTATCCAATAATGGGGCCCAGTTCACAGCGGCAGAGTTTCAAGCCTTCTTGAGGACTAACCTCATAAGGCTTGCTACATCGGTTCCCTTTCACCCCTCGACTAATGGGCAGGCTGAACATATGGTGCGCACTACAAAGGAGTCACTCAAGTGCATAGTGACGAGATTGGCACCATAGGCTGGCTGATTTCTTGCTTTGCCAGCACACCACACTTTGCACAGCAACAGGCAAGAGCCCAGCAGAGCTTCGCTGGGGAAGAAACTGGACAGATTGCATCCAGACCGGGTGGCAGCAGACACCTCTTGCCCAAAGTCTCCGAGTGGGTTGGAAGTGGGTGATGGGGTGTGGGCCTGGAACTATGGGCATGGGAACTTGTGGGTGCCAGGTAAAATTGTCAAAGTCTTGGGCCCTCTCTCATATGA
This sequence comes from Vipera ursinii, assembly GCF_947247035.1. Classification (NCBI taxonomy): domain Eukaryota; kingdom Metazoa; phylum Chordata; class Lepidosauria; order Squamata; family Viperidae; genus Vipera; species Vipera ursinii. The sequence continues at coordinate 188,018,837 of NC_139512.1, forward strand.
GGTGACTCTGGATGGTGGGCAAGTCATTCACCACCATATTGATCAGCTGCGGAAGCAGTTTGCAGAATGGCCACAAAGCAAGGACCTCCTAGAGCCAGAAACTGGCAGCCAAGCAAGGCAGTTCACATGCTCTGAGGACTCCACCAGTCAGTACAACAGGGAGGTGGTTGTAGATGGGCAAAGCCTGGGAGTGCAACATGGGTCCCCTGACGGGGAAAGTCAACCCAATCAAGACAGCCGCTGTGCTAACTCTGCTTCTTCATTGGACTTTGGTCTGGGCCAACCTTGGAATGGCCAGCCAAAGGGACTCGAGTCCGTCTGACTCTCATGAACTCATGAGTCCTGGTCTACCCAAACCATTGGCCTCCATGTGCTCGCTGGCTTCTGTGTGTGAGGGCCGATGGTGTTAGGCAGCAGCTGCCCCAGCCCTTGCCTTGCCTCATGGCAATGGCATCCCCACCCTGTCTTGCCTCACCCCACAAGATGAGTCTCCTGCCTACCACCCCACCTGCCAGAGACCCCCTGGATCTCCCCCAACCCTGCCCCCCCAGGTGTCCCTCCCCACAGGCGACATTGAGATGATTGCACCCACCTTGGCCACACCCACCCAATCTTCCATGACCACCACAGCCACACCCACCCAGTAGGCTATGCCCACTTGGCACCCAGCGATAAATAAGTGGGTTTTGGGTTGCAGTTTGGGCACTCAGTCTCTAAAAGGTTCACCATCACTGGTATAGGTTCTCCTGCTTGAGCAGGCGCTGGACTAGAAGACCTTCAAGGTTCCTTCTAGCTCTATTGTATTTTATTCTATTCTAAATGGGATGCTTGGAAATGGAGCAAATCGCTCTGTTTCCAAGCACCCCATAGGCACCCAAACACTTCACTCAGAGGGAGACTGGAAGCTTCATCTGCTTGAAAGTGCCCCATTTGCAAGCAGATGAAGCTTCCAGTCTCCCTCTGGGTGAAAACTGTTTGGGTGCTTATGGGGTACTTGGAAAAGGAGTGATTTGCTCCATTTCCAAGTGCCCCATAGGCACCCAAACACTTTTCACCTGGAGGAGAACTGACAGAGACTAGAAGCTTCATCTGCTTGTAAATGGGGCTTTTGGAAATGGAGTGATTCGCAGGGGGCAGGTATCAGAAACACTTTTCATGCCAAGATTGAAAGATTCTGGGGTCCGTGATCTCGCAAGAGTTCAGGCACCCATTTTCTGCAAAAACTCACATGATATTACAGCACCCAAGAGCTTCCATCAATTCTCCTCTCTCTCAAAGGCAAAGAAACCGAGGAGACAGATCTTTGCAAGGTGAGTCTGGTGTGGCAGGATGGGAGGGAGAAGCAGTTGTGGGGAGCTGGGGCGGAATAGGGTGAATGTTGCAGAACCTATGTAGTCAAACAACTGCTGTGGTGCTGTAACGTTCATCATTTCAGGACTTGCTTGTAAACACTAGTTATGCTTGTAAACGCATACCTTCAAATGGGTGCTAAGTGAATGCTCATAACTCGGGGATTAGCTGTACTATATGATATAACATTTAAAATATAAACTACTAAATTAAAGTATGTATAAATTAAACAGATGTTGCCTGGAAATTAAACAGATCTTGCCTTCTTTGATAAAGTAAGGAATTTGACAAAGTAGACCACAGCCTACTTCTTGATAAGATGGAAAAATGTGGGATAGACAGCAGCATCATCAGATGGATTTGCAACTGACTGACTAACCGCACGTAACATGTACTCCTCAATGGAACTACATCTTCATGGAGGAAAACATGCAGCCAGGTACCTCAAGGTTCTGTTCTGAGGCCAGAGCTCTTCAACATCTTCATAAATTGTTTATATGAGGAAATAGAAGAGCTCATCAAAGTTCTCCACCAAGTTGGTGGAAATTTACTAACATTTTGGAGAATAGATTCAAGATTCAGAAGGCTCTTGACATTTTTGAGCATTGGACCTAGCCAATAAGATGCAGTTTAATGGGAGAAAAGGTTCTGCACCTAAGAAGGAAAAATTACCTGGCTCAACAGTAGCAGTTGTGAGAGGACTCTAGGTGTCCTAGTAGACCACTACTTAAGCATAAGTAGTCAGCCGTGTGCTGCAGCTGCCAAAATCAATGCATTCGTAGGCCCATCAACAGAAGAATAGCATCAAGATCACAGGAAGTGATGTACCGCTTAATACTGCACTGGTGAGGCCACACTTGGAATACTGTATCCAGACGGACAGGTCATAGCCGAGAGTTCTGACAAAACGTGATCCACTGGAGAAGGAAATGGCAACCCACTCCAGTATCTTTGCCATGAAAACCCTATGGACAGTACCAAAAGGCAAAATGATATGACGCTGGAAGATGAGCCCCTCAGGTCGGAAGGCGTCCAATATGCTACTGGGGAAGAGCAGAGGGCTAGTACTAGTAGCACCAGAAAGAATGAAGCGACTGGGCCAAAGCCGAAAGGACGCTCAGCTGTGGATGTGTCTGGTGGCGAAAGGAAAGTCCGATGCTGTAAAATTTTTTCTCCATAGGAACCTGGAATGTAAGATCCATGAATCAAGGAAAGCTAGACGTGGTCAAACAAGAGATGACAAGACTGAACATCGACATCTTAGGTATCAGCAAACTAAAATGGACAGGAATGGGTGAATTTAATTCAGATGACCATCAGGTATACTACTGCGGGCAAGAATCCCTCAGAAGAAATGGAGTAGCCTTCATAGTCAATAAAAGAGTAGGAAAAGCAATACTGGGATACAATCCTCAAAATGACAGAATGATCTCAGTTCGAGTCCAAGGCAAACCATTCAATATCACAGTAGTCCAAGTCTATGCCCCAACCACCAGTGCTGAAGAGGATGAAACTGACCAGTTCTATGAAGCTCTACAGCACCTTATAGAACTAACACCAAAAAATGATGTTCTTATCATCATGGGGGATTGGAATGCTAAAGTAGGAAGCCAAAAGATAACCGGAATAACAGGCAAGTTTGGTCTTGGAATGCAAAATGAAGCAGGGCACAGGCTGATAGAATTCTGTCAAGAGAATACAATGGTCATAGCAAACACTCTTTTCCAACAACCCAAGAGACGGCTCTACACATGGACATCACCAGACGGTCAACACAGAAATCAGATTGACTATATGCTCTGCAGCCAAAGATGGAGAAGCTCTATACAGTCAGTAAAAACAAGACCAGGAGCTGACTGTGGCTCAGACCAGGAGCTTCTCATTGCAAAGTTTAGGCTTAAACTGAAGAAAGTAGGAAAAAGCACTAGGCCACTCAGGTATGAATTAAATTATATCCCTGTTGAATATACAGTAGAGGTGACAAATAGATTTAAGGAATTAGATCTGATAGACAGAGTGCCTGAAGAACTATGGACAGAGGTTTGCAACATTGTACAACAGGTAGCAACCAAAACCATCCCAAAGAAAAAGAAATGCAAGAAAGCAAAATGGCTGTCTGAGGAAGCTTTGCAAATAGCTGAGGAAAGGAGGGAAGTGAAAGGCAAGGGAGAAAAAGAAAGATACGCCCAATTGAATGCAGAATTCCAGAGAATAGCTAGAAGAGATAAGAATGCCTTCTTAAATGAACAGTGCAAAGAAATAGAAGAAAACAATAGAATAGGGAGGACCAGAGATCTTTTCAAGAAAATTGGAGAGATGAAGGGAACGTTTAATGCAAAAATGGGCATGATAAAGGACCAAAATGGCAGGGACCTAACAGAGGCAGAAGAGATTAAGAAGAGGTGGCAAAATTACACAGAAGAACTATACAAGAATGAGCTTAACGTCCCTGATAATCACAATGAGGTGGTCACTGACCTCGAGCCAGACATCCTAGAATGTGAAGTGAAGTGGGCCTTAGAAAAGCTGAGCAACAACAAAGCTAGTGGAGGTGACAGTATTACAGCTGAGCTGTTCAAAATCTTAAAAGACAATGCAGTAAAAGTGCTACACTCAATTTGCCAGCAAATTTGGAAAACTCAACAGTGGCCACAGGATTGGAAAAGATCAGTTTACATTCCAATTCCAAAGAAAGGCAGTGCCAAAGAATGTTCAAACTATCGCACCATTGCACTCATTTCTCATGCTAGTAAAGTCATGCTTAAAATCCTACAAGCTAGACTTCAGCAGTAAGTGGATCGAGAACTACCAGAAGTACAGGCAGGATTTCAAAGAGGCAGAGGAACTAGAGATCAAATTGCCAACATACGCTGGATCATGGAGAAAGCTAGAGAGTTCCAGAAAAATATCTACTTCTGCTTCATTGACTATGCTAAAGCCTTTGATTGTGTGGATCATAACAAACTGTGGCAAGTTCTTAAAGAGATGGGAGTACCAGACCATCTTATTTGTCTCTTGAGAAACCTATATGCGGGTCAAGAAGCAACAGTGAGAACTGGACATGGAACCACTGATTGGTTCAAAATTGGGAAAGGAGTCCGGCAAGGCTGTATACTGTCGCCCTGCCTATTTAACTTATATGCAGAGCATATCATGAGAAAGGCAGGGTTAGATGAATCAAAAGTTGGAATTAAGATTGCTGGAAGAAATATCAACAACCTAAGGTATGCAGATGATACCACTCTAATGGCAGAAAGTGAAGAAGAACTAAAGAGCCTCTTGTTGCGGGTGAAGAAGGAGAGTGCAAAAGTTGGGTTTGAAACTTAACATTAAGAAAACCAAGATCATGGCATCCAGCCCTCTCAATTCCTGGCAAATAGATGGGGAAGAAATGGAGGTAGTGACAGATTTTATTTTCCTGGGCTCCAAGATCACTGCAGATGGTGACTGTAGCCAAGAAATTGAAAGACGCTTGCTCCTGGGGAGGAAAGCCATGACAAATCTAGACAGCACACTAAAAAGCAGAGACATCACCCTGTCAACAAAAGTGCGTATAGTCAAGGCTATGGTCTTCCCAGTTGCAATGTATGGCAGTGAAAGCTGGACCATAAGAAAGGCTGAGCACCAAAGAATTGAGGCCTTTGAATTCTGGTGCTGGAGAAGACTCCTGCGAGTCCCTTGGACTGCAAGGCGATCAAACCGGTCAGTCCTAGAGGAGATCAATCCTGACTGCTCTTTAGAAGGCCAGATCCTGAAGCTAAAACTCAAATACTTTGGCCACCTAATGAGAAGGAAGGACTCACTGGAGAAGAGCCTAATGCTGGGAAAGATTGAGGGCACTAGAAGAAGGGGACAACAGAGAATGAGGTGGCTGGATGGAGTCACTGAAGCAGTAGGCGTGAGATTAAATGGACTCCAGAAGATGGTAGAGGACAGGAAGGCCTGGAGGAATGTTGTCCATAGGGTCGCGATGGGTCGGACACGACTTCGCAGCTAACAACAATAACAACAGTAAAGTGTACTTACATTAACAATGGATTCAAGAGTCTTTCTTTTCTAATGAACAAAGTTGGGAAGGCTGATATTAAGCCGGATCCGTGACAGCAATTTATCCGGAGACCCCAATTACCTTGGAGATTGTGCGAATATGTCCTTCCCTGAGAAGGAGCCTGAAGAAATGGAGGAAACCAGGGAGAAGAGAGAACCTGAAACTCTGGGACCCCAACAGAGAGCCTGGGGTGGCCAGCTTAAATTTGGCATCTGACCAAAAGTGGCAGGAGGAAGACCGATGCCTCTGCCTGTGATACCGGAGGACTAGCAGAAAGACACACCAGAGGAGCAAACCCCATTGGTTGGGGGGGGGGGGGTTGGAAGGATGGAGGAACCAGAAGAATCCCCTTCGGGGGTGAACAACATGCAAGGCACCCAGGGCCAAACCCGCTGGCCCCCAGATAAGGGTGAGCCTGTCAAAAGAGAACCCCAAATGTGGTGTTCGACCAAGTCCTCAACTATCTGAGAGGGACATTTCAGAAGTTCAGGATATGTGACCTGCCAATCCCGGCAAAACTGTGTTCGGTCAGACTCGAACCGACTGGACCTCCAAATGCTCTCTAGGCCCCTTCTCCTGCGCTTCATCTCCCACAGGTCCGCAGAGAACCAAGGAGTGAACCAGGATCTGCGCTGGGTCAGAGGCTGCAAAGGCACAACTCGGTTGAGAGCCTCCGAAGCAGCCCGTTGCCAGGCATCAACTAAGGTCTTGACTGGGCTGTGGGAAAGGGAGGAAGGAATCAGTCCAAGCGCCGTCTGGAACCTATCTGGGTCCATCAGGCGCCTGGGGCGGAACCACCTGGTCGGTTCCGCCTCCCAGCAGTGGGAAGTGGCATGACAGAGGCCTAACCGCAGGAGATAATGGTCTGTCCATGAAAGGGGTTGAGATGTTGGAGTAACCCCACCCAGACCATTAAACCACTGCCCAGAGATGAAAATGAGGTCGGGCGTGTTTCCCCCTCGTGAGTCGGACCCTGAATAATCTGGGTCAGGTCCATGGCTATCATGGAAGCCATGAACTCTCGGGCCACCCCCGACGCACCACCCAGGGAAGGCAGGTTAAAATCTCCCAAAACCATAAGCCTGGGAAACTCAGCCGCCAACCCCGAGAGAGTGTCGAGTAGCCCGGGCAGGGCCGTTGCCATGCAGCTGGGAGAAAGGTACGTGAGCAACAGACCCAACTGACCCCAGGACCCCATCTCAGGAGAAGGGACTCACATCCGCCTATCTGAGGGGCAGTGGAAAAAGGGCCTCCTTAATAACAACTGCCACCCCCCCGCCCCTACCTTGAGCCCGAGGCTGGTGAAGCACATGGAAACCTGGTGGGCATAATTCAATCAAAGGGACCCCTACCTCCGGGCCCAACCAGGTTTCAGTGATGCATGCCAGGTCTGCGTCTTCCTCCTCAATCAATTCCCGAATGAGGGGAGCTTTATTCACCACAGACCTGGCATTCAAATAAACCAGCCTGAGCTCAGGTACCTGTCCTCCCCCACCCCTGGAAAAGCAGGATGAAGCCAGAGGGTCGGAGCGTGCCACCGCTCGGAGATAGCGGGGGCGCGATCCCAAGTTTCGATATGTCCCTCTGTTCATCCGTCTGCCACCATTCCCAATCACCATGGGTATCACTGTCCCCACCCCATCCCCTAGGGCCCCAAGACCCTCCCCCCACCGCTGCGACCATTTACCAACCTGGATTGAGAAAGATCCAGCAAAATCCCCCCATCTTTCTGCTAGAACTTACATCCCTCCCCCCTCCCTAACCCATTAAAAAGTTTATGTAAAAATCCCTAAGCCTCCTTTTTGTGCCATACCACCTCTCGGGATCCCAGGATCCGTCATTAAGGAACCAGAGGCACAAACCAGAGGGCCACACCTGGGAGAGGGGGGAATCTCTCAGGGCAAGCAATGTGCCCGCGGAATAAATCATCAATAAGATAAAAAGATAAAATAAGCTAAAAGCAGGAGGAGATGAATCGGCAGGAATCAATACAACAACAATTGATGATAAAATTACAGAGCTGGACAGCAACTCCCGAGCAAAGTCACCCTCTCACAGTGACAAGAAGATTTTCCGGCATCAGGGAATGCCACTATCCAGCTCCGGGTAGGTCGCAGAGAGGGAAAAGAAAAATCTGATGACAGGGAGGTAGTAATAGTCCATTTGTCGGTGGAGGCGTCCATAGTTCCAATAATGAATAGATGTAATCAGGTCTCTAGCTTCAGGTTACAGGTCCGGCCAATAACAGCCGGGGCCCCCTGCCGCCCAACATCACCAGGTTCCACCGACAACACCTCCAAAGCCACCACAGATGAAAAATGGCAGCAATAAATTCAAACCAGTCATGTGTCCCCATCTCCAGTTAAACTCACGACCAAGGGCTATAGCAAGCCTCAGAATATAAATATCATCCAGGGAAATGGGGTGGTCTCACCACGATCTTCTTTGGTCTTCTTCGGGCGGCATCGTCGGTAGCCTCCATCCTCCAAAAAGCGGCCCCAAAAGGACCTTTGCAGAGGAGGAAAAGCTTGTGGCCCCTCAGTTGGCATGTCTCCACCCCCGTGGAACTTCCACCAGAGGGGAGAGTCCACCAACCAATTGTCAGTTGGGCACTCGGCCATCCCAGGCCAAGCGCCCCTCCGCCTGGATCACCAATGGCCTCGAGAAAATCATCCCGGCTGCCACAGGCCCTGGGCGCCTCACCGCCCAGATCATCACCCTGAACAGGCCTCCAAAGATGTTCCTGTAGTCGGTGTAGGCCCAAAAAGCCTCGCTGAAGCATCCCGACTGCCGTGGATTCCAGGTGCCTCGCGGCCCAAACGTTGTCCCGAACGGCCTCGAATGGAGTTGCCGCGGTTGCCACAAGCCCCAGGCGCCCCGCCACTCGGATCATCCTGACTGCTTCAGGCCCCAGGTACCTCGCTGCCCGACTCATCTCCGGCGGCCTCAAAGAAGTTACAGCCGCTGCAGGTCAGGCCCGGTCCACCCAGACCGCCACACCACCATCTCCCACGGCCTCAGCAAGTTGTCACGGCCCCAGGAACTCCTGGTGCCCAGCCGAGGCCGTGCAGCAAGCAACAGCCTCCTCAAGACTCACAAGCCAAAACTCATCCTCCCGCATTCTCTAGCTCAGCCGCGGGCCATGGCCATCTTCTCCGGAGGTAAAAAATTTATTATTATTATTATTATTATTATTATTATTATTATTATTATTATTATTATTATTATTGTTGTTGTTGTTGTTGTTGTTGTTGTTGTTGTTGTTGTTGTTATTACAACCTAGAACTAAGGAGAAACTTCCTGACAGTTAGAACAATTAACCAGTGGCACAACCTGCTCCAGAAGCTGTGAATGCTCCAGCACTGGAAGTTTTTAAGAAGAGACTGGACAGCCATTTGTCTTAAATGGTATAGGGCAGTGATGGCAAACCTATGGCACGTGTGCCAGAGGCGGCACTCAGAGCCCTCTCTGTGGGCACACCTGCTGCCACCGCCAGCAGCTTGTGCAGGTCCTTTAGGCCACCACCGGAGCCTGGAGTGGCAGCCCCGCCCAGCACAAAGGAGGTGAAGCAACTGGCTAGCAAGTAGAGGTGGTATAGCATGCCCCCATGCACTCGTTGACCTCTGTGTGCGGGGGCCAATAGTGTCAGGCAGAAGCCACCCCTGCCTCGCCTTGCCCCACAGCAATGGCATCCCCACCCTACCCCTGGCCTCACCCTGCAGGACGAGCCTCCTGCCCACTGCCCCACCCACCAGAGACCCCCCATGGATCTCCCCCAATCCTGCCCAGCCCCCACAGGCATCCCCCCATGAGCAACATCAAGGTGGCCATACCCACCCTGGCCACGCCCAACCAGTCTGCCATACCACCGCAGCCAGGACCACCCAGTGGGCCACACTCCCCATCCCCCCTGAGGGCACCACAATGCTGATGTGGCCCTGGCACTTTGTGATAAATAAGTGGGGTTTGGGTTGCAGTTTGGCACTTGGTCTCTAAAAGGTTTGCCATCACTGGTATAGGGTTTCCTGTCTGAGCAGGGGTTGGACTCGATGACCTCTAAGGTCCCTTCCAACTTTACTATTATGATTATGATTATACTGCATCTAGTTTTGTTGAGACCCTGGAAAGAGTGCAGAGAAAAGCAACAAAGATGATTAAGAGGCTAGAGGCTAAAACATACGAGGAAAGGTTGCAAGAACTGAGCATGGCTAGTCTAGTGAAGAGAAGGACCAGGAGTGACATGATAGCAGTATTCCAATATTTGGGGTGTGTGTCAATCTATTTTCCAAAGGACCCAAAGGCCAGACAAGAAACAGTGAATGGAAACTGATCAAGGAGAGATTCAACCAAGAAATAAGGAAAAATTTTCTGACAGTGAGAACAATCAACTATTGGAATAGCTTGCATTCAGAAGTTGTGGGTGCTTCATCACTGGAAGAGTTCAAGAAAAGACTAGGCAGCCACTTGTCAGAAATAGTATGAGGCAATCATGGCAAACTTTTCAGAGACCGAGTGCCGAAACTGCAACCTAAAACCCACTTATCTATCGTCAGGTGCCAAGTGGGCGTGGCCCACTGGAAGAAAATTCCCCTTAGGGTTATGGTTAGGTCACCATGAACTCATACAGGAAAATGGACATCGCCAACAAACTCGGAGTGCTTGGGTATGGTTAGGAGGGCACTTACTTTTCTAGGCTGCCCTATCTATGTTTCCTGGTAAAATATATGGGAAAATCCCATTGGAGGAAAATTCCACTTAGGGTTAGGGTTAGGTCACCATGAACTCTTACAGCAAAATGGACATCAACAACAAACCCAGAGTGCTTGGGTATGGTTAGGAGGGCACTTACCTTTCTAGGCTGCCCTATCTATGTTTCCTGGTAAAATACATGGGAAAATCCCATTGGAGGAAAATTCCACTTAGGGGTAGGATTACCTCACCATGAAGTCATAGAGCAAAATTGACATCACCATATTTTTTTTTGCACATGGTGGCGGAGGCCTAAAGTGAAAAGATTTCATAAAACCCAGCTGAAGGCCTAGGATTGGGGCAATGGCGCGCGTGCCAACAGAGGGCTCTATGTGCCACCTGTGGCACATGTGCCATAGGTTCGTCACCATGGGTATAGGGTCTTCTACTTAATCTGGGGGTTGGAGTAGGTAACCTACAAGATCCCTTCCAACTCTGTATTCTGTATTCCTTCCATCCTCCTTCTCTCAGATCGGCAGGGGGGAGGGTGGCCCTTAAGGTGTTACTTGGGAGAAGGGATGCTTAGTTTTGTCAGAGATTTTAAAATTACTAGCTGAAGAGCATTTCCATGGAGACACTGGGCTGACATCATCAGGGGTCATTTCCTAAAACTATTAAGAAATGGACACCTGTCCAAATTCCATTATATCTGATTTGGTGGGAGACAGGAAGTAGGAGGGAGCTGTCAAGTTCTTTCTGTTTTTGCAGTGCCTTATACACCACCACCACATCTGATCTAGAGAACAGGGCAGCTTGCAAAATAATAATAAAAATATAATAAACATCTGGAGCACCATGTGAATACTATGGGTACTGACAATATTACCACCAGTCAATTGCTAATAGCAGCTTTATTTGGAATAGCTTACATTCTGTGATAATACTGTACATACTTGATGATACCATCAAACATACACATCTGCCAACCCCAGGTCATTGGGAAGGATTCAGTAGGTGGATAAAAATGCCAAATCCAGTTATAAAATATGGCTGTGTGACGAACCATAATAATAATAGAGGTAATTGTGTTTTGAGGGCAAATACAGACGTATGTAAGATGATCAAAGGTCTGGAGACTAAAATATACAAAGAACAGCTGTGATTTTGGCTAGTCTAAAGAAAAGAAATAGGGGAGACATGATAGCAGTATTCCAGTATTTGAGGGGTTGCCACAATGAAAAGGGGGTCACATTATTCACCAAAGAACCAGATGGCAGGACAAGAAACAATGGTTGGAAACTGATGAAAGAGAGAAGCAACCTGGAATTAAAGAGAACTTCCTGACATTGAGGACAATTAACCAGTGGAATAGCTTGCCATCAGAAGTTGTAGGTGCTTCATCACTGGAGATTTTTAGGAAGACACTAGACAGTCGCTTGTCTGAGATGGTATAGGTTTTCCTGCTTGAGCTGGGGGCTGGACTAGAAGACCTCCAAGGTCCCTTCCAGCTCTGTTCTATTCTCACATATCTAAAATATCTAAAAAGCTCTTTGGTTTTTATCTTTTACACTTTGCTTGTGCTGGATATTTAATTTTTGAATAGCAGGTAGTGTTTTTCATTTTTGAGGGAGAAATGATGCACTAGTGTAACATTAGGTTCAAATGTAGTTTCTTTCTACACTTGCTTGATTGGATTGCGCCAAAGTGTGCCATTGAATGGTCAAAGGGTAAATTATCTAGGGTGAACCAAGCAGGGAAAAACAAATTAATTTGACAGAAGAATGCCTTCTCTCTAAATTGCTTTTACTTCCATATGGAAATGAATATGATTTCCTCCTTCCAAACAAGTCTGCTTTTATTTACACAATATAAATAAAACTTTCTGCGTGAGAAAAACAAAACAAAACAAAAAGAATAGCAACTACGTGTTTCTGTTCCACTGTCAGGATGTTTGTTATGTTCTGTTTCTTGTAATAATTGAAGCAGCTTTTCTGATCCAGATGCAAAGGAGGTAGCCACTCATTGTTTTAACACCTGCTGCCTTTAAAATGGACACAATTTGCATGTGTTATTGTAACAATACAGACCAAGAATCTAGACTAGAGGCCAATCCTTGTGGTTAATTTGCTAAAATCATTGAGAAACCAGCACCTATCCTGTTTTCTTATATTTTATTGGGATTGGGAAGAGAGGAAACAGCAGGAAAGATTTCCTCCAATAAAATTATAAAGAACAATGGTTTTGATGCCAGTGTTGGCTAGGTTTGAGCAAATGATTCACATTTCAGTACTGGATTTCTAATGAAATTAAAGCCTTGAGATGAGTTGGATTGTAGTGAAACAAAATGAAAGTGTATAACTCTATAATAATGTTCAGTATACTATTTCCTCAAATCAGTTGCTTCAGAATGATATGGTAACTAGTCTAAATATTGAACATAAAAATATTTTATTGAAAGGCATGTCAGATATTGATCCATGGAAGAGAAACTACCAAATCCCACTTACCTATATTCACTGTTTGTGTATCTTTTATATAACCAGTGCAATTTATTGGACTCAATAAAAATCCATATAAAGCTAGTTTATGTAGTGGTTAAGGCACCTTACTGGGAGACTGTGAGTTCTAGTCCTGTCTTAGGTACAAAGCCAGCTGGATGACCTGTGACCTGCAAAAAGTGAGAAGAGGTTGGCACAAAATACTTTCCAAGTTGGGTTTCTAATTATGAATTAGAAGTCCCAGTATAAACAATGTGGAAGCAACATGGAAGCAGAATTAAATTTGATCTTAGATAGCAGTTTCAAGTTAAATAGTATTTGATGTAGGAGATGCCCAGGCTGATCCCAAGGGCAGGGTCAATTACATCATCAGTTTGTGCTCCCACAAGCGACTCAGGTCCAAACCCCCCTCCCCATGAATTTTGTACACTCTTATTTGGCTTGACTGTTTGTAGATCTGATTCTTGTGTATAGGTAGCATGTAAAAAACTTTTAGTACTTTGAGCTCAACACTTGTTCCTGGTTACTTGCACCTGACATAATCAAAGCTATTCATCACCTCTTGTATATATTGTTTTTAATAGTTTTTTTAAAATTGAGGTTGATCTGTAGAAACTCTTATATTTCCAAAAGAAGAAAAAAATCCATTGTCCTTAATGTATTTCAGCAGTACATCTCAGTTGTTTTTATGAGAATCATGTAATAATAAGATAATGGATTTAGCCTTCATCCTGCTTCCTGATGTCTTACTTTATAAAATACCCTAAAATTATTCTTGGCTCTGTACTTTCTGAACTAATGTTAGGAAGTAGCATTGTTTTTCTGAATCATAATACAAATAGAACATATATTGTTTTTGCCTAAATGCATATGGCAGAATGTCTGAGAAAATCAGTGTTACTAAATAATTAATTTAAACATATTTATTTTCAACAAACAAAAAAATATTCGAATATGGAGTCTTGAACTCCTAGAATGTTAACCTAAAGAATAACCTAAAGAAAGAATTAAATGAAATAATTGCATTTGATTAATTAATAATGACATAATTCTTTATTTCAAGCTGCATAAATCTTCTACTTCAGAACTCAGCATAGCATGCAACTGTTTCTTCTATTTTATAAACAGAGAAATAGAATAGAAGAATGTGCTCAGCATAAGCCTGCCTACTGCTTCCTTGCTCATTTCTCAGAACATGTGGCCTGAGGGCTCCATAAAGCCTGCCAAGCAGCCTTGTGCTTGACTGTTTGTAGATCTGATTCTTGTGTATAGGTAGCATGTAAAAAACTTTTAGTACTTTGAGCTCAACACTTGTTCCTGGTTACTTGCACCTTGGTGGAGCAGTGGGCTAATGCCTCCTTAAGTAACACCAGCTGCCTGCAATTAGTGCAGGTTCGCATCCCACCAGGCTCAAGGTTGACTCAGCCTTCCATCCTTCCGAGGTAGGTAAAATGAGGACCCAGATTGTTGGGGGAAATTAAGCTGACTTTGTAATAATGCCGCTTGGGGGGGCGGCGAATGCCCTAATAAGCAGGCATATACATAGAATGAAGGCTACTGCTAAGCTTGTAAGCCGCCCTGAGTCTTCGGAGAAGGGCGGGATATAAATGGAATTAAAATTAAATTAAATTAAATTAATTAAAATTAAAAATTGTGCAGCTCACCAGCATTTTTTTAAAAAAAACTCGATAAATTCACTGCTGCCAAATGTTGTGCCATCAGGAAGGACCTACTGCTGCACAGCTCTGAAAGACACATTGCCAAGTGCCCCCAAAGTCTCAAGGACTCATAGAAGATAAAACATCATCAGAGTTGGAAGGGATCTTGGAGGTCATCTAATCCAACCATCTGCTTGAGCAGGAGACGTATACCATTTCAGACAAATGGCTATCCAGTCTCATTTTAAAAACCTCCAGTGACTGAGAACCCACAACGTTTGAAGACAAGCTGTTCCACTGGTTGATTGTTCTCACTGTTTTGCATTTGGGTTACCCAGTCTTTGAGAGAGGTGACAGAGTGGGTGACCACAGGTAATTCCAGTATTGAGGCAAAGTTTTTGCCCATGGCCACTTTGAATGGGGCGAAGCCTGTGCTGCTGCGAACAGAATTATTGTAAGCTATTTCAGCAAATGGGAGGAGTTCCATCCAGTTGTCTTGCTGAGGTACTGAGGTACTACTCTAGAACTCCATTGGCCTGTTCACACACCCCATTTGTTGTGACCCCTACCCCCGAGCCTGTCCTACCCAAGGAAGAGGACTCTGAGGATGATGGGGAGGAACTGGCAGGGCCTCCCTCTCTGGGGCCCTCCCTTCTGGCAAGGCCTCTCTCTCCAGGCCCTCCTCTCTGGCAAGGCCTCCATCTCCATCTGAAGGCTGACAGGAGCAGCCTGTAATTAGCCAGGGTGGGACAGAGCCTGAGCAGCTGCAGCAGATACAGGCTAGTGAAGATGAATCATGGCTAGACCCCCGAGAAACACACAGGGCCAAGCATTTACAGCAGCATAGGAAGAGTAGGAGGGCCAGGGATTAGCTGAGTCACTGAGCCACACCCCACAAGGTATAAAAGGGGGTGTGGCTGCTCTCAGAACTTTGTGACGAACAATAATTCTAACAACTTCTGGTCATGTCTTTGAAACTCTGGTCTGGATTCTTGACAACGCTTATTCACTTCTGTTTTTGGATTGTTACTTGGATTAATTGTTTGGCAGTTATCTCATTTCAGCGGATGCTTGAGGTAACGAGCTTATTTTTGGCTGATTGTGGGTATCTTGCTGCCAAGGCTTTATCGGAAAGCAATTACTACAGCATAAAGACTTAACCCTTGTGAATCGTGCCTGCTTGTCTGTCTGTTTGTACCTTGGGAGGGGGGAACAGAACACCATTACTTTGGGCATGATGGCTGGAGCTTAGTCCCTGAGTGGTCCCCAAAAGTTCCAGAAACTCCTGCCAAAACTTTGATGTGAATTGCACTCTGCAATTGGAGATTATTCATTGCAGAGCCCCATGCAGTCTATAGACATGTTGAACGAAGGGGAAGGTGGATGGGATCTTTTGGTAGGACACGAAATGTACTTGTTTGGAGAATAGGTCTGTTATGACCCAGATCACTGTATTTCCTGAGCTCTCAGGGAGTTCTACAATAAAGTCTATGGAGATTTTTTTTCCATGGAGCACTAGGCTCTGCTACTGTTTGAAGGAGCCCTGGTGTTTTATTTATTTATTTATTTATTTTTATTACATTTATATCCTGCCCTTCTCCGAAGACTCAGGGCGGCTTACAAGCTTAGCAGTAGCCTTCATTCTATGTATATGCCTGCTTGTTAGGGCTTTCACACACACCCCAAGCGGCATTATTACAAAGTCAGCTTATTGCCCCCAACAATCTGGGTCCTCATTTTACCTACCTCGGAAGGATGGAAGGCTGAGTCAACCTTGAGCCTGGTGGGATGCGAACCTGCACTAATTGCAGGCAGCTGGTGTTACTTAAGGAGGCATCAGCCCACTGCTCCACCAAGGCTCTTTTTCCTTGCCTTCATTTGGCTGAAGCACATATTGGGCAGCTTGTCACGTACCCTTCAATGTTCTTTTTCAGTGATGGCCACCAAAAATGTTGTTTGACTAAATGGAGTGTTTTACTCATCTGAAATGTCCCACAGTTTTAGAGTCATGGCTTTTCTCTAGAATTAGCAGTCTCTGGCTTTTTGGGATGTTCAGTTTAGCTACCACTCATACCAAACAGTCTCTCATGGTGCACTCATCCTTATGTTTCTGGAGTGTGGTTTGTTAGCCAGTTACAAATTCATTTAGTGGCGATGCTGTATATCCCACATTTTTCTAGCTTGTCAAGAAATAGGTTGTAGTCTACTTTGGCAAATGCCTTACTGAAATCCAATTATATTATGTCCACAGCATTTCACTGGTCCACTAATTTACTGTAGTCACTTTGTCAAAAAATGAAATAATATTTGTTTGGTATGATCTGTTTTTGACAAAGCCATGTTGGCTCTTGGTTATAATTTTGCTTGCTTCGAATGATGTTGGGCTGATTGGTCTATAGTTTCCTGAATCTGTTTTTTCCCCTTTTTTGAAGATGGGAACCACATCAACTCTTTTCCAACACTCTGGTAGTTCTCCAGTGCTCCAGGTTTATTGAAAGATATGGTTCAGTGGTGCCAAGAGAATGTCTGCCAGCTCCTTCAGAACTCTGGGATGTATCCATCTGGTTCTGGGGTTTTGAACCACCTTGAGTTCAAAACACCAGTGTTCCCTTACCATTTTCTTGGCTATTTTGACTTGTATTCTTATGGTATCGTCTGGGGTATTGCTTTTTGATAGATTGCTCTGTTTTTCATTTTGTGTAAAGAAGGATACAAAATATGAATCAAAGAGTTCTGCTTTCTTTTTATTACCCATCATCTCATGTCTGTGACAAGTCTTGCAGAGTAAAGGCAGTCCTTGTTTAGTAACTACCACAATTAGCGAGTCTTCTCAATTACAACGGTGATGAAAATGTAAACTAATATGCTGGCATAAACTGAGACTGGTGAATGGTCTATATATTTTTAATATAGAACAAGTGAAGGAAAGATTTGCGGATTACATTAGTATTCATGGTTCAGCTAGAAAAACAATCACTAGCTGTTCTTTTTAGCATGTGCTGGGATGGGGCTAGGTGTGGTTTGACCTTGTATCATGCAACATCCAAAAGTACTCTATAGACTAGAGTAAACAAAAGAATGTAGTAGACTAATGCACCTTTCCTCCCAAATTATGTAATAAAACAAACAAAACCCCTTGTCAGCAAAAGCAGTAAAACCTTATAATACAGTCACAGGGGACAAATAACCCAGTTCTGTTTTGCACTTTCAACTTACCCATGTGCTGCACAGTCCTAGCACTCTAGGAAGGCCTTCAGAAAGTTCCCGTCAGGCATTATGTCAGCAGAAGCCTCAGCAGAAGACAGCTGTCCAGCCTCTCTTGCAGCCAAAATCAAAATGGCCTTGCCATAGAGTACCCAGCAATTGGGGGGGGGAGAGCTGTGTTCATAGTTGCCTCAAGTAGCCAATAAGAGCTGATTCACTGACTGTGTCAAAGGGCAAACACCACCTCAGAAATTAAACAGATACAATAGAGATCTTTAAGCTGACTCAGTTGTGGGCTTTGGAATCAGTTGTGCAATTGGGACTTGGCCTGCAGGAGGCACTGGTTGTGCAAGTTATGTATCCTCACGTGTCATTTGACACAGCAGGCAGTCAGGCTCCCATTCGTCTGACACAAGATTCCACTGTGGGCGTGCCTCTGTCTTTGAAGAAGAAGGCAAAATGGCGATCCCTTGTGGGTGTGGCTTTGCTTGTGAAGAGGGAGGCAAAATGGCTGATTCTGAAAACTGAATGCCAGCAGAGGCTCTCCCATGCTTTTTTTTTTTTTTTTTTTTTTTTTATTGAAAAGTTTTATAAAATACAATTTTCCCTTAACAACCCCCCTTCCCCCTCCCTCCTCCCCTCCCTACCTCCCCCCTACCTCCCCCCCTCCCCCTCTCCCTCCTCCCTCCCCTACCTCCCCCCCTCTAATTCCCCTCCTCCCCCCTCCCCCCCCCGACTTCCCAGAGCAAAATACAAGGTA
Organism: Vipera ursinii; assembly: GCF_947247035.1. Lineage (NCBI taxonomy): Eukaryota > Metazoa > Chordata > Lepidosauria > Squamata > Viperidae > Vipera > Vipera ursinii. The sequence goes on from NC_139512.1 coordinate 188,037,044, forward strand.
TATATCTAAAAGGCAATCATAAACAATCATATACTAACAATTATAAACTCTAAAATCCATCACTCTCTAGCTTATATAAGGTAAACCAATCCTTAATAATACTAAATATATATAAAAAACTAAAATAAAAGAAAACTAACATTATTCCCATCTATGTTCTTCCACAATTCACTATTACCTAGACATACTCTCATTTACACATCACAAACACCTATCCCTGTTAACCTCTCTAACCAAAATAGGCTATAATAAATAGCTCTTACCCAATTTAACCCACATTAAGCCAAAAAACTTTCTTCCTCTTCCTCTATAGTAAGTTATCCATTAATTCCAAATTAGAAAAAAAATCTGTTACCACACATAGTATCCCAAAACCTTTAAAAACACAACTACCACTTAACTATAAATGTATTGTGGAAGTTCCATAGATTTCTACTGGTCTTATTTTTTAGTCTTTTTTGAACGTTTTAAGGCAGCACGCGTCACCCTCTGTTCTCTAAGATCATCCAAAAGAGTTGCAGCTTGATCTCCTCCTGCACCCTTCTCGTCCATCTGTCCATCTTCATCCTCTTGACATTCTCCTTCTCCAGATCCCTCTGCAGCTTCCAAAAGTGTTGATGGGGTTAGTTTCAAAACATTGTTGTAAAAATCGTGCGCTTGCTTCACATTACTCAAACAGTACCTTTTGCCATCATACATGAAGCTCAACCCATCTGGAATCTCCCATCTGAACCTTATATCTCTTTGCTTAAGCTCTTGCACCAGGAATATAAAATCCTTCCTTCTCTTTAAAATCTTTGGAGGAATTTCTTTTAGAACCAAAACTTGTTGGCCAGCAATCATAACTTTAGTATCATAGGCAGCTTGTATAACTTCATCTCTAATTTCCCTTTTTACAAAATAAACCACCACATCTCTAGGCAACTTTCTCTGTTTAGCAATCCACGAATTCACACGAAACACTTTGTCCATACCTTGTTTTAATTCAGATGCTGGATGGTTCAATACCCCCTCAAAAGCCTTAGAAACCAACTGCTTTAAATCTTCCTTAATATTCTCTTTTAGGCCTCTAATTCTCACAGCAAACTGCATCTGGTAAAATTGGGCCAAACTCTGTTCACTGTCCATTTTGTCTTTTAAATCTTCCAATTCCAATACTTTTGCTTCTAATAAAACATTCTTTTGAATTAAGTCTTGCACTTGATCATCCAGCATCTCCACACATTTAGCAACTTTTTGCACAGAGGACAAAATGTCTACCTTCATCTCTCTAAGTTTCTGCTCCATCCTTTCTTCCATTCTCTGCTCCAATTTCTCCAATTTCTCCTCCATCTGTAGAAATTTAACACCTATTGACTCCAAAATTAACTGGGTATGTTTTTCCAAATCCTTCGATGTCAGTACATCAGGAGAATGCAACGCCTGCAGTAATGATTGTTGTTGCACCGGAGAATTTCCAGCACTCCGAAAAGCTCTAGGGGGAGGTTTAGCCGCCATCTTTTACTTACAATTGTGACGCACTTTCACTTTAAGTTTTAAGCAAAGTCCATCAAGCTTGAGAGTAAAACAAAATAATCCTCTTCATCTCTTTATCTTTCCTTCTTGCACTGCTCTGCCTGCTTTTTTCCTTTCATAGTCTCTCCTTCAAGCAGGGATGGTCGCAGACGCCTGGCTCTGCTCCATGAAATCCGGAGCAGAGACGCTGGTCAGCTGGGAGCAGCCCAGGCTACGGGGGAGTTCAAACCTTCAGCCGCCCAAGCTCCAAGCTCAGGCGGCCCCGGGGAACTCTACCCCTACCTGGGGGCTCACCCCCTCCTCTTCTCCCGAGGAGGGGGCTTCAATTTCGCCCGAACAGCTGATCGGCGCTGTTTCGGGCGAAAGAACAACAGCTGAGCCGCGGGCAGCCCGGGAGGGCTGTCTCCGTCGCCGCGGAGCCACCGGAAGTCTCTCAACTCTCCCATGCTTTTTATACCATGCTGCACACAACTTTGTGTTTTGCAGCTCCTGCTCAAAAACTTCAATTTGTTCATAATAACTTTGCAAAGTCTTCTCCTGCACAGTTGTCTCAGTGCTTGGAGGATAATACATCACTTCCTTCCCTAGTGAAGCCTTAGGTCTAGCACCAAATCTCTCATAATCAGCCTGATCCCCATAAGCAGAGGTTACAACTGGGGCATCAGCTTGAGAGTCTGCAAAAACAGAAAGCGGTGAAACTGACCTTGGCTCAGAGGCTGCTTCTCCAAGACGTGTAGCCAATGCCAACAGAGTCTGTAAACTTGAAGGAAGATCTCTCTGTGAAACGGCTTCCTCCTCCTCAGCAGACAGATAACCGGCCTTCTTCTTTCTCCTTTTCCTCGGCATATTTGCAGCAATTAATCATAGCCTCCTCAGTGCCGGACTAACTGCCTGGCTAATTGCCTATCAATAAATCTTGAAAATAAAAACAAACCATCCTCGGGGACCAAATGTCACGGAACAATTAACATTACGACCAGAGGAGGATGGACCGTGGTTCATTTGCATGGTGAATATCAAAGAAAAGAAATCCAAGGCATATTCTATAGTAAAACCTTTAATGAGAAAACAAAAGACCTAAACTGACTACATTCTCCCATCAGGCAGAAGAGAAAAGTAAAGAAGTAACTGTGAGAAACTTTTTTTAGGCATGCACACAAAACAGTCTGAAACCATAACATAGCTGGACATAGCTGGATTCACTATGGTTACATGATAAGATAATAACACAGGTGCAGAGAGCAGGGGAAAATGTACAGATAGAAATGAGCGAAGCTGGCAAAACTAAAAAACATGCAGTGACAAAACCCTCAGATCCTGCCTTCTATACATTCTGTCAGCTTCTCCTAATAAAAGTTCCTTTTGGAATGAAAGTGTTCCAAGAGTCCTGCTTTCATGGGATGAGGTTTTGAAGAGGGTCCTTACAGGTTGTTTAAACAGAGGCATAGAATCAAGATCATGTGAATTATTAGTACCACTTTATAAAACCCTAATAAGACCACACCTGGAATACTGCAGCCAATTTTGGTCACCATATCTCAAAAAAGATGTTGAGAGTTTGGAAAAAAAATTAGAGAAGAGCAACTAAGATGATCAAAGGCCTGGAGACTAAAACATACCAAGAACGGCTGCAGGACTTCAGTTTGGCTAGTCTAAAGAAAAGAAGAAATAGGGGTGACATGATAGCAGTATTCCAGTATTTGAGGGGCTGCCACAAAGAAGAGGGGTCATGTTATTCTCCAAAGCACCAGAGGGCAGGACAAGAAACAATGGTTGGAAACTGATCTAAGAGAGAAGCAACCTGGAATTAAGGAGAAACTTCCTGACACTGAGGACAATTAACAGTGGAACAGCTTGCCTCCAGAATGTGGGGACTCCATCACTAGAGATTTTTATGAAGAAACTGGACAGTCACTTGTCTGAGATGGTATAGGTTTTCCTGCTTGAGCAGGGGGCTGGAGTAGAAGACCTCCAAGGTCCCTTCCAGCTCTATTCTATTCTATTCATCCATTTGGTTGAAGTGATAGGTTCTTTTGCTAAAAATCACTGGTTGCAACAAATCTGAGGCTAGATCTGAGTATTCCTCTGCAAAGTTTTCAACTTTTCCCTTTCCCTGGCCCTCCCCCTTTGATCAGTTTAACAGTGTCCAATGACATCCCAGTTTGATGTTTTGGAAACCATTTTGAAGTTGGGTGCTCCTTGAAGTGGTTTCACATTCTTTTCCCAGGCCAGGTGTCCTTGGCACCTGGTTTAGTCAGGTTTGACACTTCTGATTCCTGTCAACTTGTTTCCCTCCCCTGCTTCATCTGTCTATTTCTCTCCAACTCAAGCTTCCCCAAATTCCTTCCCTCTCCCCCTTTCAATTTAAGGCAGGATACCAACAAAACAAAGTGAAGTGGATGAAGATAGGAGACCTGGCAGAGAGCTATAGAACCGAGTCTCCTGGTCTCGAGACCAGCACCTTAACTACTACATCAAGTTGGCTCTTATTTCTTTAACAATTTCCTATGTATGCTGCTGGTTTTTCAGATAAATTGATTCCAAAGCATTCAGGTTTAAGCCTTTTCATCTGAGCAAATACTGCCTGGAATGTTACATTCTTTGACAATAATTAATTCTGCTTCTTCTAAGCTCTCATATGCTGATAAATGATACAATTCTGCTTCTAGCTTTGCATTGCATCTTGCCAGCCTGACATTTGCATCTTGGAGAGGTGAATGTTTGGAATGTGGGGAAAGACAAGGAGGAGGGTTTGGGAATGAAGCCATGCCAGCCGACAGTTAACTGGGAGACAAACTGCACCAAGTGGAAGATCAAACAGATTCCTGAGAAACCTAGCAGACAAGTTTGTCTCCCAAAAAGTAGAGAAGGGAACTAGGGGATTAGCCATATTGGACTTAATTCTCACTAACAGGGAAGAAATGATAGAAGGTGTTGAAGCAACAGGAACCTTGGGGGGGAGTGATCATGCAAGCTCCGTGGGAAGTTGGTTCCAAAGGGCCGGCGCACCCACAGAGAACCCGCCGGCATTCCTTGACCGGCGGTACCCTAAAAAGGCCCTCCCTGTGGGAGTGAACAGGACTATGGGAAGTTGATGCCGGCATGTAGAGAGCATTGCAGTAGTCTAGCCGGGAGGTCATGAGCGCATGGGTGACTGTGCGTAGGGCATCTCGGTCCAGATAGGGCCGCAACTGGTGCACCAGACGAAGCTGGGCAAAAGCCCCCCTGCTCACGGCTCCTATATGGTCTTCAAAATTGAGCCGTGAATCCAAGAGGACGCCCAAGTTGCGAGCCCTATCGACGGGGGGGTAACACCTCATCCACCATCATTAGTGGTGGAACAACCTGGTTTATCCGAGATGCCGGTATGCACAGCCACTCAGTCTTGGCAGGATTGAGACGAAGCCTGTTTCTCCCCATCCAAACCCGGACCGCTTCCAGGCAATGGGACATCACGTCGAGTGCATCACTGGGTTGGTTCGGGGTGGAGAGAAAAAGTTGGGTATCATCAGCGTACTGATGATACCCCACCCCAAAACCACGAATGAGCTCACCCAGCGGTTTCATGTAGATGTTGAACAGGAGGGGAGAGAGAACCGACCCCTGGGGGACTCCAGAAATGAGAGACCTCAGGGTGGACCTCTGCCCTCCCGTCAACACCGACTGCAAGCGGCCCAGGAGGTAGGAGGAGAACCACTGTAAAACAGTGCCTCCCACTCCTAACCCCCTGAGACGCCGCAGTAGGATACCATGGTCGATGGTATCAAAAGCCGCTGAGAGATCTAAAAGGACTAGGACAGAGGAACATCCCCTGTCCCGAGCCTGCCAGAGATCATTCACCAGTGCGACCAATGCCGTCCCCGTGCTGTACCTGGGCCTGAAACCCGATTGATACGGGTCAAGATAATCTGTTTCCTCCAGGAACAGAGGGAGCTGATGTGCCACCACACTCTCAACAACCTTCACCAAAAAGCGAAGGTTGGAGACCGGACGATAGTTATTTAAAACAGCCGGGTCCAGGGCAGGCTTCTTTTTTTTTATTGAAAAGTTTTACAGTATATTTTTAAATACAAAACCCCTCCCATCCCCCTCCGCTCTCCCCAAACCTCCCCAACTCTCCCCTCCCCCCCTCCCCGACTTCCCAGAGCTAAATACAGGGTATAAAAATACAAACAAACATAATCTAAAATATGCAAACGACAATAAAATATTAAATTCTATTGCACTTTAACTTTTAATAAAATAACTACAAGCTAGTTATACATCATATAAATCCACTACTTATTCAAAGGCTAAGTGAAACTTTTTAGTCCCATATTTATTCTGGATATAATCAATCCATCTTCTCCACTCCACAATATATCTCTGTTGCGATTGGTCTTTCAAATACGCTGAAATCTTTGCCATTTCCGCCAGATCTTCTATAGTCGGCAGTTCTTCCTTCTTCCAATATTGCCCTACTAAAAGTCTCACTGCCGTAATTAAATTCAACATCAGCTTAGTGTCCACAACAGTAGCATCTGTGATAATACCCAATAAAAACAGTTGCGGACAAAACTTTATCCTTTTCTTGAATATTTTTTGCATATTCCACCAGATTTTAATCCAAAAAGCTTTAACCCTTTTACAAGTCCACCATATATGAAAATACGTTGCATCCTCACAACCACACCTCCAACATTTGGGCTGGTAATTCGGATACATACTTGCTAATTTTTTAGGATCTAAGTGCCACCTATAAAACATTTTATAAAAGTTCTCTCTTAAATTTTGGGCCTGTGTAAATTTTACATTTCTCACCCAGATCTTTTCCCAAGTATCCATTGTAATAACTTCTTGAAAATTCTGAGCCCACTTTATCATACAATCTTTAACAAGTTCCGTCTCTGAATCAATTTCTATCAATGCAAGTTATATCCTTTTTATATGTGCTTGACCTTGATCTCTAATTTGCTTTACCAAATTTTCATCAATCATTGAAAAACCAGTTTTCTGGTCCTCTTTCCACCTAGCTTGTAATTGCCCATACTGGAACCAGGTTTGTACAATCTTTTCTTCTTTTAAAATGTTATATGACTTGACTTCCGGTGGCGGCGCGGTGCCGGAGACAGCCTTTTCGGGCTGCCCGCGGCTCAGCTGTGTAATTTTCACCCGAAACAGCGCCGATCAGCTGTTCGGGTGAATTTGAAGCCCCCTCCTCGGGAGAAGAGGAGGGGGTGAGGCCCCAGGTAGGGGTCGAGTTCTCCGGGGCTGCCTGAGCTTAAAGCTTGGGCGGCTGAAGGATCGAACTCCCCCGTAGCCTGGGTCGCTCCCAGCTGGTCAGCGTCTCTGCTCCGGATTTCTTGGAGCAGAGCCAGGCGTTTGCGACCACCCCTGCCAGAAGGAAAGACTCTGGAATAAAAGGAGCAGGCAGAGCGGTACAAGAGGAAAAGGTGAAGAGGATTATTATATTTTACTCTCGAGCTTAATGAACTTTTTAAACCTAAAGTGAAAGTGCGTCACAAGTGAAAGTAAAAGATGGCGGCTAAACCTCCTTCAAAAACTCTTCGGAGTGCTGGAACTTCTCCGGTGCAACAGACATCGTTGCAAGCCTTGCTTCCTCCTGCTGCATTGACATTGAAGGATTTACAAGATGCCCTTGAAAAGCATGCCCAGGTAATTTTGGAAACATTGGGTGATAAATTGGCAAAAATGGAGGAGAGAATAGAAGAGAGGATGGAAGAGAAATTTAGTGCGATGAGGGTAGACATTTTGTCTACAGTGGAAAGTGTGGCTGAATGTGTACAAGGTTTGGAAGAAAAAGTGGAAGATTTGACTCAAAAAAATGCTGTACTAGAAGTAAAGGTATTGGAGAATGAAGACTTAAGAGACAAAATGGACAGAGAGTTAAGCCTTGTTCAGTTTTACCAGATGCAGTATGCTATCAGAATTAGAGGCTTAAAAGAAAATATTAAAGAAGACTTAAAGCAGCTGATTTCTGAAGCTCTGGAAGCAGTATTGGGTCAGCCAGCATCTGAAATAAAGGGATGCATGGATAAAGCTTTTCGTGTAAATTCATGGATTGCCAGACAGAGGAAGTTACCTAGAGATGTGGTGGTTTACTTTACAAAGAGAGAAATTAGAGATGAAGTTATTCAAGCTGCCTATGATACTAAAGTAGTGGTTGCTGACCAAGAAGTTTTGGTTTTAAAGGAAATTCCTCCAAAGATTTTAAGGAGAAGAAAGGACTTTGCATTTCTTGTGCAGGAACTTAAGCAACGTGATATAAGGTTCAGATGGAAGATTCCAGTTGGGCTGGTGGCGATGCATGAAGGTAAAAGATACCGTCTGGTTACTGTGGCACAGGCGCGTGAATTCTACAATAATGTTTTAAAAGCAACCCCACTATCACTTTTGGAAGCGGCAAAGGGATCTGGAGAAGGAAAACCTCAAGAGGCTGAAGATGGACAGACAGAGGAGAATGGTGCTGGAGGGGATCAAACTACAACTTTGTTGGCTGATGTTGGAGAGCTAAGGGTGACGCGTGCTGCTTTAAAAAGAGCAAAACAAATAAAAGAACAAGACCAGCAGAAGTTTATGGAATTTTCAAAGCGCACTTACAGCGAGGCAGTGGGAGGAGCGCAGCCCAAAGGAGACAGGGCCATTGAAGAGGTGCTCCAAAAGCTTCGGGGCGACAAGAATGGCGACTAAATTTTTGACTTGGAATGTTAATGGATTAAACTCGCCTCAGAAGAGAAAGAAAGTTTTTCTATATTTAAAGCAATTTAAGACTGATGTTATATGCTTGTAAGAAACGCATATTAGGGCTATGGACCAAAAGTTTTTACTGAATTCAAGATTGGGTACGCAATTTGTTGCCTCTGCAATGAACAAGAAAAATGGAGTGGTTGTTTATGTTAAAAGTGCTATAACAGCGGACTTAATTGAAGCAGATAAGCATGGAAGATACGTAATGATAGATTTGTTGCTAGAAGGCAAAAAAACGCTTTTAGTTGGACTGTATGCTCCTAATCAACAACAACAACAGGCTGACTTTTTTAGCTTACTTCATACAAAGCTTACTCAGTTGGATTACAAATCATTTATTTTTATGGGGGACTGGAATGGCGTTTTGGACGTACATATGGATAAGGCTGGTTTTTTTAAGCGTATTCCGTGTCATGCCAGACTGCCTAAGTCTTTTTTTGAAATGAAGGATGATTTGGAATTGCGAGACATTTGGCGTGACACACACCCGCATGAAAAGGATTATACTTTTTTTTCTGATAGACATCAATCTTTTTCTAGGATTGACTTTATTTTGCTGACTAATGATCTTGTTTTTAGGATTAAGAAGGTAAAGATTTGTGCAAGAGCTATTTCTGACCATAGCCCAGTATGGTTAGAGATTAATAAGGACAACAGAGATAGGCGCTCGTGGCGCGTAAATGAGAATTTGTTTAGAAACCAGAAAAATGTGGAAGAGTCTAAACAGCGAATGAAGGATTTTTTTGAAATTAATATGAATAAGGATACTTCTATGGATATGGTCTGGGATGCTAGCAAGGCCTATATGAGAGGAGTGTTGATATATATGAATAACAAACATAGACGTACTTTGGAAGCTAGAAGGAAAGAATTGGAGAATGAAATTAAGGAAAAAGAGAATGCTCTGATTTTGAACCCATTGGATGTGAAGACTAAGGAGGCTATTAAGCTATTAAGAGGACAATTTGATAAATTAATGGCTGATCAAGTGGCAACCAACTTGAGGTTCGCCAGGCATAACACTTTTTGCAATGCTAATAAGCCAGGTAGATGGCTAGCTTATAGACTAAGGAAAAAGCAGAGGGCTTCTAACATAGATAAAATTGAACATAAGGGGAAAGTAGTGTTTCAACAGGATTTTATTAAGGAAGCCTTTGTGGACTTTTATTCTAAATTATATGCTAAGGAGAAGATTAATGAAAAAGACATTGATGAATATTTGGAGAATGCTAGCATCCCGGTGCTTACGCAAGTACAAAAAGAGGAGATTAATCAACTGATTACAGAAGAAGAAATATTTACAGCAATTAAGGAGTTGAAGGTCGACAAAGCGCCAGGTACAGATGGTTTGACTGCGGCCTACTACAAAAATTTACAATTAGAGATGGTTAAACCGTTAAAGGAATTGTTCCAGACAATCCAGAGAGGGGGAAGGGTGCCTCCATCTTGGAGAACTGCTTTATCTCTTTGATACCGAAGGAAGACCAAGATGCTACTCAAGTAAAAAACTATAGACCGATATCACTATTAAATACAGACTACAAGATATTTGCTAAGGTGCTGGCTAATAGATTGATGAGGGTTCTGCAACGGGTGATTCATGGGGATCAAACTGGGTTTATTAGTGGTAGGCAAATGAAAAATAACGTGAGGCATATAGTTGATGTGTTAGAATTTTTGGAAAGGAACAACCAGATCCCTGCGGCGCTAATTTTTTTAGATGCTGAAAAAGCTTTTGATCAATTGAATTGGCAATTTTTGATGAAATTTTTAGATAAAATGAATTTTGGGGATAAATTTTTGCAACCAATTAGGGCATTATATCAAAAGCAAACAGCTCGAATAATAGTTAACAATAGTTTGTCAGAAATATGCAATATTGAGAAGGGTACAAGGCAAGGGTGCCCGCTATCGCCTTTGTTATTTGTGTTAACATTGGAGATACTATTGGTAAAAATATGAAATTCGGAAAGAATTAAGGGTATACAGATTAGAGATCAGGATTATAGATTGAGAGCGTTTGCAGATGATCTGGTTGTTACAGTGACCCAGCCGGAGAGCTCTGTTGTGGACCTGATGGAGATAATAATGCAATATGGGAAGATTTCTGGATTTAAAGTTAATGTACAAAAAACTAAAATTTTGGCCAAAAATATGACAGCATCGCAAAAGGCCTTCTTAGAAGGGTTAACTGGATTTGAGATTGTCAAAAGGGTCAAATATTTGGGGGTGTTTTTGTCGCCCTCTAATACAAAATTATATAAAAATAATTATGAAAAATTATGGGGAAAAATCCAAAAAGAAATGGAGAGTTGGGAAAAATTGCAATTGTCTTTGTTGGGGCGAATCGCAGCAGTAAAAATGAATGTCCTGCCTAAATTCTTATTTTTATTTCAAATGATACCGGTTCTTAAGAAAGATTCTAATTTGGAGGAATGGCAGAGAGGTATCAATAAATTTGTCTGGGCAGGGAAAAGGCCACGAGTTAAACTTAAGATTATGCAGGATACTTGTGAAAGAGGTGGTCTTAAAATGCCTAATCTTAAATTATATTATGAAGCTGCTGCGTTAGCAGGTATAAGTGATTGGATTAATCTGACACAAGAGAGATTATTAAATCTTGAGGGCCACGACTTGTTGTTTGGTTGGCATGCATATTTGTTGTATGATAAGAAGGTAGATAATGTGTTTAGAGTGCATATTTTAAGACAGGCATTGCTGAGAGTTTGGAAGAAGTACAGACATAAGCTAGATTGTAAGATACCATTGTGGGCAATTCCAAAACACGCAATAGAAAATATACATGCTGGTTTCAAACATGATGTGACTACGTACAAGGAGATTCTAAGCTTGGAAAGAAATGTCTGGTGTTTGAAGCCATATAGTCTCTTGCGAGACGAGAAGATTGTTCAGAATTGGTTTCAATATACTCAGCTACGGGCCAGGTGGAAAGAAGATCAGAAAAATGGTTTTACAATGACTGATGAAAATCTGATAAAGCAAATTAGAAATCAGGGTCCAGCACATATCAAACGGATATATCTTGCATTGATAGAGATTGACTCAGAAACAGAACTGGTTAAGGATTGTATGATAAAATGGGCCCAAAATATCCAAGAAGTTATTACAATGGACACGTGGGAAAAGATTTGGGTGAGGAACGTAAAATTTACACAAGCTCAAAATTTAAGAGAGAACTTTTATAAAATGTTTTATAGATGGCATCTAGATCCTAAAAAGCTTGCAAGTATGTATCCGAATTATCAACCAAAATGCTGGAGGTGTGGTGATGAAGATGCAACGTATTTTCATGTATGGTGGACTTGTAAAAAGGTTAAGGCTTTTTGGATAAAAATTTGGTGGAATATGCAGAAGATTTTTAAGCAAAGGATAAAGTTTTGTCCACAACTCTTCTTGTTGGGAATAATCACAGATACTACGGTTGTGGACACTAAGTTGATGTTAAATTTAATTACGGCAGCAAGACTTTTAATAGGTCAGTATTGGAAGAAAGAGGAACTGCCGACCATAGAAGAATGGACTTTAAAGGTTTCCGACCTGGCAGAGATGGCAAAGATTTCGGCTTACTTGAAAGATCACTCGCAAGAACGTTATATTATGGAATGGAGAAAATGGATTGAGTATATCCAGAACAAATATAGGGTTAAGAAGTTTCATGTAACATTTGAATAAGTCTTCCTTCTTTTTTCTTCTTTTTTTATTTGCTTTTTTTCTTTCTTCTCTATATATATTTAATATTATTAAGGTTTGTATTATCCTATACAAGCTAGAGAGTGATGGATTTTAGAGTTTATGGTTGTTAGTATATGGTTTCTTATGATTGGTTTTTTTTCTATACCTTGTATTTAGCTCTGGGAAGTCGGGGGGGGAGGGGGGGAGGGAGAGGGGGGGAGGGGGAGGGGAGGGGGAGGGGGGACTGTTAAAGATAAACTGTATGTTAAAACTTTTCAATAAAAAAAATGTTATATGACTTAAATTGCCATACATTCTTCTCAAAACTTAAAATTTCCTTATATGTAGTCACATCATGTTTAAATCCAATATTTATATTTTCTATTGCGTGTTTAGGTATTGCCCAAATAGGTATCTTATAATTTAACTTGTGTCTGTACTTTTTCCAAACTCGCAACAGAGCATACCTTAAAATATGTATCTTAAACAATTATCCACCTTCTTATCATACAATAAATATGCATGCCATCCAAATAACAAATTATGACCCTCAAGATTTAATAATCTCACTTGTGTTAAATTAAACCAGTCACTTATCGCTGACAAAACAGCAGCTTCATAATATAATTTAAAATTAGGCATTTTAAGACCACCTCTTTCACGCGTATCTTGCATTATCTTAAATTTAACTCGTGGCTTTTTCCCTGCCCATACAAATTTATTAATTCCTTTTTGCCATTCCTCCAAATTTAAATCCTTTTTAAGTATAGGTATCATTTGAAATAAAAATAAAAATTTTGGAAAAACATTCATTTTCACTGCTGCAATTCTTCCCAATAAAGATAATTATAGTTTTTTCCAGCTATCCAATTCTTTTTGAACTTTTCCCCATAACTTTTCATAATTATTTTTATATAACTTCACATTTGAGGGTGACAAATATATCCCCAAATATTTAACCCTTTTAACTATTTCAAACCCCGTTAGCTCTTCTAAAACATCCTTTTGTGATACTGTCATGTTTTTAGACAACATTTTAGTTTTTTTTATGTTGACCGTAAATCCAGAAACTTTCCCATATTGCGTTATTATCTCCATCAGTTCTACAACTGAATAATCAGGCTGAGTCACTGTAACAACCAGATCATCTGCGAATGCCCTCAATCATTTCTAATTGCTCTCTTTGTAAAGTAAACCACCACATCTCTGGGTAGTTTCCTTTGTCTTGCAATCCACGAATTAACACGAAATATTTTGTCTATATCATCCATAATTCCTTCTGCTGGTCGCTCCAAAACACCTTCCAAAGCCTCTGAGAGTATTTTTTTCAAATTTTCCTTAGAATCCTCTTTTAAACCTCTAATTCTCACAGCGAACTCCATCTCCCTGTACTGTACCAAGGTCAAATCGTCGTCAATCTTATCCACCACATTTTCAGTCTCTGTCATTTTTGCATCTAATCTGATATTATTTTGGCTGAGATCTTCCACTCTCTCGTCCAGACGCTCTATACATACAGCCATACCTTGAAATGCAAGTAAAATGTCTGCCCTCATTTCTGTAAGCTTCTCCTCCATAAGTTCAGCTAATTGTTGAGATTGCTTTTTCAAAGCGTCTTGCAAAACATCCTGCAGATCTTTCACTGTAAAAGTTGGTACAGGTGCAGGTGCAGGTACAGGGGGGGGCATTAAAGCTTGTAGCAAAGATTGCTGCACCGGAGAAGCCCCCACGCTTCTAGGAACTTTAGAGGATTTGGCAGCCATTTTCACCCACTATTGCCTGTTACGCACTTTCACTTTTATCAAACTCCACAAAGTCCACCGAGTTAAAGATCTGAAGTTCACTCTTGCTGGCAGGGATGGTTGCTACGCCCTGCTCTGCTCCAAAGCCCTGGAGCAGAGGTGTCCCAAGGTCTGGAGCAAACGCAGGCTTCGGGGGGGGGCTCAATCCTTCAGCCACCAGAGTTTCAACTCTGGCGGCCCGGGAGAGCTCTACCCCTACCTGGGTGCTCACCCCCTCCTCTTCTCCTGAGGAGCGGGCTTCCAAGCCATCAAAACAGCTGATCGGCGCTGTTTTCGGTGGCTCCACGGAGACGACGGGGCTGACAGCCAGAATGGCTGCCGGCGGCGGAGCCTTTCCACCCGGAAGTCACAGGGCAGGGCAGGCTTCTTGAGGAGGGGCCTCACCACCGCCTCCTTCAAAGTGGTGGGAAAGATACCCTCCTTCAAGGAAGCAGATATTACTGCTTGGAACCAGCCTCGTGTCTCCTCCTGAGCCGCATAGACCAGCCAGGAGGGGCACGGGTCCAGTAAACAGGTGGTGGAACTCAGTCTCTTCATGATCCTGTCCATGTCATTGGGGGAAACAGGGTCAAACTCAGTCCAGGTAACATGCTCAAGACCGCTTGATTCCTCCATTCCAGACTCTGCCCAGTCAGAGTCCAAACCGATCCGGATCTGAGCGATTTTGTCCACCAGATGATGACTAAACTCCTCAGCCTGTCCCTGTAAGGGTTCCTTCCTCGTCTCCCAATTAAGGAGAGAGCGGGTCACCCTAAACAGGGTGGCTGGGCGATTATCTGCGGATGTGATGAGGGCAGCGAAGTAATTAGACTTCGCCGTCCTCATCGCAGTGAGGTAAGACCTTGTAAAGGCCCTTAGTCCCAATCGGTCAGATTCAGACCGGGTGGACCTTCAACCGCTCTCTAGACCCCGTCTCTGATGCTTCATCTCCCGGAGCTCCACGGAAAACCGTGGGGCCCAGCAGGATCTGTGCTGAGTCTGGGGTCGCAAGGGTACAACACGGTCGAGTGCCTGGGTGGCCGCCCTTTCCCAGGCATCCACCAAGGCATCGACTGGGCTGTGAGTGAGGGAGACAGGTAAGGACCCAAGCGCCATCTGGAACCGTTCTGGGTCCATTAGGCGCCTGGGACGGAACCACCTGGTTGGTTCCACAGCCCGCCAGTGGGGGGTGGCACAATGGAAGACCAGCTGCAGGAGATAATGATCGGACCATGACAGGGGGACAGCAGTGGGCGAGCCCCCTCCCAAATCATCCAACCATTGTCCAGATAGAAAAATAAGGTCAAGGGTGTGACCTGCCCCATGGGTTGGGCCCTGAATTACTTGGGTCAGGTCCATGGCCATCATGGAAGCCATGAACTCCCAAGCTAACTCTGACGACTCTCCCAGGGAAGGCAGGTTGAAGTCACCCAGAACAATAAGTCTGGGAAACTCCACCGCCAACCCTGAGAGGGTGTCGAGCAGCTCAGGCAGGGCCGTTGCCACACAGCTGGGCACCAGGTATGTTAGCAACAGGCCCAACTAAACCCGAGGGCCACATCTCATGAGAAGGGACTCACTCCCGCCTATCTGGACAACGGTGGTCTCCCGCGGACATAAGGTCTCCCGTATAACCACCGCCACCCCACCGCCCCTGCCCTGAGCCCGAGGCTGGTGCAGCACACAGAAACCCGGAGGGCAAAGTTCAACCAGAGGGACACCACCCTCTGGGCCCAACCAGGTCTCCGTAATGCATGCCAGATCCGCATGTTCCTCCTCGAACAATTCCCGGATGAGGGGAGCCTTGTTCACAACGGATCTGGCATTAAAATACACCAGTCTGAGCTCAGGGTCCTGATCCCCCTCACCCCCGGATACAAGGGTACTAACCGGAGGGTCGGAACACGCCACCGCTCAGAGACAGTGGGGGCGCGGTTCTGGATATTGATACAGCCCTCTGTGTAACCGCCTGCTGCCATTCCCAATCATTGTGGGGATTTTTAACCCCACCCCCATACCAATGGAACCAAAAGCCCACGCCCCCAACCCCATCTCACCGGGAACTATTGTAGGCCCAGACTACAGGGGCAGGTGCAGAGGGAGGGGGCATTAAAGCTTGTAACGAAGACTGCTGCACCGGAGAAGCCCCCGCGCTTCTAGGAACTTTAGAGGATTTGGCAGCCATTTTCACCCACTATTGCCTACTACGCACTTTCACTTTCAAACTCCACAGAGTCCATTGAGTTAAAGATCATAAATTCACTTTCACCTGGATCTCCTGTATCCCTCTGCCTGCGTCCAGGTTCTCAAAGGTTCTTTCTTGCTGGCAGGGATGGTTGTGGACGCCCTGCTCTGCTCCAAAAAACCCGGAGCAGAGGCGCCCCGCAGTCCGGAGCAAACTCAGACTTCAGGGGGGCTCAATCCTTCAGCCGCCAGAACTTTTAGCTCTGGCAGCCCCGGAGAGCTCTACCCCTACCTGAGCGCTCAACCCCTCCTCTTCTCCCGAGGAGGGGGCTTCCGAGCCACCAAAACAGCTGATCGGCGCTGTTTTCGGCGGCTCTATGGAGCCGGCGGGGCTGACAGCCAGAATGGCTGCCTGTGGCGACGCCTTGCCACCCGGAAGTCCCAACAGACCATGATTCTCTTTGAATGTATCTAAATGGTTGACTTCAGCAACCAGCCCCGCCCACACCTTCCCCTTTTATTATCAGTCCCAAGGCATGGCTTCTCACTGCCTTCTCCTTTTTTCACTGAGTTTCCTCATTGATTTTCTCTGCTCTGCTCTGCTGGATTGCCTTCTGCTTCTAGCATCTCTGAACAGAATCAGCTGTGACTCCTCTGAGTCTGACACCTCTTTCTCACACAGCTGAGCCTCATGAGGAACACGATTGGAGGGGCCAGGCTGAGAGTCCTGCAGTGCATCAGAGCATCCCTTGGACACCAAAGGCTCTCCAAACCCCTCCTCCTCCTCCTCCTCAGATTCATCAGACTCAGCTGCTGGGAGCACAGGCTGACAACGAATCACAACAACATCCTGGAAACTCACTGAGACAAAACAACACTGGGCTTTGTGGGAGAAGGAAGTGTACACTGTGAGATGGTCATTACTTACGTGGCGCCATTTTCTTGAAGGGAATAAAACCCCTTTTCAGGTCTGGATGGACCACAAAAACTCGGAAGCATTAAAAACACCCAGAAAGCTCACACCTAAGCAAGCCTGCTGCTCCCAGCACGTTCACCACTTTTGGTTTGGTTTGGTGCAAACGCTTGCTGGGGGAAAAGAACTACCTGGGAGATGCACTGTCTCGCATGACCCAATATAACACCATGTGAGCCACCGGTTCTAAACCACTCATGCCCAAACCACAACTAGCAGTGACAGTAACCACCAGGGCCCAAGCTAAAATAAAGCCACAGCTGAGTAGCCAAACTGGAATCGAATTCCAGAAAACTTTAGAAACAGATGAATGGTTCCAGAAAAATAGACACGTGTGCATGATCAAGGACGGACTGCCATGGGCGGGGAAAAAGGTATATATACCAACCACCCAGAGGGTGGCATGATACAAAATCAGCAGGGCATTTTGAATTTGTAAAAATATTACATTTGATTAAAAGGCAATTTTGGTGGCCATCCATGAAAAAGGACACAGAAAGCTATGCAGCCAGCTGCCCAACTTGCACAGCTACTAAGAGGTTGCAAGGGAAATCGCCCGGACTGCTACAACCAGTGGCGAATCCCTCAGCCCCCTGGAAAGAAATATCCTTCGATTTTATAGTGGAATTACCAGAAAGCAACGGAAACACTGTCATCTGGGTGGTTATGGACTTGGTTTCAAAACAATTGCACTTTATCCCTTGCCAAAAGATCTCCACCGCAAAAACCTTAGCAAAACTATTCATGCAGTACATCTACAGATTGAATGGGGCACCCCAACACATCATATCAGATAGGGGAATGCAATTTACATCAGAATTTTGGAAAGAATTTTTATCCCTCTTAGGAACCACTCAGGGACTGTCATCTAGTCATCATCCTCAGTGCAATGGATCGATGGGACGTTCGAACTCAGTACTTGAGCAATACTTAAGGTGCTTTATTAATTTCCAGCAAAGAAATTGGACGGACCTACTCCCTTTCGCAGAAGTTGCTTAGAATAACGCAGTCCACTCCAGCACAGGCTACACTCCTTTTCAAGTAGCCACCGGTGAAAGTTTCAACCCTATGCCAGAATTAACCCCAAATGAACCGGCAATCCCATTGCTGAAAGAATAGATATCCCAATTACAAAACACCTGGCCAGTGGTTAGGAAAGCCTTAGTCGAAGATAGACAAGCACACAAAGCAGAAGCAGATTCACTGTAGGAGAAATGGTATATTTGTCTACAAAATACCTAAAATCCCTACAGCCCTGTAAAAAACCTGGTCCAAAATATATATAGAATCACAAACCCAGTAAATTAGAACTACCCAAGAATGTCAGGCAAATACACCCAGTTTTTTACTGCAGCTTACTGAAATGAGAACAGTCGCCCTTACGGCCAAAAATCCCCAATTATGGTTGAAGGAGAACAACACTTTGAAATCCTAGATTCTAGGAAGTATCATGGGGCAACCCAATATCTAGTACCATGGAAACACCTTCCCTCCTCACAGAACGAGTGGGTCCACAAATGTCACGTCAGAGCACCCAAACTGCTAAAGAAGTTTCATACAGAATATCCCAACAAACCAGACTAACCTCTATACCTGTTTTGTTTTCTCTACAGGTGGATCTCTCCTATTTTTAAGGGGGGCAGGATGTCAGAACCCATTCCTATTTAATTTCTATCTATCCCCTCTGACCCAAATCAATTCTCACCTCTCCCTGCATTCTGCCATACTCACAAAGGGGAGAGGGGATGTGCCCGTGAGTTTATTGCCTCTGCTTCCTCTATCTGCTACAATGTAACCTCTTGCTTTTGTTTATTACCTCTGTGTCCAATACTCCCTACAATGTAATGATTTTCTTCCTGCGTTATCTCTCTCTCTGAACTTTATCTCCCTAAACTGTCAGCTAGAACAAGCAAGGGAATAAGGAATGTATCCTCAGTGCCTGGTTTATTTCTACGCGCTCAGAGGAAGGTGTGAAGAGCCACCGACCATCGCTGCATGAACTGGAGATGGGCTGATGTTATCTCCCCTTTTCCCATGATGGACCTACCACCTGGGGATTGGCCGTCCTATACCAACTGGGCGGGCTATGGGGTGGAGTCTTACTTGGGGATACTTTAATCTATTGTTCTGCATGGGAAATCTCAGATCCTATCTATTATGCCTGTTATCAACTGCTCTTAATAAAAGTTCCTGTTGGAAGAAATTGTTTCCAAGAGTTCTGCTTTCTTAAGATGTGGGATTGAAGTGAGTCCTGACAGTATGTATGAGCTGAAAACTGGGGCCATGTAGTATAGGGGTCCAAAAGTGGGGGCTGGCAGATGGGGTGGGCTGAAGCACCTTGTGCTTATAAATGAGATGGAGCTGCCAAGCACCAAACTTTGATCATGTGACTGTGGAGGTGCTGCAATAGTTATAGGTCTGAGGGCCAGTTATAAGTCTCTTTGTCAGCACCACCATAACTGAACAAATAGTTATAAGTTGAAGATTACCTGTATATGAACCTCATATGAATGAGATTCTGGAGTGGTAGAAAGTATTTTGTGTTACACATCAAAAACAGGTATAAATGCAGTTCTTTTGGAAATAAATGCCATCTGTTACTCATCCAGTATGTTTGCTAAGAGGTTCTAAATGAAACACTACTGAATGGGAGATCCCGGTACCCACTGCTGCTTGTTTAGTTGGTGACTATGGCAAAAGTGGGATTATTTGGTCCAAAGTGACATCTTGGTCCAACTGTCCATTGCTTCTCTCTTATCCTTAATCAATGGGAATTGATAAGCATATACAACTTTGGGTCTCTTCTGAAAAATTAACTACTCCTAGAGCCAGTTCAGGATCTAGCAGTTTCTTGATTTTTTTTTTGAATCCTTAATCTTCTCTTTAATTTCAGAGAGTGGCCCTGGAGTTTCCTTATTTTTTTCTGATCTTTAGATGGTTCTTTTCCTTTTGTACTATTAATATAATCAGAGTCACTTATATATAATATATAAATCATATGTTGCTTATATTCTATCAGAGCAATAAACTACAATAAATGATTTCACAGCAGCTGTTTGGACTCCAGCTCCAGGATGTTTCACCAAGCTTTCCAAAACTGCTTTGGTTCAGAGAGGTTTCCCCTCAGGGCATGTATACTTCTAAAAGCAGGCCTCCAACTCCTATGAGGAGTTGGTGAGGGGAGCCAGTAAGGGCATTGCTGCTACTGTCTCTTCTCCCACTGTTTAAGCCCCCATATATTTGAGATTTTGCACATGCCCTCAGGCCTGAGAGGCTGGGAAGGTTGCACACTGGCCCTTAATGGATAGCCGTAAGATTGAGCTGAGCTTTTTAGCTCTCTAAAATTGAGAGTAAGAATGAATCTCCAATGATACAAACCCATGAGGATTCCCAAGAGGGAACATGGGTAATAATATATCTCAGTCCCACTACTTTCCAGTGGTGGTTCTATATTATAGTGACATTCTGGCCTTTGAGGTTTTGCTCTTTGATTGATATGCATATGAATATTAAGTACTTTAATTAACAAAGTGGAGTGTGACCTTCAGTGATTTGTGAAACACCAGTAAATCAGTATTTAATTTGTCTACCTAAAATCACCGAACAAAATATCCCTGCCTTTGGGATACAGAATTCTTTTCATTATTGCATGATTCACTAGACGTTTGCCTAACAGAAGTCTACTATGCCTAAGTATTTTTGATCACAAAATAACTGATTGTTTAAATCTTTTCAGGCATTCATACCATCTAAGCTCCGTGTCAAAATGAATGTCTACAGACATGATTCACATTTTCTTTGGACATAGTAAAACTGAAAGTAAAACAAGAAGTTATTGATCTATGTTTGGACTTATACCTTAAATGCAATTCACTGAAGTGCGTTCCTGATTTAAAACCTCTCTTTGATTTTTAATTTGTGATACCCTTAGCTAACATTAACATTTGATTTCATCATGTTTCCAGTAGTGGGGTCACTAACTACATTTACATGGATTTCTTATAGGATTACCTCAATTCTCTGCTCAAATTCTGAACCAAAACCAACCTGGTTTTAAGGAGAAACTTCCTGACAATGAGGACAATTAACCAGTGGAACAGCTGGCCCCCAGAAATCATGGGCACTCCATCACTGGAGATTTTTAAGAAGAGGCTAGTCACTTGTCTGAGATGGTATAGGTTCTCCTGCTTGAGCAGGGGGCTGGACTAGAAGACCTCCAAGGTCCCTTCCAGCTCTATTCTATTCTATTCATTGCATTATGAATAGTGCACTGCATTAGATTAAAAGGAATGTGGTTTTGGTTTAGAATTTGGTCAGAGAATTGAAATACAGTAATATCTCAACTTCTCCCTTTAATCCTCTGATTAGTAATATAAACTCCCCTCTAATAAATCAGAACCCCAATTTTCTTCAGCCTTATTCTGGCTTTCTTCCTTTGCCAACTAGCCTTCCATGTCAGTGCTTTTAGATCATCAGATAGATCTCCCCCTTATTATTATAATATATATTATTTGAAATAAGAAAGACCATTTAGTTGCCATTTTTTGGAAGGGCTAGCCCATTTGTATTCATTAAATCATCTCCCTATTATTCCAATTCCCCATGATTGTCCTGATATATTTATCTTCCATTCAATCTGTTCTTCTTTCTCAAAATTCTTCTGATTTATATAGAAAGTCTTTCCCATTTTCAGTGTTGTCACTGCCTTTTCTGGATTTTCCATTAACTGTATTTGTTGGTCAATTGAGTCCTCTGTCTTAGTATTTGATTGTTCCACTTCTTCTGTTATCTTCTGCGTCATTAGTTCTTTGGTTGTAGTCAAAATTTGGGTTTGTGTATCTAAGCTGGCATCTTGTTCTTTTATGTTGGGTCTTATTTTGTCACAAGCTGAAAGAATGGTTTCATGTATTGTTTTCAACATGGAAAGAATCTTTTCTTGGTCTTCATCCACATTCTCTTAATAATGTGTTGAGGACTTTAAAATCATATGTTAAAAATAATTTTATAACTAGCTATGGGACCTCTATTTTACGTGTTTATAGGTAGTCTTTATAGTAGAAGTCGTTTGTCAAGTAAAATTTTATAGTCCAAGGTATTTCATCATCTCATATAATAACCAATGTTCCTCAAATGAAGAGATCGGAAAGCAATTCCCAAAATATAACTCTGAAAGTCAGTAAAGATTTACACTCATAGTTCAAGCAACCCAGTTATACCACATAGAAGTTCTCTTTACAGCCGAGTTTCTCACAGGTGATATCAAGGTCGATAAGAGTTTTATCTGAAGTCTGAGCTTTAAACCAAGTCTCTTTTAGGCAATAACAAGTTGTAATACCAAACTTCACCACAAGATGTCACCGATGCTGTTTAAAACTTTTTAAATCCCCTGTTTTTATAATAGTTTTTCAAAGTTTATTTCTTTTCTTTTTAGGTAAAACTCAGCATATCCAGTAAAAATACGAATAAGAAAACTTTTAGGAAAACTTTTTAGTCCCCAAATTTCAAAAGTATATGCATCCAATTAGATTAATTGCTTTATTTAATTGCTTTAATTAGATTAATCCAATTAGATTAATTGCTTTATTTCCCCTGGGTAGTCAGTCACTGCTGATCTTAGAGGGCGGCGCAGAAATTCCCTTCCCTTTCTCCTCACAGGGGGAAAAATACTTAGAGCAGCTTTTGCAGGAAAGATATTTAGAGTCTTAAAGAGAAGATCAGATCTCACCAAGTTTCATCCATGTTGCTTTAAAGGTGCTTGGTAGTAATTTTGACTTCAGCTGTCAGCAGCTTAATGACAAGCCGTATTGCTGGTGCCGGTTTTTCCCCTGCTGGTTTGGAGAGCTGCCTTGGATCAAGCAGAAGGGCTGCCACTCTCCCACAATCAAGTGGGGATCCCCTCCTCACTCGTCACCCCTACAGGGTGACTTTCAACCCTTTCCAGGGTACCCCAGTGGGATGAAATTGGATGCTGAAGATGGAGTTCGCCTCCATGTGTCCCGGGCAATTCTCTTCGTCCTCGCTGAGACAGAGAGACCTTTCCATCTCCTCCTTCCAGCCTGGTTGATGACTGCCCCGTCTGAGTGTCACCTTTCTGGCCTTCTTCTCTCAGTCTTCCTTCCTTCCAACGTCCATCAACCACTTGGGCTTGTGGTGGCATTCTGTTACCATCTCCTCTTCTGAAGAGCTTGAGGATCCGAAGCTGGAGTATTTGCAGGTCTGCTTGGTGGGAGGCTCCCCCCGCCACATGGCAGGTTCCTCTCTATTCCATTGTCTGACATGATTTGCCAAGTCCCCAAGTAAAGGCTTTCCTTCTGGGCTATTACTGTAGATCACATCTAATGTCAGGGGCCACTTCAAAACCTCATCCCAAGAAAGCAGAACTTGTTGAAGCAGTTTCTTCTAAAAGGAACATTTATTAGGAGAAGCTGATAGCAGGCATACTAGACAGGACCTGAGGGTTTCCCACTCAGATCAATAGGTTAAAAGTGTCCCAAGCAAACCCCACTCCAATAGTTCATCTGGTCAGTTCAAATGGGCCAATCCTCACATGTTAAATCCATTGTGGGAAAGAGCTGATAATGCTGGTCTTTCCCAGGCTTGCAGTGTTGTTCACACCTTCTCTTCCGAAAGCAGAGATAAACCAGTTCCCCGGAGGTGCATTCCTTTCTCTTCCCCCCTTCGAGCTGACATCAAGGTGTGTATGGAGAGACAGCAAAAGTGTTACATTATAGCAATAGAGAAAAACAAAGAAACAGCCTGCACCGTTTCCCCCCTCCACTTCAGGAGCATGGCAGAACCCAGAAGAATAGAAAGAGAAGAGTTAGAAAAAGCCCCCTTTTCTGACATTACCTTTTAATGTACACATTGCTTCCATAAGGGGACATTAGTCACTTCTGTTAACCATAAGATCAGCCTTCTTCAATCACAGAACGTAAGAGATGTTTGAGATCAACTAGTAGTTGAATGCTTTGTCCACCGTAGGAATTCACTATCACAGCATCTCCAAGAGATGGCCATGTAACCTCTGTTTAATACTTGCAGCAAAGACAATCTACAATCTATACTTGAGGAGAACTATTGTGTCTCAGCACAGTCATTGTGTTCAAACTAATCATACTCAATGCCTCCAAACATTCCTCATGAGTTTTTCCTTACAGACCTTTATAAATTTGGCTATTCTCCTTTAGATATGTTTCAGATTCCCAATGTCTTTCTTAAATATGATGGCTAGAACTGGGCATGGAATTGAAATATACCATTTGGTATCATCAGTTTATCTTGAAAAAGTTGCTTGTAGTGAGCAACTGTTTAATCCATTTACTAACTGTCATATCCAGGCATTACAATGTTCCTCCAAATTATCTTTGAATGGCTATAATTCTGAAAAAAAAATCCACAACTGAAGTTTTAGACCCAATAATCTAAAATGATTGGGTTTAGCTGGGCCTTTCTGATGCTGATATTTTCACAAATGTTTACTGTTGGGGTCTCTTTCCTAAACAATTTTGAACGGCAATGAAATCTTATAAAACAATTATATACTGCTCAAAAAAATAAAGGGAACACTTAAACAACACAATGTACTGTATTTAGTATTAGGATGTCTTATTTTCTGTTCCCTTTATTTTTTTGAGCAGTATACTATAAATAGATCACTATGAAGATTTTCTTAACTAAGTTCAGTAACTGCTGATGATAGAATTTCATGCTCACTGAGGATCCTCCTTTATGGTGTTCTGTCACAATCCATTTTTGCCTTTTCAAATAAATTATGTCAGTGACAGCAGATTATGAAGGTAGCAATGACATCTATATGTCACACTTTTATTTAGAGGGCAAAGACTGTGATGGGGAGAATGTATTAAAAGTAGGGTCATCTATGATAATTAGTTACATAGGAAAGATTTCTAATTATGCTGAAGGCATTAAGACATTCTGAAAAATTGAAGCTTCCGGTTTGCCAATGCTGCCATTATGGACGCTTGGAGGATGGCTCTCATCCTCCATGTCCAGTTTTGCATCACTGGGGGATTCTAAAAGGGCTGAAGAGTCGCCCTGGAGGGGCGACCAGCAAGAAAGGGCTTTTGCAGAAATGCAGGGGAGCCGCAACTCTCCCAATAGTGCCTGCATTCCCTTTGAACCGGCAGACGAAAGCCCAGCCATAGCAATTCTGCTGGTCACTAGGCTGCAGACAGCCAAAGCCACCAGGCTACATTAAAACAGCGTGGAAGAGACTGGGTAAGATCAACCTCTCTTATACTGCAATCTTCTTCTTTTCACCTAAATAAGCTGCTAAGTACCTTCCCCCCTGCGGAGAGGAAGGAGGGATTTCAACCCTCCATTCAGAATCAGTGGTGATTGAACCTCCAGGGGTGATTTAAAAAGAAATGTTGAAAAAAGGAATTGGACCTCAACTAGAACTTTATTCCTTTAAAAAACTTGTGGATTAAAAGCTTTTGAGTATTTATTCCTTACTTCCTATCCTTATTTGAACATTTGGCTCTGTTCTTCTAAAACAGAAGAAACAATTGAAAAGAGATTAACAGGCAGTTTCCCTAAAAGAAAAGAAAAGAATTTTCCAAGTACTTGGAAGACACTCTGTGGCTAAACCTGAAATTGCAAGCTGACACTCTTTAAAAAAAAGAGAGAGAGAGACTTGGCTGACACTTTAGAAAACAAGATAAGACTAACCTTGAACACCAGATGTGAGAGTCCACCATGGAAGAAATACAAAAACAAATTTATGCTATGATGAAAATAACCTGCCAAACTTATCAGTTCCTTACCGCAGCCGGGGATGAAATAAGAGCTTTTGGAAAAAAAACTAGAAAGTGTCTTGGATAAGCAAACGCAAATTGTGACTATAACTAACAATTTATTGGGACAGAACATAAAAGAAGAAATTGAACAATCAAATACTCTGACAGAAGATTTAACTACTCAACAAGTACAGACAAGAGAAAATTTTGAGAAAAACCTGACAAAATGGATGGAGCAAAAAATTTGTTACATAAAGCAGAAGAATTATAATGAAAACAAGAATATTATATTGTATTATTAACCTGTTGATAATACAGGTAGATAGATAGATAGGATGTGTACCTAGATTATTAGGAATTGGAGAGAATTGTGATACAGGGAAATGGGGTCACCTAGAAATATGAAAATGAGAAACTTCAAACATTTAACTTTAATATTAATGCAAATTAAAGCTGGGAAAATTTATAAGGTGATTGATGCCTTAAAGATGAAATGTTAAAATAAATAAAATATATAAAAGTATTGACAAATGCAAGGAAACCATTAAATAATTGATAAAATAAGTATGTTGACTTCTTTTTTTATAAATGAATCTTTATTTACATTTCGTGTTAAAAACACACCATACACCAACAAAGAAAAAAAAACATTTACAATATACAAAAAACGAAGAAATCAAAAAATTAAAAACCATTTCAAAAATTTCACATTATATCTACTTCTAAACTAACAATTATATTCCACTCATTAAGTCTCTTATAACTATTCAACTCCAAAGCTTATTCATTAACAAAGACTATATCACTTCATTTTTGACCAACCTCCAAGCCACCCTCATTTCTTTAATCTTTTATCCATCCAAATATACCATTTATTCCATGATAGAAATGCTGGTGTCTCTTCTTTACCCTTCAACTTCTTGGTCAATGTGTCTGCTTCTGCACAATCAAGTATTCTCCTAATTATAACTTCATCCGGCGGGGTATGATTTACCTTCCAAAATTGAGCATACCCCATCCTTGCCGCTGTTAAGATATGTAAAACCAAATACCATATTTCCTTCTTAATATTTCCAGGCCTGGAGCCAAGCAGATATGTCTCTGGTTTAAGATCAACTAAACACCCTGTGATTTCCTCTATCCATTTTTGGATCCTCATCCAATATCTAACCACTTCCGGACATGTCCACCATAAGTGATAGTATGTGCCAATCCCTTTACCACACTTCCAACAATCGGTCGACAATCCAGGGAACATTTTGGAAAGTCTTGTTGTGATTCAGGGTCAGCCTGTGGGTTCGGCAGTTGGGTCGGACGACTCAGAGGAGGAGGAGGGGGTGTTGAAGAGCTTGCTGATGATGGCCTTGAGGCTCCGCAGAGTCCTCAGCCGGGCCCCTCCCACCTGGTCACGATGGAGACCCAGCTGTGTGAGCCTGACAGCGTGGATGAAGATGACCCACAGCTGGCCCTGTTCAAGGACGCCCGACGCAGGAGGCAGTCAATCAGGAGTAAACAGTGGAAGGCAATGGGGCACCTTGGAAGGAGGCAGAGAGAGGCCACGCCCTGAACTGTATTTAAGGGGAATGTGTGGGAGGGCTGGTTTGCTGAAGGCAACTGCTTGGATAGTTCCTGTTTCATAGCTCCTGTTTCATGGTTGGTGTCTTGTCTTGCTCTGTTTTATGTTAATAAATTTGGCAGGCTTTATTCCAGCCTCTTGCCGTTTGTAAAGGGGTTGTCCCTGCTTTTGCTGCAGGGCCGGTAGCAGGCTGGTACAGAACAAGTCTAGCTGGAGGGAGATGCCATCTATAAAGCATTTTGTATATGTTCTCCTTATATGACGTGGAAACCACCAGCCTCATATTAGTCCACCAAATCTCTTCCCATTTCTCAAGTGGAAGTGCATAACCAAAATTCTTCCCCCAGGCAATCATCGCATCTTTTACCACCTCCTCCCATACTACCCTAGTTAGCAACAATTTATAGCACTTAGATATCATCCCTTTCTCTGGACCCAGCAGAATCTTATCTAATTCCTGCAGATTCAGATAAATACCCCTTCCTTCCTTATCCTTCTTATACCTTGACTGGATCTGCAGGTAGGCCCACCACTCCAATTGAAACCCTTGCTGAGCCAGATCTTGTCGTGTTTTGAGTTCTCCCCTGGTATCTAAAAGTTCTTTATAAGTTGGTCTTCTTCCCTTCTTGAGTAGGGTCGGATGGGTCAAGGCTTCCAAAGTTGATAACCAACACGGAATTTGCACGTAGTACGTAGCCCTTATCTTATCCCAATTCCGAATCAGTATATCCCTTATGTAGTGGCGAGTAAACTGTTTGCTTGGAGGAGTACCTTCCCGCCAAAGAGCTGCATGCCATCCCTGCAGCAAATCAAATCCTTCCAAACTCAACAATCGATTATTCCTTAGACTTATCCATTCCTTGCCCCAAACTAAGAGGGCAGTCTGATAGTAAAGTTCCCAGTTCAGTAGGCCAAGGCCCCCTCTTTCCTTAATTTCTTGCATCATTTTTTCCCCAATCCTGGGCCGTTTCCCCTGCCAAACAAATCTAGAAACTACCCCCTCTAACTCTTTTAAAAATTTCAGCGAAAGTTTAACTGGTGCTGTCTGAAAAAGAAAATTCCATTTCGGCAAAACATAAGATTTCACCATGGCTACCCTTCCTAATAATGACAACTGTATCCTACCCCATTTTCCCAGGTCCATTTTTGTTTGTATCAGTAATTTAGAATAATTATCCTCCCTAATACTTGAACATCTTCCGGTCAACCAGATTCCTAAATATTTCACCTTCTTCACGATTTTAAACCCTGTAGTGTCCTCTAACATCTGTTTACTTCTATTTGAAAGATTTTTCGTCAAATATTTGTCTTATCTTTATTTACTTTCAGACCAGCCACGTTTCCAAATTCCTCAATCCTTTTTAGTAATGCCGTGCTAGATTCCAGAGGGTTTTCCAAAACGAAGACCATATCATCTGCAAACGCCTGCAGTTTATAAATTTGGTCTCTTATCTGAAGCCCAGTAATCTCCTCATCTTTCCTTATTATTCTCAGTAGGGGTTCTAAGGTTAGGATAAATAAAAGTGGGGAGAGTGGACAACCCTGCCTAGTGCCCTTACAGATATCAAATTTGTCAGTTAAATTCCCATTTATCAACAATCTTGCTTCCTGCTTAGTATAGATTGCTTTAATCATATTACAGAATGTTACATATTACATATGTTCCAACTGACACATCAGGAAATCCCAATTAACCCTATCAAATGCTTTTAGAGCATCGATAAATATTAAAGCTAATTGTTTATCTGGTCGGCTTTCATAATACTCCAAAACATTTAATTTAATTCTGAGATTATCTTTTATTTGTCTAGTGGGAAGGAACCCATTCTGGTCTGTATGTATGAATTGATTTAAGTAAATTTTTAATCTATCTGCAATTATTGTTGCAAATATTTTATAATCTGAATTAAGAAGGGATATTGGCCTATAATTTTTAATATGCTTTGAAGGGAAGTCATCCTTAGGAATCAAACTAATATTTGCCTCCAACCAAGTTTGCGGGACTATAGCCTCATCCAAAATTTCATTAAATAGATCTTTCATATGTTTTCCCAACGATTCCACTAATACCTTATACAATTCTGCAGGAATTCCGTCAGTGCCTGGGGTTTTCTGACATTTCTGTTGTCTGACCGCTTTTTCAATTTCTGCTATTGTTATCTCCTGATCTAAGGCCTCTTTCTCATTAGGAAATAATTTAGGAAGGTCTGACTCCGTCAGGTATTGTTTAATCCTCTCCTCAGGAACCTTTTCTTCCTGATATAATTCTGTAAAAAACTCAATCGCTATCTTTTCTATCCTTTCTTTATCCCCTATCAGTGTCCCCGGCTTATCCTCTAACTGCTCAATTCTTCTACTTCCCTTCTCTTTCCTTATTCTATAGCTAAGCCATCTCCCTGGTTTATTGGCATATTCAAAATAGTTCTGCCTCACCACCCTAATTTGACGTGCTATTTTCTCTTGGTCCACAAGGTTGAGTTTATGCCTCCAAAAATCCACCTGCTCCTTCCCGTAAACTTTCTGTGGGTTTACCTGGAGAGCCTTCTCTGCCTTAGTAAGTTGCTCAACAATTTCCCTCCTACTTTCCTCCTCCTTCCTACGTTTAACTGCCATCTGTTTTATTATCAAGCCTCTGAAATAAGCTTTAGCCGTATCCCAAACTATTCGTAGGGGCATCCCTTCCGTCCTATTTTCTAAAAAAAACAGACTCATCTCGTTTAATTTTTTGTACAAAAACTGTATCCTTCAGGATCTCCAGGCTCATCATCCATCTACTCCTCACTCTACTCCCCCTTATCAATGTAATAGCCACCGGGTTGTGGTCCGCCCATTCGTTCGTCAAAATCATGGCATCTTTTGCATAAGGTATCAGCCCATCCGACAACCATACCATATCCAACCTAGACCATGAGTTATGCCTGGGGGAGTAGTAGGTATAACGTTGAGAGGCTGGGTTAATCACACGCCATATATCCCTAAGGCCAAATTTTTCACACATATCCCTAAATACTTTGGGTAAGACCCTCCTATCTTTCCCTTTTTTCTTCTTCAAATCAACCCTCCCTGTTTTGTAATCCTTAGCCCTATCTACCACCGCATTAAAGTCCCCCAAGAGACACATCTGCTCATACTCCAGATCTAATATTTTCCGATATATTTTCTGGAAAAAGTCTCCCTGATTATTATTAGGTGCATATATGCCTACCAGTAACACTTTGCTTCCCACCATTTCTATCTCCAGCATCAGGCTTCTCCCCTCTGGGTCCGCCCATAATTCTTTAGGACACAAGTACTCCTTAACATACATTGCTACACCTTTCTTTTTCTCCTCAGCAGATGCTACAAATAATTTCCCTAGTTTGGAGTAACTCAACAAATTAATTTGGCTTTTCTTAATATGAGTTTCCTGAAGGCATAATACATCAGCTCCACATTTCCTTAATCTAGTTAAGATATTTTTTCTCTTAGCAGGAGCATTGAGACCATTAACAATGAGTGTCAAAAAATTCACCCCTTGACACATCCTTACTTACGTGGGGCCTTAGATTTGGTAGTCTGTCTAGTTACCCTCTTATATTCTTCTCCCTTTCCCTCTCCACCCCCCTCCCCCCCTCCCCCCTCCGCTCCCCCCAGATTCCTCTCCTCCCTCTGACTTCTACTCTCCACTTCTCCATCACTCTCCTGATCACTAGTCCCACAAAAATTTTTATAGAAATCTTGTGTGTCGTGTAGACTCTCAATCTTTATCTTTCGGTCTTCCCACATCACCAGGAGCCCCTCTGGAAGCAGCCATTTATATGTCACACCTTTTTTCCTCAATTGCGAAGTAACAAATTGATAGCATTGACATTGCTCTCGGACCCTTCTTGGCAGTTGCTTAAAAATTGTAATCGGACAGCCTTTATACTGAATTGGTTGATCTCTAGCTCTATGAAGCACTTCATCTCTAAGCGCCTTTTTGGTAAACCTAACATGCATTTCCATAGGGAGGCTGTATCGCCTGGCATAATTGGTATAAACTCGAAAAGCCTCATCAATATCGCACCGAACCTCTTTTTTCTCTTTCCCCACCAGGTCTGCAATCATTTCTCCTACCACTTCTTCCAGCTGTTCTTCTCTGTCTTCCATAACATTTTGGAAGCGCAAAAAAGGCCGCTTTCTCCATCTCCAGGTACACCATATCATCTTCCAGCTTCTTGGATGCTTGCGTGCACCTGTGCTCCCATTTCTCCATCCGCTTCTCCATATTCTCAGAGTCCTTTTCTACTGTTTTAATTCGCTCTTCATGCGTATCCAGAGTCACCTGGACTGCACCCAATTTTCCTTTAATTTCCTTCATCTCCTCTCTCATGTCCCCCAACTCAGCCTTCAAGCTGTCAAAATTCCTCTCCATTATGTCCTGCATATTTTGTAACATCGTATAAATCCCTTGAATTGTAGCAGATTTTTCTGTCGCTGGTAGGTTCTCCATTGACTTCCTAACCCCTGGTGGCGTCGTAACCGGAGAGGCCGCCGCTGTCAAGGTAGGGGCCTTCCTTAAGGTTTTTAGTTGACGTTGTCGTTAAAGACATTTCAGTTTGTCCCAGGAGGTTTCTCCACACTACTGTACACCACAGGTTGACTCCTTCCCAGAAACTTTATCACAAACCCCGTACTTCCTTCTAATAATTTCACTTCCGCTCTTTAGCTAGAAGAAAAAAAAGAAAGGAGTCACATCAATATCCGTCAGTTTCTATAAGTCCGCAAAGCAATACACTAACTTTTTCAGGGAAGAGAAAGCTTCCACCAATCATGTCATATTCGTAGACAAGTCCATTTAAGCCTCTAATCAGCATTCACGGCAGCAAAAGACAAAAAGGGTAACAAAAAAGAAAAAAGAAAAAAAATATTTGTTGCCAAAACCACCCCCGATAACTGGCTGCCGCTCCTTTCACTTCTGCTTAGCATCCCGCCGGCGTGCTCGCTCAGAAAGTCTTTGAACTCACTTCCACTCTTTCTCACTTCCCTGCTTTTTCTCAAACTGCTGAGTCATTGGCTTCGGGGCTGCCAAACTGCGGCCCTCTTTCAAGCCTCCGGATCCTCAGGGTGTTTTCCTTTTTCCAGCTAGGTGATTGCATCACACCTCACCTCCAAAGATGCCCCCTCCACTTCTCCCAGCCTCTCCAGGGCTGGAAACGGCAGAATATCGCCACAGGAGGCCTGAAAAACAACAAGAGGCTCGGCCGTCTATCGCCTCTCCTCCCAAGGCAGTGCCATCTCGGACTCCAGCCGAGTATGTTGACTTCCAGGTGGCGCTTCAGTGGCGTGGACGGTCGGGATCAACCGCCAGCCTTCTGATTTCGTTAAAGCCGTGGAGCAGCCGACGATCAGCTGTTCCGAAGCTTGAAAACCCTTCTCCTTGGGTGAAGAAGGGGAGTCTCTGGGTAGGGGTAGAGCTCCCCTAGAGCCCCATAATGTTTATTCTGGGGCTTGAAGTGTGAGAGCAACCCCAAAGCCCGGAAATATTCCGGATCGGAGGACTTTTCTACTTTTAAGCAGAACAAGATGCTGAATCCACTCCTGCTGGAATTGATTGTTATCTTGAGTAATTGATGCAGGCGAAGCGGATGCAGGAGCAATATAAACAGCAAGTATAAGACTTTAACTCTGGAACTTCAGGTTTTTTCCTGTTTCAACGGTCGTTTTAAAAAAGAAGGGGAAGATGGCACCTGAGTGATTCTTTTTAACAAGAATTGAAAGCATCTGGCTGGTGTTTTTTTTTTCCTCAAAGTGAAAGTGATTGTTTGGATATTGAGGAAGAATATGCAAAGTGGATTCTCAAAACTTTAAAAGATTTTGTTAAACTTTGGAGCTGTTTAAAAGTGATTATAAGACTTGGATATTTAACAGTTAAACTACAATAGCAAGTGGGCTGGAAAAGTGAAAGTGTGTAATGAAAGTTAATTAAGTGTTAAAATGGCTTCCAAACTGCCTAGAATTCCTGTTTCTAAAAGTCCGGGGGCATCGCCTGTTCAGCAATCTGGAATTCAATCTTTGATGTTACCTTCTGCAGCTGCTGCACCTGTACTGACGTTAAAAGACTTACAAGATTCTTTAAAAGATGCTTTAAAACTTCAGTCTGAAAAAATATCTGAGCAGGTGGCAGAACTTATTGAAGAAAAAAAATAAGGAAATACAGGAGGATATTTTGATGGCAATTCAGGGGCTCTCAGGTTGTATTGAGAGTCTGGATGAACGTGGGGAAGAAGTGAATCAAAATAATCTGAAGCTGGAGGCTAAAATGTGTGAAGTTGAGAATAAAATGGATAAAATTGATGATGAAGTGGTGATGAAACAATATAGAGACATGGAGTTTGCCCTGAGGATAAGAGGTTTAAAAGAAAATCCATAGGAAAATCTGGAGGAGATTTTGGTGGATACTCTGGCGCCTATTTTGGGAATTCAACCGGAAGAGTTTTTTGTGGAGATAGATAAAGTATTCCATGTTAATTCTTGGATTGCGAGGCAAAGGAAACTGCCAAGAGATGTGGTTGTGTATTTTACAAAGAGAAAGATCAGAAATGAGATTATTCAAGCTTTTTACAATAATAGATTTAAAGTGGCTAATCAAGAGGTTTTGATTCTGAAAGAGATTCCCCCAAGAATTTTGAGAAAAAGGAAAGATTTTGTTTTTCTGGCAGATGAATTAAAAAAACAACAGCTTCAGTTCAGATGGGAGATACCAATGGGGATTGTGGTGAATTATGCTGGAGTAAGATATTGTCTTAATACAGTCCTGAAGTCATGTGATTTTTATTCTAATGTATTGAAAGCAGGTTCACCGCCATCTTCAGAAGTTAAAGGAGGAAAAGAAGAAGTTAAAGGAGGAAAAAAAGAAGGAGAGTGACAGGTACAAGAAGTACAGCAAATTTCAGAAACTGTGCAACCCCTGGTTTTATTAGAAGAATCTAAGACTCAAAGAGTGACAAGGGCTGCATCTAGATGTAAGGAACAACAACAACAACAACAGAAACAGTGTTCTATAACTACAAATCAGGAATCTACTTCTAGTGAAGCAGTGGGAGGAGCTAGGCCAAAGAGGCAGATGCTTGTGGATCTGCAAGAAACGCTCCGAAAGCTTCAAGTCGCAAAAGATGGCGACAAAGTTTCTAACCTGGAATGCTAATGGATTAAATTCACCACAAAAGAGAAAGAAAGTATTTCAGTATTTGAAACAATTTTAAAATGATGTTATATGTTTGCAAGAAATGCATATTCGCGTATCTGATCAAAAATATTTGATAAATAGAAGGCAAAAAACCGCTTCTGGTTGGATTATATGCTCCTAATCAACAACAAGCAGACTTTTATAGTTTACTACACAGCAAGATCACTCAGTTGGATTACAAATCTTTTATTTTTATGGGAGACTGGAATGGTGTCTTGGATGTACAAATGGACAAGAGTGGTTCTTTTAGAAGTACTCCAAGTCATGCTAAATTGCCTAAATCCTATTTTGAGATGAAGGATGATTTGGAGCTGCGAGATATTTGGAGAGAAAGAAATTTACAAGAAAAGGATTATACTTTTTTTCCCGATAGACATCAATCTTTTTCTAGGATTGACTTTATATTAATTACTAATGATTTCTTTTCTAGGATTAAGAAGATAAAGATCTGTCCAAGAATTATGTCTGACCATAGTCCAGTCTGGCTAGAGATTGATAAGGACAACAGAGATAGGCGCTCCTGGCATCTAAATGAGAACCTGTTTAGAAATCAGGAAAATGTGGAAGAATGTAAAAAACAGATGAAGGTTTTGTTTGAAACTAATATGAATAAGGGTACTTCTATGGAAATGGTTTGGGACGCTAGTAAGGCTTACATGAGAGGTGTGTTAATATATATGAATAATAAATACAGATGTAATTTGGAATTTAAGATGAAAGAATTAGAGAATGAAATTAGGGAAAAAGAAAAGGCCTTAATTTTGAATCCATCGGATGTGAAGATTAAAGAGGTTATTAAGGGGACAGTTTGATAAGTTAATGGCTGATCAGGTGGCAACTAATCTACGGTTTGCTAGACATAATACTTTTTGTAATGCCAATAAACCAGGTAGATGGTTAGCTTATATGTTAGGGAAGAAGCAAAGGGCTTCTAATATAGATAAAATAGAATACAAGGGTAAGGTAGTGTATCAACAGAACCTTATTAAGGAAACTTTTGTTGATTTTTATTCTAAATTATATGCTAGAGATAAGATTAATGAAGCAGATATTGATGTATATTTGAGGAATGCTAGTATTCTGGTTCTTATACAAGAACAAAAGGAAGAGATGAATCAATTGATAACTGAGGAAGAAATTCTTTTAGCAATTAAACAATTGAAAGTGGGTAAAGCACCAGGAACGGATGGATTGACTGCTGTGTATTATAAAAATTTACAGTCTGAGATGATAAAGCCATTAAGGGAATTGTTTCAGACAATTCAAATGGGAGGAGGGATGCCTCCGTCTTGGAAAACTGCTTTCATTTCTTTGATTCCGAAGGAAGATCAGGATGTCACTCAACCAAGAAATTATAGACCAATATCACTTTTGAATACGGACTACAAGGTATTTGCTAAGGTTTTAGCTAATAGATTAATGAGGGTACTGCAACAGGTAATTCATGGTGACCAAACTGGGTTTATAAGTGGTAGACAAATGAAATATAATGTGAGGCATATAGTTGATTTGTTGGAATTTCTGGAAAGAAACAACCAGATCCCTGCTGCGCTGATCTTTTTGGATGCTGAAAAAGCTTTTGATCAATTGGATTGGCAATTCTTGATGAAAGTATTAGATAAAATGAATTTTGGGGATAAATTTCTACAACCAATCAGGGCATTATATCAAAAGCAAACAGCCCGTATAATAGTAAATAATAGTTTGACCAAAGCATGTAATATTGAAAAGGGCACAAGGCAGGGGTGTCCGTTATCACCTCTATTATTTGTTTTAACATTGGAGATATTATTGATTAAAATACGGGATTCGGAAAAAATTAAGGGAATTCAAATAAGAGATCAGGATTACAGATTGAGGGCGTTTGCAGATGATCTGGTTGTTACGGTGACCCAGCCAGAAAAGTCTGTTGTAGGACTGATGGAAATAATTATTTTTTTATTTATTTAGATTTATATACCACCCTTTCCCGAAGGACTCAGGGCGGTTTACAGGGCATTTAAAAAACAGTCAATACAAACGTTAAAACAAATTAAAAGAGATTAAATAGAACCCTGAGAAAATTAAAACCCAGTTAAAATTAAAATTAAAAATATTCTCAGCCTGGGCCAGAGAGCTCGAAGATAACATTGTCCGTCAGATGACAAAATGCAATATGGGAAAGTTTCTGGATTCAAGGTTAATATACAAAAAACTAAAATGCTGTATAAGAACATGACAGTATCACAAAAGGCTGTTTTAGAAGGGTTAACTGGATTTGAAATTGTTAAAAGGGTTAAATATTTGGGGGTATATTTGTCACCCTCAAATGCAAAGTTATATAAAAATAATTATGAAAAGCTATGGGGAAAAGTTCAAAAAGAATTGGATAGCTGGAAAAAATTACAATTGTTTTTATTGGGAAAAATTGCAGCAGTGAAAATGAATGTCTTGCCGAAATTTCTATTTTTATTTCAAATGATACCTATTCTTAAAAAGGATTCAAACTTGGAGGAATGGCAAAAGGGTATTAATAAATTTGTTTGGGCAGGGAAAAGGCCACGAGTTAAATTTAAGATCATGCAGGACACGCGTGAAAGAGGTGGTCTCAAAATGCCCAACTTTAAATTATATTATGAAGCTGCTGCTTTGTCAGCGATAAGTGATTGGATTAGTTTAACACAAGGAAGATTATTAAATCTTGAAGGTCATGATTTGTTATTTGGTTGGCATGCATATCTATTGTATGATAAGAAGGTGTATAATGTGTTTAAGATACATATTTCAAGACATGCTCTGTTGTGAGTTTGGAAAAAGTATAGACACAAGTTAAATTATAAGATACCTCTATGGGCAATACCGAAACACGCAATAGAAAATATAAATGTTGGGTTTAAACATGATGTGACTACATATAAGGAAATTTTAAGTTTGGAAAGGAATGTATGGCATTTGAAGCCGTATAACCTTTTACGAGGAGAAAAGATTGTTCAAACCTGGTTTCAGTATGGGCAACTACAGGCCAGGTGGAAAGAAGATCAGAAAATTGGTTTTTCAATGACTGATGAAAATTTGGTAAAGCAAATTAGAAATCAGGGTCAAGCACATATCAAACGGATATATCTTGCATTGATAAAAATTGATTCAGAGACAGAACTTGTTAAAGATTGCATGATAAAGTGGGCTCAGAATATTCAAGAAGTTATTACAATGGATACTTGGGAAAAGATTTGGGTGAGAAATGTAAAATTTAGGCAAGTCCAAAATTTAAGAGACAATTTTTATAAAATGTTTTATAGATGGCATTTAGATCCTAAAAAATTAGCAAGTATGTATCTGAACTACCAGCCTAAATGTTGGAGGTGTGGTGGTGAAGACGCAACGTATTTTCATATATGGTGGACCTGTAAAAAGGTTAAAGCTTTTTGGATCAAAATTTGGTGGAATATGCAGAAGATATTTAAGAGAAGGATAAAGTTTTCTCCGCAATTGTTCTTACTGGGTATTATTACTGATACTACTGTTGTAGACATTAAATTGATGTTGAATTTAATTATGGCAGCAAGACTTTTAGTAGGGCAATATTGGAAGAAGGAAGAACTGCCGACTATAGAAGAATGGACTCTAAAAGTTTCCAACCTGGCGGAAATGGCAAAGATTTCGGCGTATTTGAAGGACCATTCGCAACAGAGATATATTGTGGAGTGGAAAAAATGGATTGATTACATCCAGAATAAATATGGGACTAAAAAGTTTCATTTAGCATTTGAATAAGTATTGATGTGATATTTATATTGCTTGTAGTCATTTTACAAGAGCTAAAGTGCGGTAGACTTAATAACTCATTGTTGTTAGCATATGGTAGATTATGATTGTTTCTACTTTTATACCTTGTATTTAGCTCTGGGAAGTCGGGGAGGAGGGAAGGGGAGGGGGAGGGTTGGGTTGGGAAGGGGGTGGGTGGGTTGGGAGGGGTTGTTTTGTTAAAGATAAAATGTATTGAAAAACTTTTCAATAAAAAAAATTGATAAATTCTACTGGGTATACAATTTATTGCATCTGCTCCAGAGAAGAAAAATGGAGTAGTTATCTATGTAAAGAAAGACTTAACAGCTAATTTAATTGAAGATAAACAAGGAAGATATATTATAATTGAACTATTAATAGAAGGGAAGAAAACACTTTTAATTGGAGTATATGCACCTAATCAACAGCAAGGAGAATTTTATAAACTGTTACATAACAAAATAATTCAATGGGATTATAAATCGTGTATTTTAAAGGGGGATTGGAATGGAGTGTTGGATACTCAGAAAGATAAAAAAGGATCTTTTAAAAATACTCCAAGCCATGCTAGATTGCCAAAATCTTTTTTTGATTTGAAAGATGACTTGGAATTGCGAGATGCCTGGAGAGAACGAAATTTGGAAGAAAAGGATTTTATTTTTTTTCTGATTGACATCAATCTTTTTCTAGGATTGATTTTGTATTAACTACTAATGCTTTTTTTCTAGGATTAAGAAGATTAAGATATGCCCAAGAACTCTATCAGATCATAGTCCAGTTTGGATTGAATTGGACAAGGGCAAGGGGGAAAGAAGATCATGGAGATTAAATGAAAATTTGTTTAGATATGAAGAAAATGTAGTAGAATGTAAAAAGCATATGCGAGAATTTTTTATTATGAATATGCATAAGGGTACTCCCATTGAAATGGTTTGGGATGCAAGTAAAGCTTATATGAGAGGAGTGCTAATATATTTGAATAATAAACATAGATATAGATTAGAATATAAGCGTAAAGAAATAGAGGAGGAAATAAAGTTGAAAGAGAAAGCTCTTATTCTGAACCCATCTGATAAGAGGTTGAAAGAAGTAATTAACTTGCTAAGAGGACAGTTTGATATGTTAATGGCAGATCAAGTGGCAACTAATTTACAATATGCCAAACATAACACTTAATAATGCTAATAACACTTAATAATGCTAATAAGCCGGGTAGGTGGTTAGCTTATTTATTAAGGAAAAAACAAAGATCACGTAATATTGATAAGATAGAATATAAGGGTAAAGAGGTGTTTCAGCAAAATCTTATTAAAAAAGCTTTTGTTGAAATTTATTCTAAATTATATGCTAGGGATATAAAACAAGGTTTAGATATGGATAGTTATTTACAGGATGTGAATATCCCAATACTTACACAAGAGCAACAGGAAGGGATGAATCAATTGATAACTGCTGAAGAAATTATTTTAGCAATTAAACAATTAAAAGTGGGTAAGGCACCCGGTACAGATAGTTTATCAGCTATTTATTATAAAAATTTACAATCAGAAATGGTGGAGCCTTTAAAAGAATTATTTAGAACAATTCAATCTGGAGGAGAAGTGCCTCCATCATGGAAAACAGCATTTATAACTTTGATCTTTGGGATCTTCTTTCCCCCTTGCCCTTGTCCAATTCAATCCAAACTGGACTATGATCTGATAGAGTTCTTGGGCATATCTTAATCTTCTTAATCCTAGAAAAAGGTCAAGATCTTGTTCAACTTAAAAATTATAGGTCTATATCGCTTTTAAATAAAGATTATAAAATATTTGTAAAGATTTTAGCAAATAGATTAATAAAGGTTATGCAGCAAATGATTTACTCTGATCAAACAGGATTCATAAGTGGTAGGCAAATGAAAAATAATGTGAGATATATTGTAAATTTATTAGAATATTTGGAAAGAAATAATCAAGTCCCTGCAGTGCTGATTTCTTTGGAGGCTGAAAAAGCATTTGATCAATTGAATTGGCAATTTTTTTTTTTATTGAAAAGTTTTATAAAATACAATTTTCCTTTAAAAAAAACCCCCTTCCCCCTCCCTCCTCCCCTCCCTACCTCCCCCCTATCTCCCCCCCTCCCCCTCCCCCTCCTCCCTCCCCTACCTCCCCCCCTCCACTTCCCCTCCTCCCCCCTCCCCCCCCCGACTTCCCAGAGCAAAGTACAAGGTATATATCTAAAAGGCAATCATAAACAATCATATACTAACAATTATAAACTCTAAAATCCATCACTCTCTAGCTTGTATATAGTAAACCAATCCTTAATAATACTAAATATATATAAAAAACTAAAATAAAAGAAAACTAGCATCATTCCCATCTATGTTCTTCCACAGTTCACTATTACCTTAACATATTCTCATTTGCACATTAATAAATAGTTCTTACACAAATTAACCCACATTAACCCACAAAACTTTCTTCCTCTTCCTCTGTAGTAAGTTGTCCATTAATTCCAAATTAAAAAAAAAAAATCTATTACCATACATAGCATCCCAAAACTTTTTTTTTCTCTCTTT
This sequence comes from Vipera ursinii, assembly GCF_947247035.1. Lineage (NCBI taxonomy): Eukaryota > Metazoa > Chordata > Lepidosauria > Squamata > Viperidae > Vipera > Vipera ursinii. The sequence goes on from NC_139512.1 coordinate 188,077,807, forward strand.
TCTCCTTTAAAAAAACACAACTACCACTTAACTATAAATATTTTGTGGAAGTTCCATAGATTTCTACTAGTCTTATTATTTTTTTTCTTTTTTGAGCGTTTTAAGGCAGCACGCGTCACCCTCTGTTCTCTAAGATCATCCAAAAGAGTTGCAGCTTGAACTCCTCCTGTACCCTTCTCGTCTATCTGTGCATCTTCATCCTCTTGATGTTCTCCTTCTCCAGATCCCTCTGCAGCTTCCAGAAGTGTTGATGGGGTTACTTCCAAGACATTATTATAAAAATGATGCGCTTGCTTCACATTAGTCAAACAGTATCTTTTGCCATCATACATGAAGCTCAACCCAACTGGGATCTCCCATCTGAACCTTATATCTCTTTGCTTGAGCTCTTGCACAAGAAATATAAAATCCTTCCTTCTCTTTAAAATCTTTGGAGGAATTTCTTTTAGAACCAAAACTTGTTGACCAGCAATCACAACTTTGGTATCGTAGGCAGCTTGTATAACTTCATCTCTAATTTCCCTTTTTACAAAATAAACCACCACATCTCTAGGCAACTTTCTCTGTTTAGCAATCCACGAATTCACACGAAACACTTTGTCCATACCTTGTTTTAATTCAGATGCTGGATGATTCAATACTCCCTCAAAAGCCTCAGAAACCAACTGCTTTAAATCTTCCTTAATATTCTCTTTTAGGCCTCTAATTCTCACAGCAAACTGCATCTGGTAAAATTGGGTCAAGCTCTGTTCACTGTCGATTTTATCTTTTAAATCTTCAATTTCCAATACTTTTGCTTCTAATAAAGCATTCTTTTGAATCAAGTCTTGCACTTGATCATCCAGCACCTCCACACATTTAGCAACTTTTTGCACTGAGGACAAAATGTCTACCTTCATTTCTCTAAGTTTCTGTTCCATCCTTTCTTCCATTCTCTGCTCCAATTTCTCCAATTTCTCCTCCATCTGTAGAAATTTAACACCCATTGACTCCAAAATTAACTGGGTATGTTTTTCAAGATCCTTCGATGTCAATACATCAGGAGAATGCAACGCCTGTAGCAATGATTGTTGTTGCACCGGAGAATTTCCAGCACTCCGAAAAGTTCTAGGGGGAGGTTTAGCCGCCATCTTTTACTTACAATTGTGACGCACTTTCACTTTAAGTTTTAAGCAAAGTCCATCAAGCTTGAGAGTAAAATAAAATCTTCTTCATCTCTTCATCTTTCCCTCTTGTACTGCTCTGCCTGCTCTTTCCCTTTCATAGTCTCTCCTTCAAGCAGGGATGGTCGCAGACGCCTGGCTCTGCTCCATAAAGTCCGGAGCAGAGACGCTGGTCAGCTGGGAGCAGCCCAGGCTACGGGGGAGTTCAATCCTTCGGCCGCCCAAGCTCCAAGCTCAGGCGGCCCCGGAGAACTCAACCCCCACCTGGGGGCTCACCCCCTCCTCTTCTCCCGAGGAGGGGGCTTCAGATTCGCCCGAACAGCTGATCGGCGCTGTTTCGGGCGAAAAATCACACAGCTGAGCTGCGGGCAGCCCGGGAAGGCTGTCTCCGGCGCCGCGGAGCCACCGGAAGTTCCGAATTGGCAATTTTTATTTAAAGTTTTGGAGAAGATGGAGTTTGGTGATAAGTTTTTACAACCTATTAGGGCAATATATCAAAAACAAACAGCTCAAATAATAATTAATGGTAGTTTAACAGAAGCTTGTAAAATTGAAAAGGGTACAAGACAGGGTTGTCTGCTGTCGCCATTATTGTTTGTTTTAACATTGGAAATATTGTTGATCAAGATACGTGATTCAAAGAAAATAAAGGGAATCAAAATTAAAGATCAAGATTATAGATTGAAAGCATTTGCGGATGACTTGGTTATTACATTAAGTCAACCAACTCAATCGGTTATAGATTTAATGGAAATAATTTTACAATATGGACAAGTTTCTGGATTTAAGGTAAATAGGCAAAAAACTAAAATATTGTCTAAAAATATGACTAAAGAACAAAAGGAAGTTTTAGGAAAACTAACGGGATTTGAAATAGTTAAGAAGATCAAATACTTGGGGGTTTATCTTTCAGCTTCAAATGCAAAATTATATGAAAATAATTATGAATTGTTATGGTTAAAAATACAAAAAGAATTAGATAGTTGGAAAAAATTACAATTGTCCTCATTGGGAAGAATTGCAGCTGTGAAAATGAATGTTTTACCTAAATTCTTATTCTTGTTTCAAATGATACCTATACTTAAAAAAGACTCAAATTTGGAGAAATGGCAGAAAGGTATTAATAAATTTATTTGGGCAGGGAAGAGACTGAGAGTTAAACTTAAGATAATGCAAGATGTACGGGAAAGAGGTGGTCTTAATTTTTTTTATTTTTATTTTATTTTAATTGCATTTATATCCCGCCCTTCTCCGAAGACTCAGGGCGGCTTACAAGCTTAGCAGTAGCCTTCATTCTATGTATATGCCTGCTTATTAGGGCTTTCACACACACCCCAAGCGGCATTATTACAAAGTCAGCTTATTGCCCCCAACAATTATATTATGAGGCTACGGCATTATCATCAATTAGTAATTGGTTTAATTTAACACAAGGGAGATTATTGAATATTGAAGGATATGATTTGTTATATGGTTGGCATGCTTAATAAATAAGCATGACAAAAAGTGGATGTTTTTAAGACACATATATTAAGATATGCCCTGTTGCGAGTTTGGAAAAAATATCGTTATAAGTTGAATTTTAAAATTCCAATTTGGGCAATAACTAAAGATGCGATAGAAAATATAAATGTGGGATTTAAGCATGATGTGATTACATATAAAGAAATTCTTAGATTGGAAAGAAATATAAGGCAATTAAAGCCATTTAATATTTTAAAAGAAGAAAAGATAGTACAAACTTGGTTTCAGTATGGGCAGTTACAAGCTAGATGGAAACAGGATCAGAAAATTGGTATTTCCATAGTAGATGAAAATTTGGTTAAACAAATTAGAGATCAAAGTCCTGCACATATAAGAAGGATATATAATGCATTGATAGAAATAGACTCAGAAATGGAACTTGTTAAAGATTGTATGATAAAATGGGCCCAGAATATTCAAGAACCAATAACGATAGATACTTGGGAAACAATCTAGGTCAGAAATGTAAAATTTACACAGGCACAAAATTTAAGAGAATTTTTATAAGATGTTTTATAGATGGCATTTAGATCCTAAGAAATTGGCATGTATGTATCCAAATTATCAGCCTAAATGCTGGAGGTGTGGTTGTGATGATACAATGGATTATCATATATGGTGGACTTGTAAAAAAGTTAAAGCTTTTTGGATTTAAATTTGGTGGAATATGCGGAAGATATTTAAGAAAAAGATAAAGTTTTCTCCACAATTATTTTTGCTGGGTATTACTATAGACTGTACTGCTATAGAAAATTGATGTTGAATTTAATAACGACAGCAAGACTTTTGGTAGCGTAATATTGGAAGGAGGAGGATTTGCCTACTATGGACTTTAAAAGTCTTGAACCTGGCAGAAATGGCAAAAATTTCAGCATATTTGAAAGACCATTCCCAACAAAGATATATCTTGGAATGGAGAAGATGGATTGATTACATTCAGAATAAATATGGGACCAAAAAGGTTCATTTAGCATTTGAATAAGTATTAGATTTATAAGATTTATTATTATTTAGTTACTTTTAAGGAGAGTTAAAGTGCGATAGGATTTAAAGTGTTATTATAGTTAGTTAGCATATTATAGTTTAAGATTGTTAGGGTCAATACCCTGTATTATGCTCTGGGAAGTCGGGGGGGGAGAGGGGGAGGGAGGGGAAATTGGCTGGGGGTGGGGGAGGGGTGGGTCTTATGTTTATAATGTATCTGTAAAACCTTTTAATAAAAAAAGAAGTATGTTAATTTAGATAAGAGACAATATGTATTAAAGGAAAAAAAGAGAGGAAATATTGGCTACAATAAATTGGAGATTTGTAATAACATGTACCTGTATGAAATGGAACTATTGTAACCCAGACACCACATTGCTTTTCAAAGATATAAGTGCAATATTGGAAAATCAATAAAAATTATATTAAAAAAAGGCATTCTGAAAAATGAGTCGCCTGTTCTTTTTCTTTGGTCCTTCCAGAAAGAAATGCCAAAGATAGCTTGTCTTTGCCTTACAGCAACATCAAGATAATTAAAAGAAGGGACTGGATTATCATTTGGATTTGGCTCCTGCCCAAAGATAAATGAAATGTGAGGATAAATAGTAGCTTATTTTCAAAAACCCATCTCTCTTCTTCAGAACCAATTATTAGTATTAGCAACACTCGTATCATCTAGTTTCCTTTTCAGAATTCAATCTGAGCCGCTTTCCAAGGTATAGAATTCATGGCTTTTACCTGCATAGCATGTGCTGTACTTTTTGTTGAACTAATATATTCCAAATGCTATCTTACATCTATCGAGTATAAGGGTTTGCTCACAAATAGTCACTCAACTCAATTCAAAGCTCTCTTCCTTTTAATAGTGGAGAAACTCTAAAAGGCTCTGGATGCAGCATCTTCCTTTGTGCATCATGACAACTGGCTGAATGCTCAGGGGGACCATTTCCAGAATACATCTTCTATCTGCTTTGGATAAAGCTGCAACTGGAATGAATGGGATTTTTCTTTCCAGTTGGGACCCTAGTGGTAGGTGAGTCTAGGACAGGGGTGTCAAACTCAATTTCATTGAGGGCTGCATCAGCATTGCAGTTGCCCTCAGGGGGCCAGGTGGGTATGGCCAGGGTGGGCGTGGCCTACTGGGTGGGCATGGCTAGAGTGCGTATGGCCTTCTTGGTGGGCGTGGCCAGCTCTACATCGTTCACATCAAGGGTGCCTATGGGGGCCTGGTCAGGAGTGGGACAAATCTGAGGGTCTCTGGCAGAAGGAGGATCTCTGGGCCAGGGCCAAGGCAGTGGGGGCCGTTCCCTCACTGTTTCCAGGATGGCTTTGCGGGCCACATGAAACCACTTTGCGGGCCGGATCCGCCCCCCGGGCCTTGTGTTTGACATGTCTGGACTAGGACAACTTGCCGCAGCTGCCTCACCAGGACCACACTGCCGGAGTCCCCCAGACCCTGGATGTCCTGCCCTTGCATCTTGCCATGGGACTACTCACCCTGGCCGACTTGCCAAGTGGGACAATTGGCCATGCAGAAAATTTGCCAAATGCCAGAGGCAAGGAAGAACCTCCTACTCCTTTCTCTCCCTCCTCTTAAAAGTTTATCTCTCACCCTTTCTCATTAGCACAAAGGGGGAAGAGGCAGCATGTTGTTGTCCCTCATTTCCAGCCCAAATGTTTACAGAAATAGAGTATTCTTCTCTAAGGGGAAGGAGGTCTCTACAACCTTTCCTCCCTCCCCTCCATTTACCCACTGGATCTCTTCCCCAAGTTTATCTTGGCTCTTAGCAAGTGTGGAGGGGCGGGGGGGGGGAGGGGAGTCCCATCCAAAGACTAATCTGTTTAGATTTCAGGTCATGGGTCTTCTCGTGGTGTCCCCACTGAGGACAAACCTGCTTATCTTCCACTTCCTGGATCTCCCTGTTGTGTCCCATCCAAGAATCTAGATGGTTGCTTGCTATTCTTAGCACTGATTCTTTACTGGTATTACACAAACATGAACCTTAATTTTCTACAACAGGGACACACAATTGGTAGCCTAACAAAGCCTGGAGTGTAGCTTACAAATTTTCCCCAAAACAAAATTTTAATGTGATAGAAGGAAAACATTGTATCAAAAGCATCAAGTTAACTGAACTTATTTTGTTTTGTAGTATTTTGCTTTGTTTTACAGTAATTAAGTTTCTTCCTTAACAAGATGGCAGTGCCTGGATTGGCTGCAGCTGCATTAGCTCTCGAAGGTGAAAGGTTTTTGGAGGGATATAACGGATATAGGCCTCATGGTCAGGAAAGTTTTAATGTGTTTGAGCAAGGTAGTGAGACTAAGCTAACATACAACTAACAATCTTTGCTGGCATGGTGAGTTTTTAGCTGACCAGCTGGCCACTGTTCTCATAGACATCCTCAATATCTCATTGTATCAGGCCATGATTCCATCATGTTTTAAGTGCAATTATTGTACCACATGCCTTAATGATTACCATCAAGTTGCACTCACTTCCATTATGATGAAATGTTTTGAGAGAATGGTAAAAAGGACTATATGGATTCACGCCTTCCCCCTACATTTCACTCATTACAGTTTGCCTATTGGAAGAAATGCTCTGTAGAAGATGCACTTTCCTGCATGCTTCACTTTAGCTTGGTGCACCTGGAGGGGAAGAATACTCATGTGCGAATGCTGTTTGTTGATTTTAGTTCAGCATTCAACACTATCTTTCTTCAGTATCTGGTGAACAAACTGGGCCTATTAGGTTTTAATACTCCTTTATATAATTGGACACTTGATTTCCTCATTGAAAGGCCCCAGTTTGTGCAAGTTGGAAAGAAAGTTTCCAACTCCGTCTCCTTGAGTACAGGTTCCCCACAGGTTCTCCTGCTTGAGTCTCTTCTTATAAAGCTCCAGTGATGGAGCATCCACGATTTCTAAAGGCAAGCTGTTCCACTGGTTAATTGTCCTCACTGTTAGGAAGTTTCTCCTTAATTTCAGGTTGCTTCTCTCTTTCATGAGTTTTCAACCACTGTTTCTTGTCCTGCCCTCTGGTGCTTTGGAGAATAGCATGACCCCCTCTCCTGACAGTGGGACAATTAACCAGTGGAATAGCTTGCCCCCAGAAATCGTGCATGCTCCATCACTGGAGATTTTTTAAAAGAGGCTAGAGTGTCACTTGTCTGAGATGGTATAGGTTCTCCTGCTTGAGCAGGGGGCTGAACTAGAGGACCTCCAAGGCCCCTTCCAGCTCTATTCTATTCTAAATACTGGAATACTTATGTCACCCCTATTTCTTCTTTTCTTTAGACAAGCCAAACCCAAGTCCTGCAGCTGTTCTTCATGTTTTAGTCTCCAGGCCCTGAACTTTTTCCAAGGTCTCAACGTCTTTTTTTGTAGTATGGTGACCAAAATTGGTTGCAGTATTCCAGGTGTGATCTTGATTCTATGCCTCTGTTTATGCAACCCAGGATTGTATTAGCTTTTTTGGCTGCTGCACCTGCACATTGCTGGCTCATAGTAAAGTGATCATCCACTAGGTCCCTCTTACTGTTTTTGAGCCAGGTCTCACCTAATCTGTACTTATATCTTTGATTTTTCCTGCCTAAATGTAAAACTTTGCTTTTCTCCACCTTGAAACTCATTTTGTTGGATAGGGCCCATTGTTCAAGTTTGTCAAGAATTTTTTGAATCTTGAGCTTGTCTTCTGGGGTGTTGGCTATTCCTGCCAGTTTAGTATCATCTGCAAATATGATGAGTTCCCCTTCTATTCCCTCATCTAAATCATTGATGAAGATTTTGAAGAATATCTTCATGCAGCTGTAGAGGTGGTCAACAGTATTAAGTATCTGGTGATGCAGATAACTAAGAATCTGAATTAGTCTCTCCACATCTCATCTTTAGTGAAGTGTGCAAACCAGCATCTGCATTTCCTGCATCAGATGAGGAAAGGACATTTCTCTCCTCCTCTCCTGGCTACTTTTTACAGAGGCACGATTGAGAGCATTTTAACAAATTTCATCATTGTCTGGTTTGGTGGTGACAGTGCCTCAGACAGAAAGTCCATACAGAGATTGGTAAGGACAGCTGAGGAGATCATAGGAAGTTCACTTCCTGGTATTCAGGATGCTACTTATAACTACTATGTGCTTAAAGCTCAAAGCATTGTTAGATTCCCCACACACTCACTTAATGGTCTGTTTCTGTTCCTACCCTCTGGGAGGAGGTTTTGAAGTATTTCTAGCAGGACTACCCAATTCTGTAATAGCTTTTTTCACAAGATTTGTTTTTCTCGCCATGCACATGTACACATAATCCGAACTAGACTGTGTTGTTTCTCTGTGTCATATAATATATGTGGGTATACCCATAATTCTATATGTATGTATGTATGTATGTATGTATGTAAAGTATATTGGAGGTGGTGACCCTTTGTGAGCTGTATGCAAGGAAATTTCATTTTAATGTATGCCAATTAGTGTACATTCAAAGTGACAATCAAGTTATTCTATTCTATTCTATTCTATTCTATTCTATTCTATTCTATTCCTATTTCTATTTCTATTCTATTCCTTGTTCTGATTTCTGCCACCACTCCTGAAAGTTCTGCACACTTCTGTTAGAAATTTGCCCTTATATGGTGGTGGGTACAAACTTTCATCCATTATTTAGAAACACAGGACTGGAGGGAACCTTGGAAATCTAATCTAACCCCCTGTCCAAGGCAGAAGATCTAATTCATCCCAGACAAATGACTTTTCATTAAAGACTTCCAGCGATGGAGCATCCACGACTCTGGGAGGCAATATATTCCATTGAAATCAGAATTTCATCATTTGCTGCAAACTAAGACCTGCATTTTTATAGATTTTTAAAAATGAATTGATACATTTCTATGAGGGCAAGACAAGAACTAACAGATGGAAGCTTAACAAAGAGAGGTCCTACCTAGAATTAAGGAGAAATTTCCTGTGAGTGAGAACAATTAATCAATGCAACAGCTTGCCTCCAGAAATTGTGGGTGTTCCATCAACGGAATTTTTAAAGAAGATATTGGACAGCCATTTTTCTGGAATGGTAAAGGGTTTTCTGCTTGAGCAAGGGGTTGTACTGGAAGACCTCCAACATCCTTTCCAACTCTGATATTCTGTATTCTGTCTTTAAAAACACTGTCACAGGATTAGATTAACAGGACTGTACATTTGGAAACTGGAGTAGTGTTTTTAGCCCCCTACAGAAATTGCCAATGTGGTTGTCATAACCACAAACATGTTTAAACCTTGAATTATTTATAAAAATAATAAGAGTGGAAATATTTAAGTAAATGCTTGAGAAAAAGTAATAAATACATTTTTTTAAAAATGCTTTCCTGACCTTCTCTGTAATACTTAGTAAATTGCTAGAATTTACCTTAATTTTCTTCATCTAGGCTACAAATGATTGAAGTATGTCCTTCACTTGTATCATGACGTCATTTATTGGCCTTGTAAAATTACACAGCAAAAACAATAACAAAACCCAAGTATAGCTTCAGTACATTTAGCATGCTGTAAACTTTATAGATTTGGAGATAAGGCCTCTATTTTGAAATATTATGATTATACTAAGGTTGTGTTAGGACAATATGAAATTGACCTGATCTGTGTCCAGATCCTAAACTCCTAAACTGCCTGGAGTCTATACTCCCTAGCGAGTCGCACCCAGGCCTAGAAGCGCAACGCCCCTGGTCAGGGTGAGGCTCTGCAACCGCGCGCGTCAGAGCGGGCAGGCCGGCGAGTGGAGGAGAACCCTGCGAAGAGCTCTGCCGGCATCTTTGGAAGCTTTGGGAAAGTTTAGCTGGGGTTTTCCCATCCAGGGGACAGGATGCAGGTGATCGTGCCACGCACGTAGATATCAGGGGAGGGGGGGGGAGAAACGCAACTCGCTTCTTCGGCGCTGCTCCGTGCAAGCTCCTGGGCGGCAACAGCAGCAGGAGTTGATTAGCCGAGCTGCCATCTAGAGGCGTCTCTTCGAAGTGAGTCCTATATAACTGGCGAGGGAGCGGGTTAGAGGAGGCAGTCGCTTGCCAAGCCAACCGCGAGAGGAGGAGCAGCTCCCTGCGCTCGAGAGGAAGGAAAAAAGCGATTCCGCGGTAAGACAATTGCTGGGGCCTCCAGGGCAAGAAGCGCGCTGAGCCAGCCAAGATGCCGGGCGGCGAAGTGGGGCTAAGCCGCGCTAACCGTCTCGGTGAAGACGGCAAGAGGCTCAAGGCTTTGGGCGGGCGGGCGAGCGAACAAAAGCCTCCCAGGAGGCCAGCATTCCTGGCTGTTTTTGTATCTGGGGAGGAGAGGTCCACTTTTCGGCAGATCCATTTTCAAGATCTTTGTCAGTTTTGGACGCTGCCCATTTCGAAGTCGAGTCTTGGTCGCCTCTGTCGGGATTAAGAAGTCCCGCTTTCGAAAAGAGATCCTTAGCCCTTGACCTCTCTTTCTTCCATAGGGCTCCTGTGGCAGTAAAGGGGCGCCTTCGCTTGTTCCGGGGCGAATGCCGTGACTTGCTCAAATATGGCCAGACTTGTCTGAATCGTTCTTTTCAAGATATTTTATTAATTTATTTACTATTCCTTCCCCCCAGTACTCTTCATTTAGCTCTACAAGCATTTTATGGGCATATTTATTGCTTTTCAAGTTCTGTCTTTCAGTATCTTAAGCCATTATTCCTTACTTGACCGTTCGCAGTTCTGCAGCCTGACCCCAAGTGAGTTACAGCACTTGCTTAATTCAGACTTTATGGTGCAGTGGAATGCAGGCATGCTTTTGGAATTACAATTTTATAGGGATGCACTGTTAAATGAATGCTCCTATAACTGTTAAAATAGGATTTACTTTAGAATTGCATTTGGTCAGGCTACCCAACTTCATTGCTAAGCCTACATATTGAAGAATTGTGCACATTAAATATGCTGAAACTTTTGACCAAACCTTTTTGACCAAGTTTTCTTGAAATGTCACTGAATGTTTAAATAAAAGGAATCTGACAGAGGGCAGCCATAGCAAATATCTTTTGATTCTCTGTGCAAGTTTGGCCAGTTCTTATAACTTTCTTAATAACATAGTTATGTCAGTGATCCAATAGTTTAGTTTAGTCAAATGGTAGAAAATCAGCCCCATCACAATTCTGAAATCCCAGGCAGCACTACCAAGAGAAGTTCTGCTGAAGATCTTGGAGCTGATGTCAAACCAAAAATGCATTTAAATCAGATCACAGACATTTGACAAGTGAGGAACCACCTTTGCCTATGCCCTGCAAACCCCCAGTATCTACCAAAAAAGAAGATCCAGGTTTGCGCTGTCATCTGCTGGGACAGGCATTCCTTGCTGACAAAGCATTCAATCACAACAGGAGTAGAAAGGGCAATAAACAGTTTCCCATGCAACTTGGAGCAGTAATGAGAGTTGTAAAGTTATTCTGTTAGTTGTTAAAAGCAGAATAATAACAGTTTTTAAACAGAATAGAGTAGCTCATTAAATGGTTTATGGTATTTTGAAACTATTTGGGGATATTCCCCAAAAACTTTATTCTACAAAATAATAGGGTTAGTTATCGGAATGTTGGATTTCTTTAATAAGTTGGATGCAGTCATTACGTTTATAGAACAAGTGACATTTGTGCAAGAAGAAAATTACCCAGAGAAATGTTCCTCTCTCCTGAACTTGCTATCAGCAGATGCTCTGAGTTACTGATCTCTGGAACAGCCTTTTTTCCATGGAAAAAGAAAGGGAGTCCATTTGTACACTGCATACTGCAAATGATTGTTAGCCTTCTGAGCTACAATTAATAAGCTATATAAATGAAATCCATGCATGAAAAATATCACTTCATTTTTGTAAGAACACTTTTTCTTTTACAAGCCAATATATAGTTTTAAACTAACAGGATATTAATTATAGTTAATGACACCAATGGAGAAGCACCACTATTTTAAAACATCTAATGCCATTTATTAATAGCCATCAGCACTGCCTATAAATATTTTATAATATCTTAATAGTATCATTTGGGACACAGGTCTCTTTGTTAATCCTATTTTCATTTGCAGAACCAAAATCTGGATGCAGTTAGTTTGATTGCTCTGAGAGCAAAAAGTGTTGAAGGAATTAACTTAAGAGGTTCGTGGTTAATACTTTGGTTTTGTGCATGCTTGTTTATTTAGAAGATACTGAGCAGTTCTCTAGCTTGCTGTTTAGCTAAGCTGTGTGTTTTCTGGCAACATGGTAGAATTCCAAAAGAGACAATGTGCAGGATGTGCTGGACTATATTTTGTAATCTCCTTTGTGAAACTTTTTTCCAAGATGATTCATTAGTGCAACCTCTGGGTATATAAGCAAATGTTGCTATTATTACTTTTGATTTCTCCAGAATTATTATACAATAAATCTAGTGCTGCTTCTCTGCTAAAATATTATTGCTTTTAATTCAAAGGTGCAAAAAGAGCAGATAAACCAAGATATTTCAAAGCTATTATCTTTTAAAAATGATTTTGTGATAATGGATTGAACTCTGATTATGATACATTCTGAAGTTTCAAATATTAAAAATATTACTAAAATCCAATCAAAATTAAATGGCAGTTAAAATTCATTTATGGCATGGATTGAACAAAGTGTGCTCAATTCTGCATATTTAAAACCAGTGATACTTAATGTTTACCTTTGACAGAACTCGTATCATTCACATCACCTCTTGACCAGTATTTTGTCTTTTTATATTTTCTCCTTCCACCAGTTAAGAATTTAAAAGCTATAACAACAAAAGCTATCCTGATAGCATTTTGATTTTTGGAGCTGCCCCAATAGCATTTTGAAATTCTCTTTTTATGTGCCAAGTACTGGACTATCTAATTAGTGTTAGTGCATCAACAAATGTTTTGTGAGGCATTTGTCAAGCATGTCCCGTATGAAATATTTGTGTGCAGTCAATTGAGCTAGATGTGTCTGTACATTTAGTAAAGAAGGCAGAAAGAATGGTATATTCCTTTCTGGAATGCAGCATTTTGCACAACATTGGAAATGATTATCCATAATGTTTAGAGTGGTTTGAATTTGTCAGGATAAAGTTCTGTAATCTAAAAAGAATATTCCAGAAGTATTTTAAATTTGTTAGCCAGGTATTATCAGATCAGGTCATCCCTACACTTTATTTAATAACATATCAAGATGGACAAGGTGAGTTATTTAACTACTGTATACAATTTGGTGAGGGCAGTAGCCTCCAGGTTCAGTAGTATAATCTCTATCTGTAGAAAAAGAAGAGGGAGAGAAGCAGGTGAGGTGCAAAGTAACTTTATGAGCCAGCAAGGACTGATGTGTCTGGAGAAGGAAATCAAGGAAGATGGAAAAAAAAATAGGTATGTAACTTTCTTTAGAGATCCTGACACAATAATTCAGCAACCTGACTTTTTCTGGTTATTCAGCTCTTTTGTTTCTTTAAATACAGCCATACACCAGTACTTCCTGCCATTTTCTCCCAACCTTTCTAAAAAGGAACTTGAACACAGAAAAGTAAAATAGGCTTCACTGCCCCAGCCAGATACCTGGCTCTGATTTCTTGAATAATCCCAGACAATAGCTAGACTAGAATTCTACTTCAGTAATGGCTGTCATTGATCTTACATGTTGATAGCTAATCCCCCTGACAATCGGAATATCTCATTTTTCTGGCTGCGGACATTTTTCACTGGCATGCAAACCATATTTGTGGATTTGAATGTTCAAGTATTTCTAGAATTAAAGCAGGCTAGGCAATGCAGGAGGATGTAGTGATAATGTGAACCTCCCAGTCCCACAGGAGTTACAATTGCATTGCATTCTGTTTAGCTGGATCACTGAACTAGGCTTTTTTGCTATTTTTGAGATGAGCCCAAACCAGTTTATATTCTCATCTTTTAAAAGTTCCTCTTCTGTTCCATTGATGGGAAGAGATGCATGTAGTTTGCTAGAACATAGAAATTCATTTAATTATTGATTTCACTGACTGTCGCTCCTGATGGCACCATTGATCAGCCCAAGGACTTTTCTGAACACATTTGTTAATATTCACTCTGCAGTTCTCTTACATCAGTAGGAATGGGATGCTTTTAAAGGACACTTTAAATGTAATGATCTGTTGATTCCACAATATTAAACCAAGTTAAGTGTTAAATGTGCTTGACTAAATTGGATTATTAATTTTCAGTTTCTATTTCAGTTATGATGACAACCTAGTTCTGCCAGCTGCACTAAATCAGTTTGTGCAAATCAAAAGATAAATGATAAGTCAAATATACATTCAGATTCCATTTTAAATGTTTAAATTTAATTAAAAATAAATAGAATATCGAAGGGGAAAAAACTTACAAATACTAAAAGCAAAGAATATGAGGAAATGAAACCTTGGGATGTAACTTTTAAGAGAACCAAAAATATTAACATCTATGTAGAATATTATTAGTCTAGTGCAGGGGTAGGCTGACTCAGGAATTCTGAGAGTTGAAGTCCATGAGTCATAAAAGAGCCGAGGTTGCCTATCCCTGTAATAAAATTAACTGACTTTTCCCCCTTATACCTTTCCTTTCCCCATATGTTAAAGCTGTATGTAAGCAAGTAGAATAACAGAATTGGAAGTGTCAATTTAGGTCAACTAAACCCACCACCACCACCTGTTCAATGCAGGAATTCATGTTTTTCCTAACATTCAACTGGAATGTGGTGAAATTTATACTTCTGTGTTCTGCCCTTTGGGATGATAGAGAACAGACCTTGGTCTTTTCTTTCTTGTGTTTATAATATACCTATAATCTTTTATAGATTACAATATGCCAATAATCTTTATTAAAATCTTTTCAAGGCTAAATATGCCAAACTCCTTCAGTCTTTCTTTGTGGGACTTAATTTTTAATCACTTGATAATCTTTAATTGGTCCATCTTTTTTTAACAATTACTATTGTAAAGCTAGATATCTCCCATTCACTACATGTATGTTTTCTTTATTTCTTAAATGAACCACCTTACATTCACCTTTGTTAAATTTCATTTTGGTGTTCTCAACCTTTTGCTCTACCCTATCAAGATTGTTTTGTATTTTATTTCTTTTTTTCTGGGGTACGGGCTACCTACGGAATGTACTGTTATATGTAAGATTGATAAGCATTCTCTTCACCTCCTAACCTAAGTCATTAATAAAACTATTTTATCAGTAGAGGCTCCAGAGTGTGGTACCCTGATCAATGTCTCCTTTTAGTGTGCTGAGGAACTATTGAGGAACATTGTTTGAATATTATTTTTGAGCCAGCAATATATTCACTCGGTTTTTATGCCATTCAATGCATAGATAATTAGCTTGTTGATAGGAATGTCATGGGATCCTTTATGAAATGTGTATTATGTCAGTAGCATAATAGACATAATACAGTAGCTTAATACGCATGAGTTTAGTCTGATGAGACCTTTCTTGAGAAATCTATTCTAAACTCTAATAATTAGAGCATTAAGTTAGATCTTTTTCTATTTGAAGAGAAAAATAACCCTCTTTCAGATGTGTCTTCTTCAAGTTTTCCTTTAAAAAAACATTTGGTTCCTCCTGGAACCTTCAGATGTATACAATTATTAGTTCTTTTTTGATTGGAGAAAAAGGTAGACTACTCAAAGTAGAACACCAGGGACAGCAGCACCTTTTTTAACTAAGGAAATTTTAATTCAGCAAATACTAGATGACTAATACTATATGTAAACTTATCATGAGTTCCTCAGAAAAAGAAGAGAGTAAAAATAAATACTCTTTTTTCAGTCTTTTTTCACTGTTAATAGGATATGCGCCTGTTACTCGCCCCAGCTTCTGCCAACCTAGCAGTTCGAAAGCACGTCAAAATGCAAGTAGAAAAATAGGGACCACTACGGTGGGAAGGTAACAGCGTTCCGTGCGCCTTTGGCGTCTAGTCATGCCGGCCACATGACCACGGAGACGTCCTCGGACAAGCGCTGGCTCTTCGGCTTTGAAACGGAGATGAGCACCGGCCCCTAGAGTCAGAAACGACTAGCACACATGTGCGGGGGAACCTTTACCTTTACCTTTTTTTAGGATAACAAATTTAATAGGTGGGATTGTTGGCAAAGAAATTATTTCTTATGGTTATAGCTATGAAGTATTATAGCCTCCCTGATTCTGGGATTATAAATTATGTCGTTGTTTTTTGCCAAGCCTCCAGAGTTATTACAACTGATGTCATATGTGTATATATATATATATATATACACACACACATATACACACATATACATATACACATACACATTCACATACATATACATTTATAGTAAAGGTGAAGGTAAAGGTTCCCCCGCACATGCGTGCTAGTCGTTTCCAACTCTAGGGGCCGGTGCTCATCTCCGTTTCAAAGCCGAAGAGCCAGCACTTGTCCGAGGACGTTTCCGTGGTCATGTGGCCAGCATGACTAGATGCCAAAGGGGCACAGAATGCTGTTACCTTCCCACCATAGTGGTCCCTATTTTTCTACTTACATTTTTACGTGCTTTCGAACTGCTAGGTTGGCAGAAGCTGGGATGAGTAACAGGCACTCACTCTGTTATGCGGCACTCGGGATTCAGCCCGCCAAACTGCCAACCTTCTGATCGACAAGCTCAGCATCCTAACCCACTTAGCCACCACGTCCCTCATATATATATATACACACACACACATATATATATACATATACACATATACATATACATATATATGTATATAGAAAGGAATCAAGCACCAGGATACAAATATAAACACAACTGTTTAATATACAAATCCACTTAGCTTTCGTCAGCTAACTGCCATCGTCAGAGTGAAAATGGGAGTTCTTGGAGTTTGCTTATGTAGTTTTTGTTTTTGCGCCCTGCTCATTGAGTGGGTCACCAGTCTACCCACCCCGATCGACCGCAATGTTCCTAATTGTCCCGTACCTGTCTACATGTTTGCAGATTCGAGAGTTGTTTTTTTGCTTGTAGTCGCTCTCCTGGCGCGCGTGCAAACGTCCAAGGGCCAGTTGTCTGGCCGCTCTTGTTTTGTGACCCCCCTTTTTTTTAGCCAAACCTGAACGCCTGTCCCAAGATCTAATTTGGGACACTCTGGGGATTCATTCTTCCTGGGGATTGCAGTTGTTTCACCTGTAGCTAGGCCATTCCGATCCTGCAAGGAGTGGACTCGTTGTGCCCGTCGTGCGTCATAGCGCTGTTCCTCCCACCCCCCTGAGCTCCTGATAAGCAGGTAAGAGGTCTATATGACGATTGAATTTTCATCGGACAGCCAGGCCTCCTTGAGCAATCAGCCACCCTTGGTGGCATCTCAGGCTCTGGCCTCAGCGTTGGCAAGATCAAACATGGTCATGACTGGCCATATGCGCCCATACTTGTGAGCATTGCTCTTGTCTTCTGATCGCCAACTCATGCTCGTGGATCCTGGTTTTGAGCCTTTTAGTTGTTTCCCCAACGTAATTGCATTGGCAATTCTTGTACTTGATTCTGTATATTATTGAAGATCTTTCCTCGTTGGGGAGCAGCTCTTTGGGATGCCTTATCATGGCACTCAGGGTTTGGTCTGGTCTGTGGCAACATTGATCTTGAAGGGAGCTAGCAACCGTGCAGTTGGCTCGGACACACCATTAATAGATGGGAGCGTCGTTTGTGTAGTCAGTGTTGTTGGTATGCCAATGGTGTGGACTACCACGGGGTTCGTATGGTCTGCTGTACCTCCTAACGAACTCAACCAGATAGCCGTTGTACCTGCAAATACGGTAAAGATGGTTCTTCTCCTCAATCCTGGCCCTACCTGTGTTGCAGTGTGAGCTGACCCACTTAAACAATGTCCTGATGCAACTGATCTTATGTGCCACGGGATGGTTGCTCCTATAATGTAAAGTTCTATCAGGGTATCTCACAGATATTCTGGCATAGCCTGTTCAGTCTAGCTTTGCTTTAGATTGAGGAGTCTAGGCCAGGGCTTTTCAACCTTATCACAGATTGTACCACTTTTAGGACATGACAATATTTGAGTATCACCAGTGCTTAGCAAGGTGTCAAAAACTTGATGGCTTAAAAAAGGGGGGGATTTTGGGTTTTACTGATTAGATTCATTTGTTGTTATAGAAATGGCTAGTTTATAATATTATGGAAAAGTAAAAAGTTGAGGTTCAATGTTAATGCTTCCTTATACTGCAACAGAGGAAGTCTGTTCTTTTTCTCTTCACCTCACTTTTCCCCCATTTTTCCTCCCCACTATGTCCTAGTATTTGCTTTTGTATTTTTGTATTTTATTCTGTAATCTAATAAAATATTACAAACTGTAGAAAAAAAGGAAAAAGATACCAGTTTTAATTTCTTTGGCTGTTCCTTTGTTGCATCACTTTCCCTTTGCACTGATAAATGTATGATGAATTTGTCCATTTTTATTAATATGCACCACTGCCAGCTATCTCAGGGGTCTTCAAACTTGGCACTTTTAAAACTTGTGGATGTCAACTCCCAGAATTCCTCAGCCATCATGGCTGGATGAGGAATTCTGGGAGTTGAAGTCAACAGGTCTTAAAGTTTCTAAGTTTGTAGACTCCTGAGCTAGCTGGTTGGCCCTTCTTAGTTCTCCCTCCACAGTATAGTAAGAATGCACACACACACACACACACACACACACACACACACACACACACACACATCCCTTCCCTGTACCCTTAAAGACACAGGAATCAAGTGCAAAGCAAGAAAGGTTCACAAAATAAACACATAAACTCTGGGTTTTTTTTCTTTAAGCTGTCTCAGGTGTATCACAATGTTGCGATCCCAGAGGAAAAGCTTTAGCTTTAAAATTAAATCTGTTTAACTTCATAGAAAACTTTCTAAAAGCCATAGACAGACCAGTGGCGTAGCGTGGGTTGTCAGCACCCGGGGCAAGGCAACTAATTTGCGCCCCCTAACCCGTGGATTTTAGCACTCGAGTCTGCCGCAGGGAGCCCCGCATCCTGGGCGTCCGCCGCACCCCCGACCCACGCCTCCCCCGGGAAAAGGGGGAAGGTCCGGCATCCCCTCCCTCACGTGCGGCAGAAGCGCCGGGACCCGAGGCCGTGCCAGGAGGCGGGCGGCGCAGCGGAGCCTCCACTTCGGAGCCGGTGGGGGGGGGCGGCTGGGGGCGCCGCCGTCCCTTTCTTACCTCTGATGCCTGGAAGAGAGCGGGACCCGCCAGCGCAGCTGCCCGTCTCGCTCAGGCATGCACCGCGGCTGGCCGGGGCTTCTGCCAGGGGCGCATCCGGGCGCGGGGAGCGAGGGAGGGGGCCGGCACGATGCCCTGTGAGCTTGGCAGCCCTTGGCCGGAGCTGCAGCTGAGCCTGGAGCCGCACCAGCCTGCACCTGCTGCCCCGGGAGAGCTCGGCTCGCTCCTCTGACCCCCCTCCTGCCACCGCCACCCCCTCAGACACATGCGCCGGGCCGCCACCTCGGGGCCGCTCTAGCGTGGAGAGGGGGAGGCCGGTCCCCCGTTCGGCCCGCCAGCCCCGGGAGAGCCCCGCGCGAGCGCCTCGCCAGCCACTGAACTCTGGCTTTTGAGCAGGAGCGACCTTGCCCTGCTTGCCCTTGCCCGGCGCCGGGAGCAGCCGCCACCGACCGCCCCGCTTTTCACAAGCCCCGCTACGACGACGCCACCTGCCGCGGGGTGAGGGAGTCGGGGCCACACTGGCGGGCGCTTCTCTGGCAGTGGGGCATGTTGGTGCCCTGCACTGCGCTCCGTCTGCGGGGGCCGCCCTGGGAAAGGTGGAAGTGCAGCTGTGGTCTGGGATGGCTCCGAGCCCTGTCTGGCCGGCTTTGTGCCTCCGTCCCCCAAGAGTAGCTGGTTGTGAGTTGCTGCTTCCCCGAGTGCGCCTCAGCCCCGGATCCCCCCTGCAGGACTCCAGCCGCGCGAAGGGCGCTTCGGCGCGTCTTCCATCCCTCCCGAGTGCGAGCGCGCCCCCCCCAGATGTTGCGTCCGGTGCGGCCGGCCCCCCCTGCACCCCCCACGCTACGCCACTGAGACAGACTCAAGATAAGGGGGTAAAACTAATTACATTTGTTTAAAGGGATTAAACCTATGGAAGTCAACACTTTGTACTCATTGCTAGCCTAAAATACAGGCTAAAATATTCCAATAACCAAAGCACACAAGGGAACCTCTGAATTACAAAACACTGTAAAAACTGTACAAAAATCCTTATGGTAACCCAATCAAGCTGCCAGCTGATCCAGAACTAAATAAACCCACCTTCTTTCTGACATGCTGGCTTTTCATTTCATCATGCTATTTACATTCTCCTAGCTGGAGAAAATCAACCGGGGTGCCTTTTCTTCCAGCAATAGCTGCTGCTTCTGTGTCCCTGTTTCCTTCCTGCCGGCCTCTCCTCTTTTCCCCCCTCTTTTCTTCAGTTCACCTCCAGTTCCTGCTGCTTCCAGCAGCACCAATCAGCTGGAGCCCTGACCGGCTCCTGGGGCTTCTGCCAGAGTTCAAACAGCTCGTTCCCCTCTTCTGCTACACTTGGCTAGCAGTCACGTACCACCTGCCACGTGGCAAAGTACCATAGGTGGTACACATACCACCAGTTGAAAAGCCCTGGTCTAGGCTGCCTCAAATTTTTTTAGGATAAGGCATAAGTAAACATGCACAAATCTCGTGGACAGGTCTTTATTATAGATTTTGTACAATTATTCATGTTGAATATACACTATGGCTTCTGTCCAGGGTCCTGAGCCTGATGTATAACACTCTGCCTCACCAAATGGCTGGAGGGCAGAAAACTAAGTGAATTGTTTCAGGGCCAAATTCATATGAAAGCAAGCAACCTTTTCTCCAAATTTAAGAGCAAAAAAAGCATGAGGGACAAAACCATGGAGCCTTCTCACAGGTCACTTATTTTCTTATTGCTTCTATCCTTGGTTTTCTCTTGAGTATATTTCCATCTGAGGAGAATTGAACCTCAGGAAATAAACCAACAGTGCTGCAAGTGCTCCAGCTGTGTAAATGTATAGTTCAGACTAGATTGTGTCAGGGTTTGGTTCAAACACATTTTTCTCCTATTTCTACTTTTGCTCCTCGGATAGAACCAATAATACCAACAAAAAAAAAACCATTTGAAATCTCTACACTTTATTTACTTATTTATTTGGAGAGATGGAGGGAAACCTTGGGAATTGTGTGCAGTTCTAGTCATCTTACAAAATAGATGAGTTACAGTTGAGTAGTGGTTTTAAAAATTACAAGATGCAATCTTTTTATGCTCAAAGTTGAATTGGGTGGAAGTATATTTTAAAATATAATCACTGATTAAATTAATCAATTTAAAGCTACAATATAAATATATTGTAAAGTTGAAGTAGGGTAAAGTAGATTGAGATGGGTAGCTGTAGAAATTGAGTAAACAAACGAACATGTATTTATGTCCAATAAATACAATGTGCAATTAATCCTAGTCCGCGGAACAATTCAATCAACAATCAGCTCAGCAGTCCAAAGTTTTATAGAAGAGTTGTTTTGATAAACTCCTTGATAGAAAAAGGAAACTGGCTGGATGTGTCTCCTTTAGTTAGGAAAAGATACTGCCACTAAAGAAGTCTTGGGCTGTCAACCTTTTTATCAGGTAACATTCCTAGTAGGACAATTCCCTGATAAGAAGGAGCTCCTTCCTGACTACATAAGACCTTTAACAATTAAAGCCACCACTTTACATTTAGCTTAAGATTTCTTTCATTGCCAAAGTACTGCTTTAAATATTGCTACTGCAAAAACATTAATTAAGCCCTTGTACTGTAGTTTGCATTATTGGCACTTTCTCAACCTGTTGGAAGGCTGATCACAGCTTGAACTAAGACATGGTTAATTATTTCCATCTCTTTTTAGCAGGATGTCACAGAGGAAATAGATATTTCATACGATTCAATTAACTTGAAGATAAGAAGGTTGATTCTGTAATTTTATGAATTATGGTAGGAAGCAAAAGAAAATGGCTGGTGTTCTTTGGAGTTTGTTCCTCCTAACTACCCACCTCCAACCAGCTATCCATCAACTTGTTTGTACTTTTCCCGTTTGAGTCAAAAGATTCTTACTTGGTTTAAATATTGCTTAGATCCCTCCCCCCATCCACCAACCCAGAACATATACATTTGTAGCAAGGTATTATTATAAACAGTGTTTATAATTATTATATTTATTATATAATTATATATTATATAATTATATATTATTATAATTATAACAGCGTTCCGTGCGCCTTTGGCGTCTAGTCATGCCGGCCACATGACCACGGAGATCTCCTCTTCGGCTTTGAAACCGAGATGAGCACCGGCCCCTAGAGTCGGAAACGACTAGCACGCATGTGCGGGGGAACCTTTACCTTTATTATTATAAACACATAACACAGTCATTCAGAACTCTTTCTGAAATCTGGAATCTCCTAGCCACTTAAAAAGCCTAAGGCTTTTAAATGGTCCCAATTTCCTTTTTCATCAAGTGAGAAGAGAAAGCTATTTTAGAATCTGCACTGTTAGTGCAAATCCAGCACTGAAGTAACGATAGATTTTTTTTATTTCAGTAACTACAGTGAATACAGTATATGGGAAATAAGAGAACCAAATTATTGTGTGTGTTATGTATAGCAACCATTAGTCTGCAAACAAGGAAATAGAGGACAGAAATGTGAACAAAAGTGAAAGCACACAACCGCAGAACACTTCTGAAAAGAAACACTCTCCCCTTTTATGCTTCTGCTTGTGCTTTCTCTGCTGGTTTTTCTCTTCTGGTTCAGCTCCTCCAGAGCTTTTGAGTAGAGGACCTGAGTCACAGACCTACGGTATTCTATATTCAGGACCTAGGGTCATCTAACTGCAGAAAAAGTGACCTCTAGCTGCTTCTTGCAATCTGAATCACAAGGCTACTTCTCATTGGAAGAAGACAGTATCTTTATAAAACCATTGGATATTTAAAATCACCATTAGGCCTGCAGGTTTATCACTATATAATACTGCTTTGAATTCACATAATTGTAACACTTTGATACCGACAGTATAAAATGGGGTGTTTGAGCTAATGAATAATTTTCTTTGTTTTCTAGATTTTTGCTAGAAACATAGTTAATAATCAAGGCTGAATTTCCATTATGACAGACCAACATTTGTGTAGGAATTCAGAAATGATTAATTTTGGGGCAAGAAAATGTGTGTTTACTCAGGGCTTGCCATATTAGAACTGCAAACATCTGGGCATTGTGTTTAATCATCATTGACCATATGTGTTTAAAGAGAAAAAATAGTTGCTAACATTCCAGTGAATACAATAAGCTGCTTTCTATATGCCAAGGAAGACAGTTTGGGGCTCTTTAGAATGATGATTTGGAATTCATGCTTGCAAGGATTGTTGAGCGTGGATAAATGGTAAGGGGCAATGTGCTATAAATATTTGAAAGGTAGTACATTGCCTGGTTTTGGTCTGTAAGATCATCATGCCTAAGCTGTCTGTAACAGGAATGGTTTGTAATTTAAAGATCTAAAGGTAACGTCTGTTCTTTTGAAGAACAATGGAAATCCCAGGCTGTAGTTCAAACAGGGAAATAAAAAGTGCCACATTGTCAAAAAGTTGCCTGCCATGCAGCTTAATTTCAGGAGTGCAGGGGGGATTTGAAACTTGGACTGCAAATATAGGTAGTCCTCGACATACACCAGTTCATTTAGTGACCATTCAAAGTTATAATGTCATTGACTTATCATTTTTCACACTTATGACCTTAGTAGCATCCCTATGATCATGTGATCAAAATTCAGATACTTAGCAACTGATTCATGACCATTGCTGTGTCCCAAGGTCATGTGATCACCTTTTGCAACCTTTTGACAGGCAAAATCAATGGGAAAGCCAGATTCACTTAACAACAATATTACTAACTTATCAGTTTTGATGATTCACTTAACAACTGTGGCAAGAAAACTTGTAAAATCGAGCAAACACTAACAAATGTCTCACTTAACAACATGAAGTTTGGGCTCAATTGTGGTTGTAAGATGAGGACTACCTGTATCTGGAAACCCATCACACAGCAGGAAATAGTTTTCTACATCTCTGCCACCACCTGGTGCCATCTGAATTTCTGCAGCTCAAGTATCTTTCTAGAAATCCCCGTCCAGCACGCCAGATATTTTCCTGTCTCCAACACATCTTTCCTGATTCTTTCTCAAATAAACATTAAACTTTCCTGATGTAATCTCCAATTTATTTCAACATTTGACAGTAAAAAATCTTAGCAAATACTACACACATGCCTTGAAATATGCTGGCTACCAAATGGAAGTTTAATAGGTGAAAATGAGAGACATTATCAGCTAAAGATGGAAAATTATTTTAGCTTATGGTATAAAGAAGGAAGCTCTTGTCTGACATTATACCACTGCACGCCCCTTTCCACAACTTTGGAAATGTCATCCTTTGGAAATGTGCACAGGAGGCCACAATAAGAGTGGCCTGCAGGAACAGCTTGTTGAAGACTCTTGATCTTCTAGTAATTCAAATAGTTTACATTTGATACATAACATAGTTTGGGTCTTCTGTGGGCATAAGATGAAATAAGTGGCATACTTTGAAAGTCACTATAGTGACTATAGTGTCAGTCTCTACTTCCAAGACTTTTTTTATTAAAAAATTAAAAATTTCTAAAAATTAAGTATTTCTCCTGTTGTGAAGTATAAGTTTACAATAGTTTACAAGAATTCTTTGTCTTTTGTTGTCTGTCTTGAAAGATTCTTCACTCTCTTCCCTGTTTTGAAGTGTCTATTATTTTTTCTCTTGGATCATTAAGAATGTAAACATTTCTAAAGAATTAAAATAAGTAAACTTTTTTCAATTTTTTAATTGAAAAAGAAATTGAAAATTGAAAAAAAATGAAAATTGAAAAGGATCAGTCTATTCCAGTTGTGTACTATTGCTTCTAGTTCACCCTGTTTGTTCCCCAAGCTTTTAGCATTAGTATATAAACATATATAAACATTTAAGACTTTTATGCCGTGGGTATGTTTCATGGATCTCCTGATTGTTGTTTGATTTTTTTTTCCTAATCAATTCCTACCTCTTTCTTTGATTTGTCTTCTTGGGATTTATGTTTGGTTTTGTGTTCTGGAGATTCTAAAGTTTGGTCACCCTTCCCCCTCAATTTTAGTTTAAAGCCCTCTTGATGAGTTGGGCCAGTCTTTCTTCAAGTACATTTTTCCCTGTTTTCGTGAGGTGCAGCCCATTCGTTGCCAAGAGTCCTTCACTCGCAAGAACGTTATATTATGGAATGGAGAAAATGGATTGAGTATATCCAGAACAAATATAGGGTTAAGAAGTTTCATGTAGCATTTGAATAAGTCTTCCTTCTCTTTTTCTTTCTTTTTTTTCTTTTTTTTTCTTCTCTATATATATTTAATATTATTAAGGTTTGTATTATCCTATATAAGCTAGAGAGTGATAGATTTTAGAGTTTATGGCTGTTAGTATATGGTTGTTAGTATATGGTTGTTTATGGTTGTTTATGATTGTTTTTTTTCTATACCTTGTATTTAGCTCTGGGAAGTGGGGGGGAGGGGGGAGGGGTAGGGAGGGAGGGAGAGGGGAGGGGAGGGGGAGGGGGGACTGTTAAAGATAAACTGTATGTTAAAAATTTTCAATAAAAAAAAGAGTCCTTCGCATAGGAAATGCAGTCCATGGCCCAGGAAACCAAAGTTTAAACCAACACTTTAGCCAGTGATTTTTGCTCTAGGGAGACAACGTACCTCCCTGGATTGTATGTCCAGTCTGCAGATGGCTGAGTCTGTTCCTTTGAGAATAGAATCTCCTATCACCAACACTTGTCTTCTTTTTTAGGGGGGCGGTCTAGTCTGAGGTGCTTTTCTGTTTGACTCTGTTTATTACTATGTCAAGAGCATTTTGCTGGTCTACTACCGTATATACTTGAGTATAAGCAGAATTTTTCAACCCACTTTTTGGGCTGAAAAATTCCACTTCGGCTTATACTCCAGTCAACAAAAAAACTTACCGAGGACTTGTGCGCGGCCGAGGCTTTGGTGCTTCCGGGATCGCGCGCACCTGTCCCAAGCCACCGCCGTCCGAGACCTGCCGAAGTTTGGGGAGGTTTGGGGAGGTGCGCGCGCACCTCCCCAAACCTCCCCAAACCTCGGCAGGTCTCCGTTCCTCCTGCCGATGTTTGGGGAGGTTTGGGCGCCTCCCCAAACCTCCCCAGGTCTCCGTTCCTCCGCGCAGACCTGCCGACGTTTGGGGAGGTTTGGGCACCTCCCCAAACCTCCCCAAACGTCGGCAGGTCTCCGTTCCTCCTGCCGACGTTTGGGGAGGTTTGGGCGCCTCCCCAAACCTCCCCAGGTCTCCGTTCCTCCGCGCAGACCTGCCGACGTTTGGGGAGGTTTGGGCGCCTCCCCAAACCTCCCCAAACATCGGCAGGTCTCCGTTCCTCCTGCTGACGTTTGGGGAGGTTTGGGCGCCTCCCCAAACCTCCCCAAATGTTGGCAGGTCTGCGCGGAGGAACGGAGACCTGGGGAGGTTTGGGGAGGCGCCCAAACCTCCCCAAACGTCGGCAGGAGGAACGGAGACCTGCCGACGTTTGGGGAGGTGCCCAAACCTCCCCAAACGTCGGCAGGTCTGCGCGGAGGAACGGAGACCTGGGGAGGTTTGGGGAGGTGCCCAAACCTCCCCAAACGTCGGCAGGAGGAACGGAGACCTGGGGAGGTTTGGGGAGGTGCCCAAACCTCCCCAAACGTCGGCAGGAGGAACGGAGACCTGCCGACGTTTGGGGAGGTTTGGGCACCTCCCCAAACCTCCCCAGGTCTCCGTTCCTCCTGCCGACGTTTGGGGAGGTTTGGGCACCTCCCCAAACCTCCCCAGGTCTCCGTTCCTCCGCGCAGACCTGCCGACGTTTGGGGAGGTTTGGGCGCCTCCCCAAACCTCCCCAGGTCTCTGTTCCTCCGCGCAGACCTGCCGACGTTTGGGGAGGTTTGGGGAGGCGCCCAAACCTCCCCAAACGTCGGCAGGTCTGCGTGGAGGAACGGAGACCTGGGGAGGTTTGGGGAGGCGCCCAAACCTCCCCAAACGTCGGCAGGTCTGCGCGGAGGAACGGAGACCTGGGGAGGTTTGGGGAGGCGCCCAAACCTCCCCAAACGTCGGCAGGAGGAACGGAGACCTGCCGACGTTTGGGGAGGTTTGGGGAGGCGCCCAAACCTCCCCAAACGTCGGCAGGTCTGCGCGGAGGAACGGAGGCTTGGGGAGGCGCCCAAACCTCCCCAAACGTCGGCAGGAGGAACGGAGACCTGCCGACATTTGGGGAGGTTTGGGGAGGCGCCCAAACCTCCCCAAACGTCGGCAGGTCTCCGTTCCTCCGCGCCCTGCCTGCCTGCTTCTTTCCGCAGCGGAAAGAAGCAGGCAGGCAGGGCGCGGAGGTCCGGAGACCTGCCGACGTTTGGGGAGGTTTGGGGAGGTGCGCGCGCACCTCCCCAAACCTCCCCAAACTTCGGCAGGTCTCCGGACGGCGGCGGCTTGGGAGAGGTGCGCGCGATCCTGGAAGCACCGAAGCCTCGGCCGCGCGCAAGTCCTCGGTAAGCTCCGGGCGGTCACTTGCTTCGCGTCTCCTGAGGGAAGGGGGGGCGACTGGAGCGGGCGTGTTTCCTCGCCTGCTGGGCGCCGCGATTTGCCCGGGGAATGCGCGGGCCCCGAATGGCAGCGTGGAGCGAGGAAGCGGACAGCCGCGGCCACACAGGGTATTCCTGTGTATTCAGGCTTGCAAAATGGCGGATCGAGCCTCTGCTGGCGGCAGAGGCTTGCAGAACGGCGGATCGGCTTATACTCGAGTCAATAACTTTTTCCAGTTTTGGGGGGTGAAATTGGGGTTCTCGGCTTATACTCGAGTCGGCTTATACTCAAGTATATATGGTAATTTGGTCATTGTGTCAAAGAATGAACTAAGATTGGTTTGGCATGATTTCTTTTTAGTAAACCCATGCTGACTTGTAGTTATAACTTTATTTGTTTCTAGATTTTCGGAGATCTGTTTTCTGATTATCTTTTCTTTCCAGGTATTGATGTTAGACTGATTGGCCTGTAGTTTCCTGCATCTGTGTTGTTGTTGTTGTTTTTTCTTTTTTGAAGAAGGGAACCACATCAGCTCTTTTCCAATCTTCAAGTAATTCTCCGGTGTTCCAAGAATTTTGAAAGATGGTACAATGGTTCTGAGATAACATCTGCCAGCTCCTTCAGAACTCTAGAATGTAAACTATCAGGTCCAGCGATTTATATTCATCAAGATCAGATAGGTATTCTCTAACTATTTTCTTGTGTATTTTAATTTTTATTCCTGTCTTTTACAGTTGTGTTTTTGGTAGGCTGGGCTATAGTTTCTTTTTGTGTGAAGACTGATGCAAAGAATGAGTTAAACAGTTCTGCTTTCTCTCTACTTCATATTACTTCCTTGCTCTCTTCTCTCTTAAGTGGATCTACTGTTTCCCTGACATTTTTTCTTGTTATTTTATGTTGAAAGAAACTTTTTTATTATTATTATTTTAGACTTTTGTTGCAAGTCTTTGTTCATTCTGAGCCTTACCTTTCCTGACTTCATCTTTGCAGATTTGGGCTATATGCTGGTATTCTGCCTTAATTATGTGTTCCTCTTTCCATTTTTTATTTGTTCTTTTTGTCTTTCAGTTTATCAGAGAGATCATTGTGCAACTATGCTGGTTTCTTTTTGGATTTCTTGTTATTCTTTTTTAGTGGTATTGTGCTGGAATTGGGCTTTTATGATAATATTTTTCAGAGTTTCCTACGCTTCTTGTGTTGTTTTCCCATTCAGGGTTTTTATCAATGGAATTTTTCTTACACTCTCTCTGAGTTTGTTAAAATCAGCCCTTTCAAAGTTTAAGACACTGGCTGTATTATGTTCTATTGCTTATGTTTATTATATTGAATTCCAATATGACATGGTGACTTTTGCCCAAAGTTCCAGCAGTTTCAACTCCCCCTATCATCTCTGTTAGTAAGAATTAGGTCTAGTATAGCTTTTCCTCTATTTCCCTCCTCTACCTTTTGGATGACAATGTTGTCAGCTAAGTTGGTTAAGAATTGTTTGATCTCACACTTGCTGCAGAGTTTGTTTCCCAGTTGATATCAGGATAATTAAAGTCTCCCATTACTACTGTGGTATATTTCCTACATACATTTATTAATTGTTTAGCAAAGAGTTCATCTATTTCTTCTGCTTGGTTGGGTGGCCTGTAGTATATGCCTATAGCAATATCATTCATTTTTCCTTTTATATTGACCCAAATGGATTCTAGGAGGTTTTCATCCTTGGTTTTGTGTATTTCTGTAGAGATGTAGTGATCTTTTATATATAATACAACTCCACCTTCTCTTTTGTTGTTCTATTTCTTTTGAATAGTTTGTATCCTTCCATCAGTACTTTCTAGTCATGAATTTCATCCCACTATGTTTCAGTAATGGCAACTGTATCATATTTATCTTCATGTACTAGTATTTCAAGTTCACCCTGTTTGTTCCCTAAACTTTGAGTGTTCATGTATAGGCATTTGAGTCCTTTATGGATCTTGGGTATGTTTCTTATATCTCCTACTTTGTTTCTGGGTTTTCCATCCTTTCCATCACTGTCTACTTCACTGGGTTTTCCCATTTTCTTCTTCTTTCTCTTTACTCCCTATCTCCTTATGTGATTGGTTATTTAGTGATTTTTGCTTGGAATCAGGTTCTAAATGTCTTCAAGGTTGCCCACCCCCTCATTTTATTTTAAACTCTTGTAATAAGATGAGCCAGTTGTTTTACGAATATATTCCTTCCGGTTCTTGTGAGGTTCACTCCATCCCTTGGCAGTAGCCCTTAATGCAGACCATGGTCTAGAAAACTGAAATTATCTTGACGACACCAGTTTTTAAGCCAGTGGTTCATTTCTAAAATCCTTTGCTCCCTCATTGGATGTTGGCCTTTTGTTAGAAGTATAGATGAAAACAACACTTGAGCTACTAATTCTTTAACTGTCTTCCCTAGCTGTTCATAATCTGTTGTTATTGTTTTTAGATTCATTGTTGTGCCATTGGTCCCCACATTTAGGAGAAGAAAGGGGTAATAATCCGTGGAGTTGGATTATTTTAGTAAGTTTCTCAGTTACATTTTTGCTCCCTAGGTTGACTGCCTGGTCGACAGACAATAGTTTTTGTTCCCCAAAGAATTGAATCTCCTATCACCAATATTAGGTTTTTTCCCCCTTGGGGAGTGTGGGATACTATTTTTCCTGTCACAGGAATGCTGGGTTTTGTCTCATTTTTCTAAACTATTGATGACTGCTCTTTTATAGGTTTCAGCATATTTTCTTCCAGGGGGAGACTATGAATGTAATTGTTCAGTTCCAGAGGGGCTTCACTGAATACTAGGGTAGATAATAGGGGCTTTGCTCTTGGTTGCTGTTTTATTCTATAAGTGACGTATTTCCATTGGTTTTCTTCTTTGTTCATATAAGGGGTCATTTTTTAAGAAGCTGTTTGCTCTCTATTGTGTTTAATTTTGGTGTAATCTTGCTTGGATTGGGGATTCTCGCTTTGTTCATTGACTTCAAAGTGGCTAGAGTTGCTTCTAGACTCTTTACATTTTCTTCTAGTAATTCATATGATTTACATTAGATACAGATATAGTTTAGGTCTTCTGTGGGCATAAACTCAAAACATATGACATATTTTGCAAGTTACTTTAATGTCAGTCTCTATATCCATGATATTGTTTGTTAAAATTGACAATTGAAAAATTTCTCATTATCTTCCCTGTTTTAAGTGTGTCTCTTTTTCAGTGATTTTTTAATTTTTTTTCTCTTAGATCCTTAAGAATGTAAAAGTTTCTAAAGAATTAAAATAAGTAAACTTATTTTTTTCAAATGTTTAGTTGAAAAAAGAATTTTATATAAAAAATTGAAAAAGAACTAAATTGAAAATTTTAAAATTTTAAATTTAATTTAAAGTTAAAGAGAAATTTAAAAGTTCAAAAAAGATCTAAAAATTGAAAAATAAAAATTGAAAAAAGCAACTGAAAATTGTAAAAAAAAGAATTTTAAAATTTGATAAAAAAATTTAAAAAATACTTCAGAAATTTTAAAAATTTAAGAAATTATAATAGTTCTTGGCCTTTTATGAAATGTTATGCACTTTTTTATGTTGGGAATCTCATTCATTTTTCTAGGAAAATGCTTAGCTTTTAACCCTCTATACCTCTCTGTATGCAGGTGTTATGTAGTTATCCTTTTCCTCCCTGCCTTCTTTCCCTTCAGTTGCCTGGCCACTGGTGGGGTTTTCAGATACGATGTGCTGATCTGGGTGCTTAGCCTCTGCTCAGCTGCTCTACTGTGCTGTTCTCAGCCACTGCTGTGGGCACTACAGCCTGCTATCAAGCTCTGCTTGACCGCTGTTCACTGGTCTGCCATGCTGCTGTCAGTTGCTGCTGTGGGTACTGCTCTGCACAGCTGCTGCTTAGGGTCCACCATGCTGCTCTTAGCCACTGGTTGTCTGCTACCTAGCTCCATTTCACCTCTGCTCAGTGGCCTCCATTTGCACTTCACTGCCTCCACTCAGCTGCCAGGCTGGGTTACTGGCCTTCTCTCCATCTTTCAGCTGGGCTGCAAAGCTATTCTATTCTATTCTATTCTATTCTATTCTATTCTATTCTATTCTATTCTATTCTATTCTATTCTATTCTATTCTATTCTATTCTATTCTATTCTATTCTATTCTATTCTATTCTATTCTATTCTATTGACTGTAATCATTATAAATCCTTATAAATATGCAGAGGGGAAAAAACACCCTTGCAAATAGATTTGTACCTAATTGATTGGGGGGGGGACGAAAACACTCTTGCAAATCTGTTTATAATTCATTTTACAATTCTGTCTGTGTAGGTTTGCACTATTAATGGTAAAAAGAACTATGCAGTCAATATGGAAGAAAATCAGTACAGTCTATATAGAGAAAACTATCTCCATGCTAAGATGATGGGCTGACTATTCAGCAAAAATAAAGGAAGCTGTACACAGAATTCAGCAGAACTCACTAGATAAACTTTGCATTCAAATAAATGTTTGATTTCAAAGTTTTCTCTTCTCTCCAAGTCCAGTCTTTCCCTCCATTCACTTTTTTTCTCAGCTTAAAAGAAAAAAATGGTGTGTCTCAGCTGAGAGTAAAAAAATGAAATATCAGCTTGTTAATGTAAAAAAAGATTATACAAATATATGTGTAGTATAAAAAGATAATACAAGCTAATCCACAAAAATCCACAAAATATTTAGAAATATTTAAAAATTTTAAAATATTGTAGAAAAATATTGTAGTCTCTGACTATTTGTAATCCACAAAAAAGATAGAATGATTTTGCAACTCAGGGCAATAAAAGCTTGACATCTAGTCAATAAAAATTTACGATATGGCAGTAAAATGTTTACAGTAGTTGTGTAGTGGGACTGGCTGAAGGGCTTTGCAGGAGCCTGGCCGGGGAGAGGGAAGCTCAGACAGCTGCTGCTGATTTTGGGCACGGCAGGCATGCATCAGGTGGAAGGAAAGAAAAAGGAGGAAAGAAGTGGGGGGAGGTTGTTTGTTGCTGTTTGTCGGAGAGGGACCAGGTGAAGTTGAAGAGGGGTTGCAGGTTTTAAGTTGGTCCCTTTCTGTGAAGGAGGGGGGGAAGAGGGGAGTGAGAGTGAGTGAGAAGGTGGAATTTTACTGCTTTCTTTCACAGGGGATATCCCAAGCGGAGGCAAGGGAGAAAGTGAGGAGAGAGAAAGTTGCTGGGATTGCTAAACTCAGATTTTAATAATAAAGAAGGGGGGTTTGACACCAATGAGACCTGAGGCTGCAAGCAACAACAGAAGGGGGCTAGGGGCTGGCAATCTTTGTTCCTAAAAGCCCCCTTTTGCTGCCAAGAGTCTGCCACATCCTCACTTCATGTGAGCTTCTCCTAGAAGAGACACTTTACTAACACCTAGAGAGCGCAGCTGCAGAGCTCCACGGAGGGGTGCGGGGCTGGGAGGGCCTGGGCTTTGGCGGCCTCTGAGGAGGTAACGCTGCAGTTGTAAACAACTTTTTAAAATGGTCACTACATTTTCTCAGGATCATTCAATATATATATATAAATGTATTCAGTTCATGATTATTTAGTTAATAAAGACTGGAATCCTTATAAATATGCAGAGAGAGAAAAGAAAAAAACACCCTTGCAAACAGATATGCACTTACTTAATGGGTGGGGGGGAAGAACACTCATGCAAACAGATCTGTATCTAATTCATTTGGCAATTATGTCTATATAAGTATGCTCTGCTAATGGTAAAAAGAACTATGCAGAAAAACTGTTCAGTCTATATAAAGAAAATTTTCTCAATGCTGAAAAACTTTCTCAGTGCTGGTATTTTCTCAATGTCATCAGGAGAATAAAGGAACAAAGGAAACTGTACTCTTATCACGCTACACAGCAGAACTCATCAGAATAAACTTTGTGTCCAAATAAATGTTTGATTTCCAAGATCTCTCCAAGTCCAGTCTTTTCCTCCATTCACTTTTTTTCCTGTGGTTGCAATTCTGGACATGTTTAGGTTTTTTCCCCTCTAGGCTTTTAATTAGATTATTCAGGAGAGCCCCACTTCTGCATGTCTGCTCTCTCTGCTCTCACCCAGTTGATTCAAAACAAAACAAAGAAGACTCATAAATTCCTATTGTTTGAATACTAAAACCTGTGGGTAAATGCTTACAAAAGATTTTGGACTGAAATCAATTATGTAAGAGTGATGCCAAAGGAGGCACAACAAAAGAGAAGCTTATGATCTTGATCAAGTTTCAAAAATGAAAAGTATAAACAAGGAATTCCTAAGGCTGTAGACTAGACTGGGAATTTGACAAAAAACTTTCCAGAAGACAATTGGAAATTACTGTATTGTTTGCCAAGAAACAAGGGTGTGTCCATATAATCACTTGGATTTCAGCTTGACTCAGGGATGATTGTACTGTTTTGTTCTGAAATTCCCCCTTCCCTTCACAATCTCCATTTTTACCCCAGTAAAATCGAAAAAGCTGCTAGCACTATAAGTCAGTGGTGATTGCCCTGACCAATTTAAAATAGTGTTTCTTGCCAAGGAATGAGAATGCCTCATAACCTTACCTTACCTTTCCTGATAAGAATAGGACTATTAGTGTTGTTGTTTCTTCTGCATACAACTTACAGTTTTGGTTCTTCCTTATTCCATACTGTATCTACAGTTTGTTGAAATTAAAATTATTTACACAATGATATGTATAAAATTCTGCCTAGCCAAAGCCTGGAGTACTTTTGTGGAATTCTTAAGTTATTTGATATAAAAGCAATTGCAAATAATGTCTATTCTTCAACTAAATTGCTCATGCTGTCTGTTTTGCTCTTTCTTTTTTCAGACTCATTTCATCAAAAAATAATCTGCAATGAATACTATTGACATGCCTCCAATATTCGATCTTGTGGAAGTGGAGAATCTCAATGAAACCAATGTAACCTGCAACAATGGAGAATGTATCATTGTGGACTCCTTGTCATGCCCAAATGTGCTTAACAAAAGTGCTCTGCTCTATACCCTCTCCTTTTTGTATATTTTTATTTTTATGATTGGCTTAGTGGCCAATTTTGTGGTTGTCTGGATGAATTTTCAAGCAAAAATTACTGGTTATGAAACTCACTTATACATCTTCAACCTTGCTGTTGCTGACCTCTGTGTGATCATCACTCTTCCCATCTGGGTAGTCTCCTTTGTTCAACACAGCCAGTGGAACATGGGGGAAATCTCATGCAAGATAGCTCACCTTGTGTTCTCCATCAATTTATATGGCAGCATCTTCTTCCTGACATGTATGAGTGTGGATCGGTACCTCTCAGTTTCTTTCTTCAAACCTGCCAGCAGTGTTAAAAAGAAAAGACTCCGTTGTTGCATTTGCATCTTGGTATGGCTCTTTGCCTTCTTTGCAGCCCTTCCTGATACCTATTACCTTAAGACAGTTTCCTCCAACAATGAAACCTATTGTCGTCCTGTCTATCCAGAAGAGACTGCCAAGGAGTGGCTAGCTGGCATAGAGCTAGCCTCTGTTATTTTAGGTTTTGTCATTCCTTTTCCTGTCATTGCTATTTTCTATTGTCTTTTAGCTGCAGCTGTATCAGCCTCTAATGATCAAGAGAGGAGGAGTAATGTGAAAATTATTTTTTCCTATGTCCTCGTGTTTCTTGTCTGTTGGCTGCCATATCACATAGTTGTCTTGCTTGACTTCTTCTTGGCCTTCCATTTTATACCATTCAGTTGCCAAATGGAGAACGTCCTTTATGCAGCCCTTCACATTACTCAGTGCTTCTCTCTAGTTCATTGTTGCATCAATCCCATCCTTTATAGCTTCATCAATCGAAACTACAAGTATGAACTCATGAAGGCATTTATCTTTAAATACTCGGCTAAAACTGGCCTTACAAAGCTGATTGATACTTCCAAGGTTTCAGAAATGGAGTACTCTGCTTTGGAGCAAAATGCTAAATGATGATTGTGTTGCAAAAGACATTGCTGGGGAAACAGATTACTCCTTCCCTGGTTACTGAACCTTGTCTACACAATATGCATTTTACAGTATATATTTTTACAAAACATATTTTGCAGTTGCACTGGAAGATAAATATATTTAACCATGGATTTGAACAAGATTGTGAGAGTATAAAAACTATAGTTTTAATATTAGATCTTCATTCAGTTTCCTATTGTAAGAGTAAACTGCATAACAAATGAAAATTATATGTATTTTAAGTTGGTCTTCACAGAGATTTTGTGACAACATAATTGGAATATATTTTTAAATATTCATTATTGCATGTTAATATGTTTCATAATCTTTGTCTATTTGTTTCTTTCAGTGCTTCATCCTCCTATTTGTAAGTTATTTTTCAAATACTACCTTGGAAAATAAGATGCAAACAATACAGTATGCTATTTGTGTGTGGAGGGGAGGGCAGATGTACCTGTTGTTTAATTTAAAATTCTCTTTTGAGTCAATCACAAGTATTCTTGGTGACTCCATTATCGTTTTGTAGACAACTCTACAGTTGTCTACAGTTCTCTTCTTCAATTCCTTTTCTACAGAGAATATATATAACCTGATATTCCCTGGAAGTCTTCCAGTAGCAATCAGAACAGATTCCTACTCAGCCAAAATAGTATACAGTATGGATTTAGAGCTAAATCACAAAATAAGGTTTGCTTGCAGCAGGGGTCCCCAAACCCCAGTTCCCCAGCCCAGTGCTGGGCTGCAGCCCATTGGGAACTCGGCCGTGGAAGTGGTAGGCATGCGTTT
This sequence comes from Vipera ursinii, assembly GCF_947247035.1. NCBI lineage: Eukaryota > Metazoa > Chordata > Lepidosauria > Squamata > Viperidae > Vipera > Vipera ursinii. The sequence continues at coordinate 188,113,897 of NC_139512.1, forward strand.
GCAAACTTGCAGTTGTGAAAGTGGTGCATGTGCATGTGAAACCATCCCCTCTTCCCCTTCCCCACTGCTGCCAACAGTCCGCTGAGCCAGAAAGGTTAGGGATTGCTGGCTTACAGTATCCTGCTTGTGACATACCTGCATCAGCTAATTATGAATGGATTCAAAATACTGATGAACAGGGTACCTCCAAAGTAGTTTTTATCAGCAATTTTCTTGTCACAACCATATAGACTTATGTGTATTTTTATGTATGTGTGCACGCATGTATATGCTTCCAAATGTAATTGCTCTCTGTAGTCCATTTGCATTCTTTTTCTGATCCTAAAAATATCCAATAAACAGGCAACATGTTAAGAAAGTTTTGTCTCCTCAAGTAAGATACTTTTTTGTTTTCATTATGTTGTAATTTATTTTGGGATAACCTAGGTTTGGAAGATGGCATATATGTTTTAAAAAGATTTTTTATATAAAGAAATGTTTAAAAGTGAACAGCAAATAATATTGCAATTACACATAGACTTACAGCAAAATAGATTGTTTACTTAAGAGTGCCTTGAAATCAGAACTCAGTTTCACTGAGGAACTAAGAAATTTTGGAACCTTTTAGTGTTTTTGGACAATTCAGGAGTGGCACAGTATATTTGTGCACATTAAAACTACTTGGAAAGGCTTCCGGTTTTGCGCAGTAATGCAAGTAGCTGAGGGATAACGGGGCTCTGTACCCTGCAGCTGATTCTTTTCTGTTTTGGGACCCTAAATGGGCCTAAAGTCGCCCAGGAGAGGCAACAAAGAAGGGAAGCCCCGCCGATCATGGAGAGATGGCAGTCAATCCAGTTGTTTGGGGAAAGCCCTCCAGAAACCAACAGGAGAAAGGCTAGCTTCACTCCAGAGTCCAGTTCAAGCTACAAGCAGCCAAAGCCCCAAAGCACTATTTTAAGCTGTCTGTAAACAACGTGCTTGGAACTGGGTAAGAATTTTGATTTTCTCTCTTCTACTTGATAATTGATTTCCTGGGGAAAAAACCCAAGAAGCAAAAAGCCTCCGAAAGTGAGAAGGAGGGGAATTTTTCTCCACCCTCCTACAGACACAAGCGGCAAATTAAACTTTTTATGGGGGACAGAAATTTATTGAAATGAAATGAATATAAGACCTAAATATGAATTAATTTGAAATTGGTGGAATTTGTTAAGTTTTTCTTTTTAAATCATGAAAGCAGAAGAAAGCAATTGTTTATTTTGAAAACTGAAAAACAAACTGGTGCTGACATCTAGTGGTGGATGAAAATATACAGTAATAGTTGCTCCAATAACTTTACAACAAAAAAACTCTCAGAAAATGAAAATAGAGAGCAGATTATTTATTTATTTATTTATTTATTTATTATTGGGACTTATATGCTGCCCTATCTCCCGAAGGACTCAGAGCGGCTAACAACAATAAAACACAATAATACAAATGTTAAAAAAAGATTAAACTAACAAGCCCCAGTGATAAAATATTAAAAACATTTTTTTAAAAAAACCCCTATCATCAGTCCAGGTCAGCCTGATGGAAAAGAAACGTTTTGAGGTCGCAACGAAAGGACCGGAGATCTGGGGCCATCCGGAGCTCAAGGGGAAGCTGATTCCACAGGGCAGGCGCTCCCACAGAGAAGGCCTTCCCCCTGGGGGTCGCCAGCCGACATTGTCTAGCCGACAGCACCCTTAGGGGGCCCTCCCTATGTGAGCGCACCGGGCGATGGGAAGTCGTTTCTGGCAGCAGATGGTCCTGCAAATATCCCAGGCCTAAGCCATGTAGGGCTTTATAGGTAAGAACCAGCACCTTAAATCTCACCCGGAGGGCAACCGGTAACCAATGCAGCTCATGCAGGAGAGGTGTAATATGGGAGTATCGGGATACTCCCATCACAACCCGCGCAGCTGCATTCTGCACCAGCTGGAGCCTCCGGGTGGTCTTCAAGGGCAGCCCCATGTAGAGAGCATTGCAGTAATCTATAGGGAGGTAACGAGTGCATGAGTGACCGTACGTAGAGCATCTCGGTCCAGATAGGGGCGCAACTGGCGCACCAGGCGAACCTGGGCAAAAGCCCCCCTGGCCACAACTGCTATATGAACTTCAAAACTTAGTCGTGTATCCAGTTGCGCGCCCTATCAACAGGAGGTAACACCTCTCTTCCCATAACCAAAGATGGAACCTCTTGGACTAAACAAGATGCCGGTAAGTAGAGCCACTCAGTCTTGGCCGGGTTGAGCTGGAGCCTGTTCTTCCCCATCCAGATTTGTACTGCTTCCAGGCAGCAGGACATCACATCGAGGGCATCACTGGGTTGGTTTGGGGTGGAGATGAAAAGCTGGGTACCTCACCCCGAAACCACGGATGACCTCACCCAGTGGCTTCATATAGATGTTGAACAGGAGGGGAGAGAGGATCGATCCACAACTAAGGGGCTTTGGGGTTGACCTCTGCCCTCCTGCCAACACCGTCTGCGAATGGCCCGAGAGGTAGGAGGAGAACCACTGTAAAATGGTGCCTCCCACTCCCAACCCCCAAGACATCGCAGCAAGATACCATGGGTGATGGTATCAAAAGCCGCTGAGAGATCTAATAGGACCAGGACAGAGGAATAACCCCTATCCCAGGCCCGCCAGAGATCATCCACCAGCGCGACCAATGCCGTCTCCGTGCTGTACCTGGGCCTGAAACCCGATTGGTACGGATCCAGATACTCAGTTTCCTCCAGGACCAAAGGGAGCTGCTGTGCCACCACGCTCTCAACAACCTTCGCAAGAAAGCGAAGATTGGAGACAGGACGAAAGCTATTTAAAATAGCTGGATCCAAGGCAGGTTTCTTGAGGGGCCTCACCACCGCCTCCTTCAAGGCAGCAGGGAAGCACCCCTTACTCAAGGAAGCATTAATAACTGCCAGGAGCCAGCCTTGTGTAACCTCCCGAGCCGCATAAACCAGCTAGGAGGGACACAGACCCAAAAGACATGTGGCAGCACTTAATCTCCCCATGATCCTGTCCACTTCATCCGGAGTCACAGGATCAAACTCCTCCCAAATATTATCGGCCAAACCCATCGCTTCCCCCTCGTCAGATACTGCCCAGTCGGAGTCCAGACCAGCCCGAATCTGAGCGATTTTATCCAGCAGATGCTGATTAAACTCCTCAGCCCGTCCCCGCAAGGGGTCCTCCCCGTCCCCTGATTTAAAAGGGAACGGGTCACCCTAAACAGGGTGGCCGGGGAGTTATCTGTGGACGCAATGAGGGCGACGAAGTGAGCACGCTTCGCCACCTCCATTGCCACAAGGTAAGATCTAGTAAAGGATCTTAACTGTGTTTGGTCAGATTCGGACCGACTGGACCTCCAAATGCTCTCTAGGTCCCTCCTCTGGCGCTTCATCTCCCGCAGGTCCATGGAGAACCAAGGGACCAACCGGGACCTGCGCCGGGTCAGAGGCCACAAAGGCACAACACGGTCAAGAGCCTCAGAAGCAGCCCATTGCCAGGCATCAACTAAGGTCTCGACTGGGCTGTGGGAAAGGGAGATAGGACTCAGTCCAAGCGCCGTCTGGAACCTATACGGGTCCATCAGGCGCCTGGGGCTCCACCACCCAGCAGCAGGAGGTGGCATAATGGAGGCCCAGCAGCAGGAGATAATGGTCTGTCCATGAAAGGGGTTGAGAGATTGGAGAAACCCCACCCAGACCATTAAGCCACTGCCCAGAGATAAAAATAAGGTCGGGTGTGTTTCCCCCCTCATGAGTCAGACCCTGAATAATCTGGGTCAGGTCCATGGCCATCATGGTATCTGAGCTCAGGCTGGTCTATTTGAATGCCAGGTCTGTGGTGAATAAAGCTCCCCTCATCCAGGATCTGATCGAGGAGGAAGGCACAGACCTGGCATGCATTACAGAAACTTAGTTGGGCCCAGAAGGAGGAGTCCCTTTGATTGAGTTATGCCCACCAGGTTTCTGTGTGCTTCACCAGCCTCGGGCTCAGGGTAGGGGCGGTGGGGTGGCAGTTGTTATTAAGGAGACCCTATGTCCGTGGAAGGCCACTGCCCCTCAGATAGACGGATGTGAGTCCCTCCTCCTGAGGTGGGGCCTTGGGGGTCAGTTGGGCCTGTTGCTTGCATACCTTTCTCCCAGATGCGTGGCAACAGCCCTGCCCGGGCTTCTCGATGCTCTCTTGGGGTTGGCGATTGAGTTTCCCAGACTTATGGTTCTGGGGGATTTTAACCTGCCCTCCCTGGGGGGTGCGTCGGGAGTGGCCCGAGAGTTCATGGCTTTCATGATTGGCAGAGAGGAAGATCCTGCTGAGGTTTCCTTTGCTGGGAATTTATTGCTCCACAGCAGGAAAAAGTCATTTACTTCACAGGCAGGGCCGTCTTAACAGAAATCAGCCATAGGCAACCCTGTTGTCAGACTTGTCCCAATTCAGTCCCCTAGGAAAGAAAAGCCTTCAATTCTATTTAGTTAAAGCAAAGGGTTCCTTTACTAAGAGTGATGGTTGCAGTAAATTCAAGCCAGCTCTGAAATCACCACACTTGCTGGATATAAAAATAAGGTGTAGGTTTACCCCCATCCCATCTCTCCCCTGTGACCAGTCCATTTCCAGCCAATCAGAGCTTGCCAGGATGTTTTGAGAACTTGTGAGATACTTCTCAAGATGCCTGGCCATGGGATGCTGATACAGATAGGATCCAGCTGCTCTGGTGCTTCTCACCTGTCATCCCCCCCTCCCAATTTCCTATCAGGGACACACAAAGTTCTATTGCCTTTTTATCTTTTCCTCTTTCTTCCTTCCACTCCCTTCTTTTTTATGGCAAGAGGCCTGTGAGACACCCGCCCCCCCCAAGCTGAGCCAGGAGATCTGATATTTTGCCCCCCTTAGTTAGTCCTGCAAAAAAGAGAGAGGAGGGAGAGACACAAAATTTCCCAATTAGTAAACAGTTCAATGGGGCTTATCTGGGTAGTGGTGGTGGAATTTTTAAAGTAGTTTGGGAGCTTTAATATGTTGGGAGTTGACCCATTCAATTTCTGAGGGGAAAATGTCTTTCTAGGCTACTAAATACTGAGTTTTTCCCCAATGTATGCAAGAGTCCAACATGTCTTTGACTTGAAAGTGCTGCTCTCCCTTGATCAATGGTCTGGAGGTGGTTGCAATTCGGGACGCAAGGAAGATTTGATTTTTAGTTTCAGTAGGAGTGAACCCAGTGCTACTGTGCACTGAGTTATTGTAGGTGACCTCTGTGAAAGGGAGGAGATCCGTCCAACTGTCCTGTTGATAATTAATGTAGCATCTGAGGTACTGCTCCAGGATGCCATTGGCTCTCTCAACCCCCCCCCCCCCATTAGTAGCTGGATGATGCAAGGAGCTGATCCCCTGAGTAGTCCCCAAAACTTTTAGGAACTCCTGCCAAAGCCATGAAGTGAATTGGACTCCACAATCTAAGATTATTCTTTCTGGAGCACCATGCAGCCGAAAGATGTGCTGCATGAATAGTTTAGCCAAAGCACATGCTGAAGGAGAACAGATCGGTTACCACCTAGATCACCGTATTCCCCAACCTTTTGGGCAGTTCTACAATAATGTCCATTGATATCTCTTTGCATGGGGCTTTGGACTCTACCACTGGCTGGAGAAGTCTGGGTGCTTTCCCTTGTCGTGTCTCAGCAGAGGCACAAATAGGGCAATTAGCCACATAGCTCTCTATGTCCTTTTTCAGTGGCAGCCACCAAAATTTCTTCTTGATTAGGTGCAGGGTTTTTACAAGGCCAAAGTGCCCCACCAATTTTGAATCATGGCTTTTTTGTAGACCCATTAATCATTGGCTTTGTGGGACATATAGTTTAACTCCCACCCAAGCTTGACCATCTTGCATTGTACATTTTCCCTTGTGCATTTGGAATCATCTTCTTCCAAAGCTGCCTTTAGGATACCTTTAAATCATCAGCTAGTTGGGTTTTCATTTTGGCTTGTGTCCAGGTGATGACTGGGACCACCAGTTGCCTTGAGGGGATGACCAGTTTAATCACCTCTGTCTTTAAACTTTTGTATTGTGGTAGCCTGGATAAAGCATCTGTTAGAACGTTTGTCCCTCTGGGAGGTACTTTAAGGTGAAGTTGAATTGGTTAAAGTACTGGGCCCAGTGAGCCTGTTTAGGAGATAGTCTCTAGGGGTTTTTCAATGCTTCTAAATTTTTATGGTTAGTCCATACTTCAAAAGAGGTTTTCCCACCTTCTAAAAATGCCTCCAGAAGGAAGCGCACCACATAGGCTTCCTTCTCCCAGATTGCCCATCTCTGCTCTGTCTCATTTAACTTTTTAATTTTTTTAATGTTTATTGGTTTTTCAGTTAAAATCTACATATTTAGAAAGCAACATGATGACTGGATAATCAGAGATTTAGTAACAGAGTTTTCAGTACATAATTCAGGTTACATTATCAAAACATCCTTCTCAATTTTCCTTAACATTTCATACAACCAGTTTAAACTAATAAATTTCTAGAAGTAGCATGGTCAGTTGAAAAAATTGTCAATTCAACTTCATTGAGATATATCTATGTCCTGTTATTAAAGTTTACCTAATTTTAATTTTAATTATATTATATTCAAATTTAGCCTTTAACATCCCAAATAATATTCACAACTCAAATTTCCCTTATTTTATTACAGCAAAAACTATAGCATCTAACATGTACACAGTGGCTGAGTAGCTATGTTCTACCTAATAAATATCATCTGTTTCACATCCTAATACATCACACGTTACTGATGGGACCACAGCCTGTTTATCAATCTAGAACTATTTATACACAACCAGATTCTGTTTTAAATTTTAGCTAATTCTTAAGTCTTGAATAGAATAATCAAACGTCTTTTAACATTAAATGTGGGATCTATAAACCAAATTTCCATTATGTCAGTGCACAAATTATAATGTCTAAAATAAGCCTAATAAATACATAAACACATTCTAGTTCTATCTCATAAACATTTTCTATTTTAGATCCTGATAGATCACTGATTACTAAAAGGATAACCTTTAATGGTTCTCTAAGAACTCACTTTTTAAATCTAACTCGGGCTTTCTTTTTTTTGCCAATCAGGTTTCCAGACCAAGGCCTTTGAATTGCCAGATAGGTCTCCCTTTGCTCCAATACATATTATTTGAATTGAAGGAGGCCATCTAGACTCAGTGGTCCATCAGGACCATCAGTAGTCCACAAAAACCAAATCATTTGTAATCATCATGTTGTTGCCCTGTTAGTTCTAGTCTCTGTATTTGCTCTAAAAACTTTATCTTCAGTTCGGTCTGGATTCCTCTTCCATCTGGGTTCATCTGCTTTAAGTAAAGAGTCTTATCCAATTTTGTAATTAATGCTTGACTATCCAGGCTTTCAGGAAACTGTCTTTGTTGATCTTCCATGTCCTCTATGTTAACATCACTATCTTGCACATTAAGTTTTCCCCTTAGTATGTTGTTGGTCCTTAAGGTTATTTGCCAGTGATAGTTCCTTGTAATTTTAAAGTTCCTTGTACTTTTAAAGTTGTCGGTTCTTTGGATAGTTGTTGCTTATATTCCAATTAGTAATAATATAGTAATAACTTCCAATATTATTGTATTCTGAAGTGAAGATTCTTTAGTTGCAGTCTGGGTTTCAATTTGTGACTTAAGGTTGGCATGTAAAGTATTAAGTCTGGAGATAGACATCTCAGTGACTCTGTAGATTGTTTCAAGTATGAGGTTATAATCAAGCAAAGTTTGTGGCTGATCCTTCTCCATTTTGTAATAATTATAAATAGTCCTTGGTGGAGGCTATTTTTCAAACAAAAATCAGTATGAGTCCACCTCCACAAGTCTAAGCCAAATTCATGTCCAGCTGTTTCAGGTTTTTATCTTAATGCCAAGGTCAGTCCAAAATGTAAGCAAGCTTGTTTGCCAATAATATTCACTAGATATCCTCAGAGTACTTCAAAAGACAGTATCTTTTTATTTATTTATTTATTTTGTCCCCTTTTTAGACTAATAGGTAAAATAGTCCATTTCTGTAAATATGGGAACTTTGGGCCAAAAGGAGAAAGGCAGTAAGTCCAATAAATCAGTACAACTTAGTAGAAGGCTGTTTCTTTTCTCTCCAATGTAGACAAAGGAGGGTGGAGGGGAAAAAAATCCCTTCCCTCTCTTCTTGTAGAGGGAAGCAAATTCAAGAAGCTTTTGACAGGGAAAGTAGAGAATTAGGAAAACAAGAAGGCACTTCTCACCCAGTTTTCAAGTGCTTTCAAGTGCTTTGTTGTGCTTTTGGCTTTGGCAGGAAATGGCTAAATGATGGGCCATGGGAGTGGCCGATCCTTTCTTCTTCGGTTCGGAGAGTAGCTCCAAGCTGATGGGAGGGCTGCCACCCTTCTACTGCCAACTGGAGAGACCTCTCCCCCACTTATTGCCCCTCCAGGGTGACTTTCAACTCCTTTACAGGGGCCCCCCGATGAAGAAATCCAGGTGACACAAGGAGTGAATCCCTCACACGTCTGGGAGCACCGAAATTCTGGAACCGGAAGCCTCATTTAGCTTTTTAGAAGTATAGGTGCAGGGCTGCATGATCCCTTGCTCATTTTCCTGTAAAAGCACTGCATCCACTGCGACATCACTGGCACAGCCTGACTGATGAAGGGGCTGTTGGGGTTTGGGTTTTTCAGCACCGGCTCTGCTATCAACAAGTGTTTAAGCTTTTTGAATGTAGCCTGGCACTCCATAGTCCATTTAAGTGGCTGGCTGGGTTTGGGTTTCTCCTCCCCTTTTGTCTTTAGCAGATAGGTGATGGGGAGAGTTGTCTGGGCAAATGAGGGAATGAACTGGGAGTAAAAGTTCACAAATCCCAGGAAGCTTTGTAGTTGCTTCAGGGTGTGGGGAGGGGCCCATTTCAGCATTGCCTGCATCTTTCTGGGGTCCATCTCTATCCCCTTGTGGAGGAGCAGTAGCCCAGATATTTGATTTTACCCTGGTGGACAGCCTGGCATACAGTTTGCCCACTCAAAGCTTCTTGAGCACAGCTCTGACTAGTTTTACATGTTCTGCCATGGTTTTAGTATAAATTAAAATGTCACCAGGTAAACTAACACTCCCTTATACAGGTGTTCATGCAGCACTTCATTTATTAGCTGCATAAACACAGCAGGGACCCCTTGGAGTCCAAAAGGGAGGACCTGGAACTAGAAGCATCCTAAGGGGCAATTGAAAACCATTTTCCACTCATCCTGTAAGGACCCACTTCAAAATCTCACCCCAAGAAAGCAGGACTCTTGGAACGCTTTCATCCCAAAAGGAACTTTTATTAGGAGAAGCTGACAGCAGGCATAGAAGGCAGGATCTGAGGGTTCCCCACTCAAATCAATAGGTTAAAGGAGCATCAAGCAAACCCCACTCCAGTAGTTCATCTGGTCAGTTCAAACGAGCCAATCTCTAGGTGTTAAGCCTGCTGTGGGAAAGGAGCTGATAATGGGGTCTGTTCCCATGTCTGTGAAAACATTGTTGGGTCTTCACACCTTTCTCTTCTGCAGCAAGAGATAAGCCAGATGGCCTGAGACACATTCCTTTCTCACCCCAGGCTGACATCAAGGGAGAAACAGTTCAAAGAGTGAGCAGAAAGAAAAGGCAGAGTAGAGGGGAAGAGGGTAAATGTTTTCCACACACAGCATTAAGCCCACAGTAGTCAACTCATAGACAAAGGGACCCATCCTTCTTCTCCCTAAACACTGGGGCAGCCACCCTTGATCTGGGGGATTGGATGAATCCACGCTTCAGGTTTTGTTTATAAAAGTCTGCAATTCCTCCTCCAGTTTCCTAGGGGTCATAGAATACAATTTAGTGTAGTTGGCCAGGATCTGGATCAAGGCAGGTCAATTTCCACCTCCTCTGCTAGGACATACTGTACAAGCCATGAAGGTTGGCAGGGGCACCTCTGAAATTGCAGGTGTTGTAGACTTTGTCACTTAGCCCATCTCAGAAGCATCCAGTCAAGATGTCTTCTGGCCAGTTGGATAGTCAGCAGGCCAGATCTCAAAACTCCTGGGTATACTTGGCCATCCCCCTGCATCCTTGGCTGACGATTTTTATGCAATCTTTGGCTTTGCAATCAGCTAAAGGGTCTTAAAAGCACTTCCAAAGTGTGGCCCCGAAGCAGTCGAAGTTTCTCAGCTCTGAGTGTCATCATTGTAGAGGGTGATCATCCATTCAGCTGTGGCCCTTCTAATCCCATAGTCATGCAGCACACCTTAGCCCAGGGGTAGGCAACCTCGGCTCTTTTATGACTCATGGACTTCAGCTCCCAGAATTCCTGAGTCAGCATAGCTGACTCAGGAATTCTGGGAGTTGAAGTCCATGAGTCATAAAAGAGCCGAGGTTGCCTACCCCTGCCTTAGCCCCTTCAGTGGCTATTTCTGAACCATGTTCTTGCATGTATGTGAAAGTTGTGCCACGAAGAATCACAATTGCTTGGGTCTCCATTGAATTTTACTCCCAGGGCTGTTTTCTTGCATTGTCTCTGTCTTGCTGGTACAGCTTCTGCAGCTGGTGCAGAGTGGGCTATGGGGCCAGGCGCTGGGGCTGTTGTGGTTGCTGAGGGGCTCACTGCTGCAGCCATTGTGGTGGCAGAGGTAGTTGCCCCCTCACTTGCTGGAGTTGGCTAATCAGTGGCATGTGCTACCTGAGCTACGGCTTCTTGAGCTTTGAGACTATCAAAAGCCCCCCTCAGGAACTTTATGGCTTGCTCCAGCATCCAGTCCTCTCACTCCTGCTCACCTATGCTTGATTCTTCTTCGAGATCCTCCAGCTCTACTCAGGTATCTCTCTGGTGGCTGCCTCGGTCCCCATGGGTCAATATCACTCCCTTGGGTTTCTCTTCCCATTCTTCCTTCTTTCCAACCCTGAGGGACCAATTTTTAAATATTTTCAATTTTTAAATTCCTTTTTCAATTTTTTATAAAATTCTTTTTTCAATTTTTTTGGATTTTTTAAATCCTTTTCAATTTTAACATTTTTTTTTCAATTTTTCAATTTCTTTTTTCAACTAAACATTTGAAAAAATAATTATTTTAATTGTTTAGAAATTTTTAAACTCAATGCTCTAAGAGGAATTTTTTTAAAAAAAAACCTACAGAAAAAAGAGACAGACACTTAAAACAGGGAAGATAGTGATGAATTTTTCAAGACAGAACAAAAGGTCATGAACTCTTGTGAACTATTGTAAACTCACACTTTACACCAGGGAAAATATTTAAAGTTTTAGAATTTTTTTATTTTTTAGCAAACAAAGGAAAAGTCTTTGAGATAGAGACTGACATTATAGTGACTTGCAAAGTGTCCCATATATTTCAGCTTATGCCTACAGAAGACCCAAACTATGTATGTATCAAATATAAACAACTTGAATTACTAGAAGAAAAAGTAAACAGTCTAGGTCTAACCAACCTAGTTGACAACTTTGTCATCCAAAAGGTAGAGGAGAGAACTAGAAGTAAAGCTTAATTCTTACTAATAGAGAAGAAGTGATAGAGGGAGTTGAAGTTGCCGAAACCTTGGGGGAAAGTGACTACATCATACTGGAATTCGATATAATGCAAACACAAACAATAGAAAATAATTCAACCAATGTCTTAAATTCCAAAAGAACCTAGGAAAGATTCCATGGATGAAAATCCTAAAGGGAAAAACAACTCATGAAGCATCGGAAACTCTGAAAAATGCCCAGTCCAGCACAATACCACGAAAAAGAAAAACAAGAAAGTCAAGAAGAAACCAGCAAGGATGCACAAAGATCTCTCAGACAAACTGAAAGACAAAAAGGACAAGTACAAAAAATGGAAAGCGGGACACATAACTAAAGCTGATTATCAGAAGACAGCCAGAACATGGAAAGATGAAGTTAGGAAAGCTAAGGCTCAGAAGGAACAAAGACGTGCAACAGAAATCAAGGATAATAAAAAAAAATCTTCCAACATATTAATAACAAGAAAAAGTCAAGAAAACTAAAGAGAGAAGATGGCAAGGAAGTAACAAGCAATAGGGAGAAAGCAGAGCTGCTTAACTCATTTTTTGCATCAGTCTTCACACAAAAACAAATTATAGCACAATATACCCCCAAAAAAAGACTGCAGGGGTTCCAGTTTGGCGCAGTAGTGCAAGTAGTTGAGGGGTTGCAGGGCTCCACACCCTATAGCTGATTCTTTTCTGTTTGAGGACCCTAAATGGGCCTAAAGTTGCCTCAGAGAGGCAACAAAAAAGGAGGGAAGCCCTGCTGATTGTGGAGAGACGGCAGTCAATCCAGTCATTTGGGAAAAGAAACCAACAGAAGAAAGGCTAGCTTCACTCCAGAGTCTAGACCAAGCTACAAGAAGCTTTATAGTTCTTGCCTTGTAAATAGCTCAAAATGTTTTCTTTTTGTTGCAGCTGTTCTCTGTTACTTAAGACATTGAAGGTCACAAAAACAAGTTATCTTTTACTGGGCTTTCTGTCAGTTCCTGAATTAGAGCAACTACAGTTGTATATTTTCATCCACCACTTATACAGCATTAATCCCCTTAAAATCCATGCAGAGCCTAAGAGACCCATCTTTCTTTTCCTTGAACAACACATCTTTTCTGATGGGGTCAGGGCACCTCTTAACTGAGGAAATGGAATGGGACAAACAGTGGCTCTGGATCCCTAATGGCCACACCTAAAGCAATTGATTGCCGGGCCAGTAGATGGCTTAGGACAGTGATGGTGAACCTTTTAGAGACTGAGTGCCCAAACAGCAACCCAAAACCCACTTATGTATTGCTGAGTGCTGGATGGGCATGGCCCACTGAGTGGATGTGGCTATGGTAGTCATGGTAGACTGGGTGGGCATGGCCAGGTTGGGTGTGGCCACCTCAATGTTGCTCCTGGGGAGGGATGCCTGTGGGGGCCAGGTTGGGGAGTTCCAGGGGGTCTCTGGTGGGTGGGGCAGTGGGCAAGAGGCTCATCCTGCAGGGTGAGGCAAGGCAAGGGAGGGGGCAGAGTGCGGGTGCCATTGCCAAGGGGAAAGGCAAGGCAAGGCAGGGGCCAGGGCAGGGGCTGGTTGCAGACAAAGGGGGGCTCCAGTGAAGAGGAGGTAGAGAAAGAGGGTTTAAGCAAGCTTAGCAACCGGAGTGAGGATCCCCCCCAAAAAACAAACATGCTTCGTGGGTAACCTCAAAGCATGACAGAAGAGACCAAAACCTGCTGCAACCACCCAGCAGGTGGGAGGGGAATAAAAACAAAACAACACCCCCCACACACCAATCCTCAACAGAAATGCTCAAGACAACAAAAGCTTTGGACAAGGGGAAGAGCACGGGCAGGCGGGCGTCTTACTCAGCTGATGGCTTGGGCGGGAAGGGGGCAGCTACACCCCCTCCCAAATGCTGCCCTCTCATGAAAGCAGGATGAAAACTCCAAAAAGCGACAAGGAAAAACAGAAGAGTGTCTCACAATGGTTTTCTTCCCCTTCTAGCTGCAATTTAAATATGTAAAGACCACAAAAGAAAAAGCTTGGCTTTCTCTCATTTTAATTCAAAAGGAAGGAATGGGAGGATTGGGGGGCAGGGTTTGTTTGTTTCAAAGGAAGGGAAAGAGAGGGGCTGGGGGACTGTGGCAGGCGAACGGCGATGGTGCAAGTCTTCTGGCTATGCAGAGGGGCATTGGGGGCATGTTCCCTTTAAAAGAGCAAAATGAGGCAAAAAGTAAAAATCCCCCACTCACTCCACCTCCGAAAAACACAATGACAGAGCTTTCAATGATACAAACAACTTTTTACTTGAAAAGTAAAAGTTTGCATTTGGTATGCTTTTGAAGAATTAATGTGATTTTTGCTGTATGCATGCTGATAATTTTTCTAACCTTGGCTCATATTTTGTAAGTTTGAGAGCAACAAAAGCAGCACTCAGGTCATCTGTTAGTCTGTTTCTGGTGTCAGATTTGATATAATTCAAAGCTGAAAACAGCTGCTCACAAGCATAAGATGATACAAACAAAGTAAGGAAAGCAATCCCAAGTGCTTTCATTGACTTAAAATTATTTGGCAGAGAATTCCACACTTTAAGGATTTCATTTTCAGAACTAAGTGTGCTGTCCTTTGTCATCCCTTATATGTTCTCAATTGTTTCACACAGGTCACAGAACTTATTTTTCCAGATAGAAATTTCTTGAAATTCCAGTAGCTCCATTTCCAGATTTCCTAAATTTAACTAGTGTAAGCAGGAAAGATCAAGTTCTTCAAATTTGGTAAGAAAACACAGGGTTGTCTCCATCTTACGGAACTGTGAAAATGTGTTACTAAAATTTACCTTTATAGCTGCTAAAATGATAAAAAAATTCCTTGTAGATTTCCTGATGGTTTGTAGGATTGTTTTCAAACATTGTAGAAGTTTCTAAATGCATTTTTAGATTTGGAAAATATTTCAGCTGCCCACTTTCAAGGTCTCTTTCAAAAACCTGCAGTTTTCTCTCAAATGTTTTGATAAAACATCCTTTCTACTGTTTTCCCTACACCTTGTAATTGTTTGTTCAGTACATTGAAGTGTACTGTAAAATCTATATTAAAAATGAGGTTGGTAAGCCAGGCCATATCAGTGAGGTGTGGATATTCTTGCCCTTTCTCATTCATAAACAGCCTAAATTCATCCAAGCAGGCTACAAATTTCTCCAGGACTCATCCTCTGTTCAGCCACCGGACATTATTATACATAAATAACAATCATACAGTGCCTGAACCTCCTCAAGAAGTGCTTGAAACTGTCGACAATTCAGAGCACGAGCCATGATGTAATTCACTATTTTTGTGACACCTTTGAGGACATTGTCCAATTTTTTGTTGCTTTCCCTGGAGTTTTGTTTCTTTAACAAACAACTGTATGAAACCAGATGTTGCCCCTATCATAGAAGGTGCTCCATCACTAGTAATTGAAACCACTTTTTCTGGTCTTATGTCTTGTGACAAAAATGCCTCCTTCACAGCATTGTAGATATCTACTCCTTGTGTTCTTTCAGGCAAAGACACCAGTTTCACCAGCATTTCTCTCATGATATCACCAACAGCGTAACCAGTGCTTTTTTTGTAAAAAAAAAAAGGTGCTGGAACTCACACACATCATACAACCTGCCTTGCCAGCCCTACAAGGTTCCATCCAAAAAAGGTGCCAGAACTGGGTGTTCTGTGAGAAAAAAAAAGCCCTGAGCATAATGCAAAATTACTGCTAGCCTTGCATGATTATTTATATCTTTTGTATTTTGTCAGTCAGTGTGAACTGATGACTAACATCACTTGCCATGCGCTGAACTCAATCTTTCACAGTATTTCTGCTAAGTGGTATTTCAGAGATATGTTGAATAATTTTATCCTTGTTTGGGAAATCATGAAAAAGAGAATCACTCCAAGACAACATGGCTGTTTTCATAATATCCCCATCAGAGAAGGGCTTACCATGTTTTCCTATGCACAGTGAAATTTTAAAACTGGCAGCTGTCAGATGATTTGTTCTGGAAAAATAGTTGGAAAAACTAAAATGCTGGGAATGATAGTTCCTCAATTTCCCTTCAAGAAACTCTTTTCTTTCAATATTACCAAGTTGGGCAACATTTTTGTGGTTGGTTTCAAAGTGCCTTCTGACACTTGATGTGTGACACACAACACTTTCATTACATAGAACACATAACGCTTTCCCACTGCGTTCAATCACTCCAAATGACTGTCCATGCCTCTTGGAATGATCTTCCACTATCTGTTTTTGCTTTTTTTGCTGTAGTCATTTTTGGGTGGGTGTACAAGACTTGGAGTTTACAAAAGCACAAAAATGTTTTTTTTAAAAAAGGAAGCAACCAATACAAATATATCCCTAAATAACTAACTGTCATGGTTCCAACAGATGAAACTCTTCAAAACAACTTCGAGGCATTGTATACCAAATAATTTTTTATTCAAGAAACAAAGTATTGGCACTACATAGTTGAAACCAAAAACTAAATTCCTCTCCCCTAATAAACCAAAGCACAATTCCCTCCTCCAATAAACAGTCATAAATCACATTCCTCAATTAGCTTGAAGCACGGGCTTTCTCCCCAGCTCTCCAGCCTGCCAAAACTCTATCAACTCTGGGCCCAATGACCTGGGTTCCTACAGCTGAGTTATTATTGTTATGACTAGCTGGACTCTCATCCACATTCCCCCTCCCAGCATCAACTAACTCTAAAAGCAATAGAGGAAAATGGCTGCATTTCCATCTGTTGTCAAAGCAAGAAAAACTGATGTTAGCAGCGTTGACACTAACACTATTAGTTAACATTAAAGAAATGGATATTCCCTGAATCAACGATCTAGGATAGGGGAATTAAACAATGAAAGTAGTGTCTTGGATTTTACAGGTTGTTGGAAAAGTACTCATTCATTTTACCAGATGCTGAAAATGACAGAGAAATCTGAAGCAGAACGCCTGTATTAGCAGATGCAACTGATATAAAATCTGGATGAAGAATGGTCAATAAAGCATTCTTGGTTGTCTATTTTATCTTTCTTAATAAGCTATAATCAACTTTCTCTCTTCACTTTGCAAAATCTGTGGGTCCCACGCCAGTCCACATACCTGGCTGCAATCCGAGTATTCTAACTCAGGGCTTTTCCAGTCACCTAGCAAGGTGTCAAAAACTTGATGACACCCCCCCCAAAGGAAAAAAGTGATAAAGTACAGTAGTCCTCGCCTTACAACAGTTCGCTTAGTGACTGTTTGAAGTGACAATGGCACTTTAAAAAATGACATGACCATTTTTCACACTATGGTGCATGCCCACTCCTCGCTTCTGCTACAAGGCTGGGCAGCCAGTGTGTGAACACTGCCTCATTGGGGCCTGCTGAGGCCAGCGAGCAACCGAGGCAGCTCCAGACACCTGGCCGCCCCCTCCTCTGCTGCATGGCTGGCTGGCCTTACAATGCAGGGATTGTTGCCGGTGCTGCCACCATTCCTACCATTGCTGCCCCATGAGCCTGGGCAGCCAACTTCTCCCTGGCTCCTGATGAGGTAAAAGGGGCCAGAACCCGATCTCCCCTCCCAACCCTTCTGTCGCTGGCTGGCTGGCTGCTCGGCCCTGCCTGGCTTAACCAGAGCCTGCCCAGGCCTCCACCTTTCCTGCTGCCTCCACTGCCATTGTTGCCCCATGAGGCTGGGCAGCCAACTTCTCCCCAGCCCTTGGATGAGATAAAAGGGGCCAGAACCCAATTTCCCCACCCAACCATGGCTGGCTGGCTGTGGCTGGCTGGCTGCTTGGCCCTGCCTGGCTTTACCAGAACCTGCCCAGGCCGCTGCCTTTGCTGATGCCTCTGCCACCACCTCCACGGCCATTGCTGCCAATTTCTCCCCAGCTCCTGGACAAGGGGCTGGGGAACCCAATCTCCCCTCCCAACCATTGCCGCCACCACTCCTGAAACTCACCACTGGTCACTCCTGCTTGCTCGCTTTGCTGTCTGCACCAAATGCTGCTCCTGCCAAAACTTGCTCCTTTTGTAGGCTCTACACGCCAGCTCTTGCAGCTTTCCCAGATTCCTCATGCGTGGGGGAGACAGGGAGGGGAGCAGCCCGGCCCTGCATCCATCTGTCTGGGTCGATGGTGTGCATGCCCACAGGGACAGCTCTGCATGCCGCCTGTGGCACATGTGCCATAGGTTCACCACCATGGTCCTAGGAGATTCTGTGGTCGTGGTTGCTGGGATTTTCCATGGTGGCAGCTTCTCTGGGTTGTTCCAGCTTTGGTTCAGTTCCTGGAGGAGTTGGCTTCTTACAGCAAGCAAGTTCAATGTCTAGCTTCACTGTCATTTAGTACCACTCTTGTAGTTTATCAGGAACCCCCTGATAGATGCAGGTTTGGGATATATGGTCATCTAGCCCCTCTTTGAAGTGATGCACCAGGGAGTGCTCTGGCCATCTCTCAATCCAACCTGCTACTCTCCAGAATTCTCATACATATTCCAATGCAGGTCTGCTAGCTTGCTTCACCTTGTGAATATATTTCTTGGCCTTGAGGGCTATGGACTTGTCCTCAAATCTGGTTCTCAATCCCTGGATGAAGAGATGGAAATCCCAAAGCTCAGACACTTGTTCATTGTATAAGTTACTTAGCCAGTCAGATGCTTCCCCTTCTAGATTGGCTGTGACAACATCAACCACAGCAGCTGCAGCTGCATAGAAATTGGCATTTCAGTTCATATGGGAACGCACCTGATTGAGGAAGAAAAGCAACTTCTCTGGATCACCATCAAAAGTGGTCTTAAGAGGTGGCGCCATTATGGGTTGTGGTCTGCCTAATTGCTGTTGGCCCCCCAGCTGCAGTTGCACACCCAACTGCTGCTGGCCCCCCAGCAGCTGCTGTATGCCTAGTGGTTGCTGTCTGTCCAGCAGATCACACAGTCACCGCAGCTGTTGGATCAAGTCATGTTGAACATCCACATTTGGGTTGGCTCTTCGCACCAGTCCTGGGCTCAGGTGACAACAGTAGAAATAACTGGAGCTACATGACCAATGGTAGTAATGGTCAGGGCTCTCACGGTACTGGTAGCAATCAGGGCTCTCACGGTATTGGTGATGGTCAGGGCTTTGATAGTGAGGGTGTCTCTTGGAGCTGTCATAGTGATCCCACTGTCTGGGGTTTTCGTGACAAAGATGCCTGTCAGGAGACCATGACGAACAATGCTGATCAGGGCTTTTTCTATGTCCAGGACTGTCACGAGTTGTCAGAATGATTCTGCCATCTGGATCTTTTGCAATGGTGACACTTGTCAGGAGACCATGATGAACAACCTGATCAGGGCTTCTCTGACAGCCAGGACTGCCATGTTGTGAGTGACATTCTGAACTCCTTGACGATCAACAATAACCCAGACTGTCGCTCTGTGGGTGATGGTGAGGACTCTTCCTCCCCAGTGGGCT
This sequence comes from Vipera ursinii, assembly GCF_947247035.1. Lineage (NCBI taxonomy): Eukaryota > Metazoa > Chordata > Lepidosauria > Squamata > Viperidae > Vipera > Vipera ursinii. The sequence goes on from NC_139512.1 coordinate 188,132,875, forward strand.
TGAGGTCAATGCTGGCAGCTCTGAATGTGGAGTGGCTGCCCAAGCTCTGCCAGTAGGGCTTCTTCTGGGTATAGATTGATGCTGACTCTGCCGGTCATCATGCTCACTAGTAGGCAAGGAGTGGGTGACCTGCCTCTCGCTTCCCATTTCTAGCCCCTCAAACTTCTCTACCAACTTCTTCACTGATTGGCTACGGACTGCTGACAGGTACTTCCACTCACCCGAATCTACTGCTGCTGCCAATCTTTTTGCTCCTCTACAATCAGGAGAGTGTGATTCCCATGAGGCACCTGCTTGCAACTCTGACTCAGCTACTCTTGAAGAACTCTTCTTTGGTTGGGTTGTCTCAAGATGCTTAGAGTCTCCACTGGGCAGGGTCCACTCTGAAGGCCACAATAGCTCCCATGTTTTGGGCCTCACTCCCGCTGCCAGAACTTCTGAACCCACTTTCTCCAATGATGCAAGTGTTTGCTTCTTCCCAGTTATTGATGTTAAACTGATTGGTCTGTAGTTTCTCGGGTCCATTTTCCCCCCCTTTCTTGAAGATGGGGACCACATCAGCCCTTTTCCAATCCTTGGGTACTTCCCTGATGCTCCAGGATTTGCGGAAGGTATGGTGCAATGGTTATGAGATAAGATCTGCCAGCTCTTTCAGAACTTTGGGATGTAATCTGTCGGGTCCTGGTGATTTGTATTCATCAAGATTGGATAAGTGTTCTCTTACCATTTTCTTGCTCAATTTTTGTTTCTAGTATGTCTTTTGCAGTGTTTTTGGTTTGTTTGTTGGGTTATAGTTTCTTTTTGTGTGAAGACTGATACAAAGTATGAGTTAAGTGCCTCAGCTTTCTCCCTGTTGCCTGTAATTTCCTTGCCATCTTCTCTCTTTAGTGGGCCTACAGTTTCCTTGACTTTTTCCTTGTTGTTAATGTGTTGGAAGAAACTTTTTTTATTGTCCTTGATTTCTGTTGCAAGTCTTTGTTCATTCAGAGCCTTTGCTTTCCTGACTTCTTCTTTGCATGTTCTGACTGTCTGCTGATAATCGGCCTTGGTTATGTGCCCCTCTTTTCATTTTTTGTATATGTCCTTTTTTATTTTATTTTGTTAGTGAGATCTTTGTGCAGCCATGCTGGTTTCTTCCTGGATTTTTTGTTTTTCTTTCTCAATGGTATTGTGCTGATATGGTCTTTTGTGTTTGTGTTTTTCAGGGTTTGCCACACTTCTTTGTTTGTTTTACCCTTTAGGATTTTCATCCATGGGATCTTTCCTAGGTTTTCTCTGAGCTTGTCAAAGTTGGCTCTTTTGAAGTTTAGGACATTGGTTGGATTATTTTCTATTGCTAGTCTTTGCATTATATTAAATTCCACTATGATGTGGTCACTTTCACCCAAGTTTCCAGCAATTTTGATTCCTCTATCTCTACTCTATTTGTAAGGATTAAGTCCAGTATAGCTTTGCGTCCAGTTCCCTCCTCCACCTTTTGGGTGACAAAGTTATCAGCTAGGTTGGTTAGGAATCTGTTTGATCTCCCACTCAATGCAGAGTTTGTCTCCCAGTTGATATCTGGATAGTTGAAGTCTCCCATTACTACTGTGGTATGCTTCCTGCATACATTCGTTAACTGGTTGGCAAAGAGTTCATTTGTTTCTTCTGGTTGGTTGCGTGGCCTGTAATATACACCTAAGGTAATGTCACTTTTTTTCCTCTTTTATATTGACCCATATACATTCTGGAGAGATTTTATCTTGGGTCATGTGCATTTCTGCAGATATGTAGTGTTCTATTACATATAGTGCAACTCCCCCTCCTCTTTTTGTAGACCTGTTTCTTTTGAGCAATTTGTATTCATCCACCCATTCCATTCATAGGTTTCGTCCCACCAGGTTTTTGTTATGCCAACTATAGTGTAGCTGGGTGTGGATCCAGATATTTTCTTTTCTGGCCTTCGACCCTCCTATGGACATGATCATCTCCGGGACTACCTATTCTGGACTTGCTGGACTAATATGCGACAATATTCTAGCACGGACTTGCTCGCCCTCAGGGGTGCCCCCCTCTCCTGGGTGCGACCCGCCTCTTTAAATTCTAACCTCGATGAAGGGCCCGAGTTTTGGGTCTCTGAGAGATGGCTGGACAGGGGCAGGGGCCGTCAACATAAATGTAATAAGAGGCCCCTGATTATGTTTTTATCAAAATTTTTTATGGGGTTGGGGAGAGGGGTGGGAGATAGGGGTTGTCTGGCTTTGGGGGGCGGCCAATCAACCATAGTTCAGGCCAGACTTGGGTCTGACCGCACGGGGGGAGAACGAGGGGTCGTTGTCTCCGGGGCTCATGAGCGGGTCGTGGGATTACCAATTCCCACGACGGGGAATGGCAGCAGGCGGATAGACAGGGGGCCATATCGTTACCGGGAGCGCTGTCTCCGCTATTTGCAAGCGGTGGGGCGCTCCGACCCTCTGCTTCTTTCCCGAGGTTCCGAGAGCGAGGATGTGCAGCCTCCTGAGCTCAGGCTGGTGTACCTGAATGCCAGGTCCGTGGTTAACAAAGCTCCCCTTGTTAGGGATTTAGTTGAGGGTGAGCATGCGGACCTGGCTTGCATCACGGAGACTTGGTTGGGCCCAGAGGGTGGGGTCCCTTTGGTTGACCTTTGCCCACCAGGCTTCTGGGTGCTACACCAGCCTCGAGCTCAGGGTAGGGGTGGGGGTGTGGCGGTGATTGTTAGGGAGACCTTATGTCCGCGGGAGACCACCGTTCCTCAGATAGTCGGGTGTGAGTCTCTCTTTATGAGATTTGGCTCTGGGGCGCAGCTGGGCTTGCTGCTCGTGTACATTTCGCCTAGTCGCGTAGCGGCAGCCCTGCCCGAGCTGCTCGATATCCTCTCGGGGTTGGTGGTTGAGTTCCCCAAACTTATAGTTTTGGGAGACGTCAACCTACCATCCCTGGGAGGTTCATCTGAGCGTGCTCGGGAGTTCATGGCTTCCATGACGGCCATGGACCTGACGCAGGTAATTTCTGAGCCAACTCATGAGGGAGGCCACACCCTTGACCTGATTTTCTTATCTGGACGGTGGTTAGATGATCTTGGTGGGGGCTTTCCATTTATTACGCCCCTGTCATGGACCGATCATCACCTCCTGCGGCTGGTCTTCCATTTTGCCACCCCCCGCCGTGGGGGTACGGAGCCAACTAGATGGTACCGCCCCAGATGCCTAATGGATCCTGATAGATTCCAAGCGGCGCTGGGGTCCCCACCTGCCTCCATTGCTCACAGCTCGGCGGATGCCTTAGTGGAAGCCTGGGAAAGGGCAGCCACTGAGGCACTCGACCGGGTTGTACCCTTGTGGCCCCTGACCCGGCGCAGATCCCAGCGAGCTCCATGGTTCTCCGCGGAGCTTCGGGAGATGAAGCATCGGAAACGGGGCCTAGAGAGCTGCTGGAGGTCCAGCCGATCTGAACCCGACCGATTGCGGTTAAGAACCTACATTAGGTCTTATCTCGCTGCGATGAGGGAGGCGAGGTGTAATTACTTCTCCACCCTCATCGCGTCCGCAGATAATCGCCCGGCCGCCTTGTTTAGGGTGACTCGCTCCCTTCTTAATCAGGAGGTGAGGGAGGATCCCTTGCAGGGTCGTGCCGAGGAGTTTAGTCAACATCTGTCAGATAAAATCGCTCGGATTCGGATCGGTTTGGACTCCAGCTGGGCAGAGTCTGGCGATCAGGACGCGGGCGGTCTTGTCAATGTTATCTGGGAGGAGTTTGATTCTGTGACCCCTGATGAAGTGGACAGGATTATGGGGAAGCTGAGTTCCACCACATGTTTATTGGACCCGTGCCCTTCTTGGCTGGTTTATGCAGCTAGGGAGAGGACACGAGGCTGGCTCCAGGCGGTTATATCTGATTCTTTGAGCGAGGGTTATTTCCCCACCATCTTGAAGGAGGCGGTGGTGAGACCTCTCCTCAAGAAGCCTGCCTTGGACCCAGCTGTATTGAACAACTTTCGTCCAGTCTCCAACCTTCGCTTCCTTGCGAAGGTTGTTGAGAGTGTGGTGGCGCATCAGCTCCCCCTGGTCCTGGATGAAGCGGATTATCTGGACCCTTACCAATCGGGTTTCAGGCCCGGGCACAGCACGGAGACGGCATTGGTCGCTCTGGTGAATGATCTCTGGAGGGCTCGGGATAGGGGATATTCCTCTGTCCTAGTCCTATTAGACCTCTCGGCGGCTTTCGATACCATCGACCATGGTATCCTGCTGCAGCGTCTCAGGGGATTGGGAGTGGGAGGCACGGTTTTCCAGTCGTTCTCCTCCTATCTCCTGGGACGCTCGCAGTCGGTGTTGGCAGGGGGGCAGAGGTCGACCCCTAGGACTCTCACTTGTGGAGTTCCTCAGGGGTCGGTCCTCTCGCCTCTCCTGTTCAACATCTATATGAAACCGCTGGGTGAGATCATTCGTGGTTTTGGAGTTGGGTATCATCAATATGCTGATGATACCCAACTTTTTATTTCGACCCCAAACCACCCCAGTGATGCCCTCGCTGTGATGTCCCGTTGCCTGGAGGCGGTTCGGGTCTGGATGGGGAGGAACAGACTTCAACTCAACCCTGACAAGACTGAGTGGCTGTACATTCCGGCTTCCCGGGACACCTGGGATGTTCCACCTCTTTCTATGGGGGGTGAGCTTTTACCCCCTGTGGATAGGGCTCGCAACTTGGGAGTCCTCCTAGATTCACGACTCACTCTGGAGGATCACATAGTGGCCGTGACTAGGGGGGCTTTCGCCCAGGTTCGCCTGGTGCGCCAGTTGCGACCCTATCTGGACCGGGAGGCCTTATGTACGGTCACTCATGCGCTCGTGACCTCTCGCCTAGACTACTGTAACGCTCTCTACATGGGACTTCCCTTGAAGACTACTCGGAGGCTCCAACTGGTACAGAATGCGGCCGCGAGAGTTGTCTTGGGAGTTTCCCGGTACTCCCATGTTACACCTTTGCTCCGTGAGCTGCATTGGTTGCCAGTTGTCTTCCGGGTAAGGTTCAAGGTTTTGGTTATGATCTTTAAGTCCCTACATGGCATGGGTCCGCGATACCTCGAGGACCACCTGCTGCCGGCGTCGACTCCCCTCCGCCCTGTGCGCGCCCACAGAGAGGGCCTCCTCAGGGTGCCTCCTGTCAAGGAATGTCGACTGGTGGCCCCCAGGGGGAGGGCCTTCTCTGTGGATGCTCCGGCGTTATGGAACCAACTGCCGGTAGAGCTCCGGATGGCATCAGACCTCCGATCCTTCCGTCGCGGGTTGAAGACCCCTTTATTTGAACTAGCGGGTCTGGCCTGATGGGGGTACATGGGTTTTTTATATAGGCTTGTTTTATTATTGGTTTTAACTTGGGCATTGATTTAATTGTTTTTTTAATGTTTGTATTGTTATTTATATTTATGCCCTGTGAACCGCCCTGAGTCCCCTTGGGAGAAGGGCGGTATAAAAATCTCAATAAATTAAAAATTAAATTAAATTAAATGTCATACCCTCTCTCGTGTACTATTGCTTCTAGTTCACCCTGTTTGTTCCCCAAGCTTTGAGCATTTGTATATAAGCATTTAAGGCTTTTATGCCTGTCTGTGGGTATGTTTCCTGTATCTCCTGATTGTTGTTTTAGTTTTTCTTTTTTTTCTCAACACTGCCTACCTTGTTGTTTGGTTTGTTTTCTTGGGATTTGTGATTGGTTTTGGGTTCTAGAGATTCTAGAGATTGGTCACCCTCCCAACTCAGTTTTAGTTTAAAGCCCTCCTGATGAGTTGGGCCAGTTTTTTCCAAGTATATTTTTGCCTGTTTTTGTGAGGTGTAGCCCATCTCTTGCCAAGTGTCCCTCGTGTAGAAAATGTAGTTTGTGATCCAGGAAACCAAAGTTTTCTTGGCAACATCAACCATTTAGCCAATGGTTTATTTCTAAAATTCTTTTTTCCCTCAATGGGTGTTGGCCTTTTGTTGGGAGTACTGACGAGAACACTACTTGTGCTCCTAGCTTCTTAACTTTATTGCCTAGTTGTTTGTAGTCTTTCACTATTGCACCCAGGTTGTTTGTAGTCTTGTTCGTTCCAATGTGGAGGAGGAGGAGGTAGTAATCTGTGGGCCTAATTATTTTGCTTAAATTCTCAGCCACATCTTTGATTTTTGCTCCAGGGAGTCAGCATACCTCCCTGGATTGTATGTTTGGTCTGCAGATAGCTGATTCTGTTCCTTTGAGGATAGAATCTCCTATCCTCCTTTCTTTTGCCCCCCCCCCCTGCAATCTGGGAGCATTTCTGTTTGTCTCAGGTGTGTTTATTGATGGGGCTTTTTAGGGATATTTGAAATGACTCTTTGAGGATTATTTGAAGTTGTTTTTTTGCTAGGTGTCTGCATGTCTTCTTTGGAGGGGAGGTTGTGGGTCTGCATGTTTCCTTCTAAGGGGAGAAATTGATTGCTCACTTTTAATGGGGTTGCTTCTGGTTGGATAGGATTGGGTAGAAGGGGTTGGTTTGTTGTATGTTGTTTCTTCTTTGAGTGTTGTCTTTCCTTCTGTGTGTGACATACCTCCATTTGTCTTCCTTCAAGGGTTTATCGATAGGGTCAAATCCTCTGGCAGTTATTTGTTTGTTGTTTGGTTTGGTTTGGGTGTAGCTTTCTTTCGTGCATTGGGGTTTGGCCAGAGTTGCCTCTAGGTTCCTGACCTGTTCTAGTAGTAGTTCACATAATTTGCATCTGATGGGCATCAGTGCATACATGGAACGTGTATTGCATATCACAATAGTTTCAGTCACCTGTTCCATGTCTTTGGTGTTTGGTAGTCTCTCTTTTTGGTTGATTGTGCTTTGTGTTAGCTTAGTTTCTAGCTTCTTGTTCTGGATAATTATGGCTGTTTTGCTGTCCTTTTTTCTGCCTGTTTGTGCTATCTTGTTATTTATTTAATCTTCTTACTATTGTGTTAGTTTTATTTATCCTTCTTCCCTCTACTTTTTAAAAATGTTTTTGAGCTCCAATTTCTTTTTTTTTCTTTACTGGGGGTCTTCCCTCCCTTCCTATTAGGACTTCAATCTTAATTGTTGCCTTCTCTTATGTAGGTTGCTTCTCTGGCCTCTTGTTGTTTCCTGTCTTCTGTCTTTGGTGCTGGTCTCTGCTCTGGTCAGGCCTCAGTTCAGCTTTCCAGTTGCCCCAGCTGCTCTGCCCCTCTCAGCTGGTCACTCAGTTTGAGAAATCAGAGAGGTCTCTCACTCTCAAACTCTCTCTGTTGCTGCTGCTGCTGCATTCCTCCCCCTCTCCCCTCAGGTTTTCCCGCCTCTGATTCCTCACAGCTGAAGGATTGCTGTGGGCCTTTTGTCCTCTGCCAGGCCAGGCTACCAGGAGGCGGGGGAGGTTCTGCTGCTCTCACTGGAGAGAGAACTCTGATCCAGTCCTCCACCTGAGGCAAGTCTCCCCTGGGAAGGGCTGCGGGGCTGGAAGGAGGCAGGGAGAAGGCTGTGGGAGTTGGGCTGTCTCTGCTTTGCTTGCCCCTGGGTCAGCCTGCCTTGAACAGGGTGTGGGCCTAGGCAATTGCTGAATAAATGCTGTGATCCACCGGTTCGCTGCTTCCAATGGTCTTCCTCCTTGTCTGCTGTTCAGATGCCAGTTCTCTGCTCTCCATTGTTTTGGGCTGCTTAGCTGTGCTCCGGAGCTGGCTCTCTCATTCTCTGTTGCTGGCTGCCTTGACTCTACGTGTAGCCATTCATTCGCTGCACTCGTTTGCTGGTGTTTTTGTTGTGTATGCCACCTAACACCAGGTGGCATTGGTCAGGCGACCTGATTGGTCAACCTGTCCGGCAGGAGAATAGAGCCAGCGGGTTGGCTGACTGCGGGGATGCGGGAAATCTATAGGAGGGCAACAGGAGGAAAGTTCTGGAGTTCCATATTGTAACCAATAAAAATGTAAACTATGATTATCGTCTCCTGGTCGTTCCATGTGGCACCCATGACTTAACAGTTTTCCTCCTTGCTCCAATTTCTTCTTGTCCTTTATCCTTTCTGTCTTCCTTATCTAACTTTCTGCTTCTTTTTCCTCACTTTCCCACCCCTCTCCTAGTACTTTCCTACCTAGTTTGGTTACTTCTCTCCCCATGATCTGATACTACTTCCTATTCTGCCACCATCTTGGACTCCTGTCAAAATTGAAGAGCCCTCTCTCAACAGAGGGGGAAGGATAAAACATCCTCTATCTCCTGTCTACAACACAATCGTTTCAGCAGTTCTTCCAAGAAGACTCCACACCCATTAGCACTACTCAAGTGACTCTGAGGACACAGATAAACCTCCAAGTGGCCTCAACAACTCTCTAAAAGAATGCAAATGACCAGCTGCTTGCAAGGAAGATAAATCCTTCCATTCCCCACCATCCAGTCAAAACTGAAGAAGCTTCTTGGTTGAGAATTGAAATGTCTTCCGAGAAAAACAAGAAAGTCCAGCTGCCTCTTGAAAAAGCACCTTTTGGACAACCATGACCAGGATAACTGAGAATCTCCATAGACATAAAGGCAGGGAAATATCAACATTTCATCGCTCCTACTGCCATAAGATAGAGCCCTAATAGCAGCTCTAGCTTGTGTTTAATCTGGTTTGCATGCTATCGTTCTTTATCAGTGCTCTCAGCATCTCTTCTCCCACTTAAATCTCTCTTAGCTCCTCATAAACCCTAGAGAGAAGAGTCTGCTCAGGTATGATCCAACCAGAGCCCCAACTGCCCTTTCATTTCTTTCTAACAATAAGTGAAAAAGATCATCAGTCTTTTTAGCAGAATATTATCAAGATACATCTGGAGAAGTCATTTTTCAAGGTTGCCTTTGCTTTGGATTCCTACATTGAGTAGGACATTGGACTTAGTGCCCTGAATGTACCATTCCAACCCTATGATTATAATGCTTGGAGATGTTTTAGATCTGTTTTCTTAAATAAAATGATAAAAAGATCCACATGAACCTGTAAGGTGTTGTGAATTTCTGAGCCAAAGAAAAAGGAATGGAATGACAGCTCCATCTCTGTAGTTTTTGTTTAATTTTAAAATTAGAAACATATGGTTGGCCATATGGCTATTTAGAATCAAAGTTTAGTAATTAGCAATACTTACTTGCCTGAAATTATTCCATGAACCTTACATATGTCTCATCCTCTTCTTTAAGCTGTGTGGTCCTTACATATAAGCCACTGAAATACTATCCTGAGAGCTTACAGTGGCTGATTAGAGTCAGAGGTAAGCAGCAATTTGTTTGAGTGATATTTGGAAATGTTTCAACATTGGCCTTTTTATTTCCTGTTTATATTTTTCATCCCATCAAATAATTATTGAAATGGGTTTGAGTAAATAATTTCTTGGCACTGATAATATAATTCACTAAAACATTTAAGTTGTGTATGTTTCTGTGTGTATAAAAGAGTGAGATGGCTGCATTTCTACAGTAAGTAATAAATCAGAAAGTTACTGAGTTCCTTCTTCCCCCTGCCCCATTTACTCATAAAAGAAACAGCAATTAAATAAAATATATTATCTGAGTTTTTGGGAGGAAGCTGGTGGAAGCACTATTCCTGCTCTCCTTAAAATTACTGAACTTTTTTCCTCTAGTCTCCCTGTATGTCTCATAAGCAGGACCAAAGGCTTTGAAAAGGAGAAACTCATGTCACAATTCTTTATTATTTTATGTGATTTCAAAAAGGTGAGGTTGGTTATAGAAAAGGAAAAATGTTCAGTAAAGGAATGATCATGCATGTCCTACACCTAGACAGCCATTTTGTGCCTCAGCAGGCAAGTCTCCAAGCAATTTTTGAATTTTTCCCATTGGCAAGGAAAAAACTGAAAGGAATGTTAAACCTATGCTAGACTGCTATATGTGGCTGGCCAATTGTGTTTGGTTTGCTATGTTGAAAGTTGAGAAACCTTGATAACACAGTACTTTATACTTTGATCCTATCCTCATTGCCATACGGGCACTGGGGCCATGGGAAGCCTGAATTCCCCTGGAGTTAATATTTACTAATTGGTGGGATTCAGTGGGTCCACTAGTAGAACAGGAAGGTTACTGCTTCCCATACCCTGATTTGCTGTGTTCCCTCTTTTACTGAGTAAGCAGAACTATTAAACTTCTTAAACAATTGAAGCAGCTGCAGAAGCAAGCTTACACAGGGAAAAATGCCTTTCTCTTTTCTCACAGCAATATTTCAGGGATGTTTGTGCAAATGAAAAGCCAGGTGTGTTTATTCGTAAATACACATGAGGGTATATGTGTCAAAAGAGTTTGTGTGAGCAGATGTAACAGTGCACATGTAACATCTATGTACATGCAATTGGGGGAAAATAGAATAATAAAGGCATATTTTCAAATATAGTTATAGCAATACTGAATGAAGCCAACAAGTATTCGATAATAGTTTCTTTAGGCAGGAAAAATCAAATGTACAAGTACAGATTGGGCGAGACCTGGCTTAAACACGGCAACTGTGAGGGGGACCTTGACAATGAGCCAGCACTGTGCAGAAGCAGCCAAAAAAGCTAATACAATCCTGGGTTGTATAAATTTAGAGGAGAATCTATAAGAAGGATTTCAAATGGCTTAACATACTGAACTGTAATTTTGACTGACTGATAAACTGACTTGAATTAAAACATTGATGAAAGATTATTTGAATGGGGGAGACAACATGCAGGACTTGGGTTTGGCTAGTCTAAAGAAAAGAAATAGGGGAGACATGGTAAAGAATCAAGATCACACAAATATTAGTACCGCTTTATACAACCCTTGTAAGACCACACCTGGCATACTGCAGCCAATTTTGGTTACCATATCAAAAAAAGATGTTGAGAGTATGGAAAAAATTCAGAGAGGAGCAACTAAGATGATCAAAGACCTGGAGACTAAAACATACAAAGAACAGCTGCAGGACTTGGATTTGGCTATTCTAAGAAAAGAAGAAATAGGGGAGACATGATAGCAGTATTCCAGTATCTTGTCGAGCCTCGTGGGCCCGACATTCGGTGGGGGAGTTGGCCTTTCATGCCCTTTCATGCCCTCACGCCCTGGTCCAGCCTCTGCCTGCCTCCCCATGGGGCTTACCGCCGGATGGCCATGTCCATCTCCCAACTACGGACACCGCTGGCCTTCCTGGGTGTCCCGCTTCTTCGGCCGACTGCCAGCTGCTCCCTGTCTCTTTGGTTGACTGCTGGCTGCTTCCAGGACTGCCAGGAGGTGCAGCTGCGCACACGGGCCTCCCTGCTGGGTCTGTCACTGACCAGCTGGCTCAGGAGGTGTTGGACGGTGCTGCCGCTGAACAGCTGGTCCAGGAGGCGTCGGAGAGGGCTGAGTGGTGTTGGGAGAATCTGGGTGGCTCCGCTGCCAACCGGTCAGGCGTGGGGACCTTGGGGGAAGCAGCAGAGCAGTTGGAGCTCCTTGCCAGGATGGCTGCCAGCCAGAAGAGCCCAGGAACAGGCGTCTGCGGGTGTGGCATGCCTTGTGTAGCTGGGCTTGGTGGGGCTGGGCTTTTAGGGATATGGGTGGGGGTTACCTGGTCTCCTTACCTGGATGGGGATGGGCTACCGAACAGAGGGGAGACAGGCTGATGAACGCGCACGAGGCTGGCGTCTGGAGGCAGCAGCAAACGAAGATGCAGGGGGGAGGAGGGATTAAATAGATGTGGGGGTGGATGTTGGTCTGTGGCTTGAGGGTGGAGCCCTGTACCTGGTGGCTATGTCAGCATTGGGAGTGATGTGCTACCAACACTGACTTTGCTTTCACTTTATGTGCACTGGAGCTGAATAAAGCAACCTCTGTTTTGTCACACGTTCCTGCTGGAGATTCGTGTTTGCTTCCATTCGAGGATGTGTATTCAGTAAGTCAGCGTTCCTTTATTTTTCCTGTTCACCTCTACCTGTCTTTTTGCTCAGGCGTAGGCATGGCAGAGGGAACACAGGGGGCTGCCCCAGCAGCTGATGAGGGAGAGCCAGCTGGAGCTGCAGCACCTATTGACGCAGCAGAGTTAGGAGAAGCTCAGCCAGCGGTTAGACCCAAGGTATGGGACCCACTGCCAGTAGCCACAGTTGATGATCCCCAGGAGACAGGAGACCAGACCCATGGAGGGGAATGGTGGTTCAGCCCTGCTCTTGGCCACATGGACCCTGGTCAGGGACAAACAGCAAGGTCAAGAGGTCCATTAATGGAGTGGAGAGAGCAACGTCTCACCGATGATGAAGAAGAGGAGTGGAGTTACTCCACAGTGCCGAGCAGGCAAACAATGGAGATACTCCGGGATAGGTTCGGTGAGATAGGGTACCAGGAGCCCATGCCATGGCCAGTTCCAGAGGCCGAACATGACACAATGTGGTGGTCGCACACTAAGACTTAGCCTGTTCATTCGGGGTCATCTCATTTCCGGCTGGCCAGTCCGCGGTTCCGGATTCCGCCTGGTTATGGCATGTCCCAGGGGAGGGGTCCTGCTACTCACATTCTGGCAGTACCAACGCAGATTGGTCCTGACGCCAGGCCAACAGCGGACGGAGTGCCTACCCGGCTGGCAGCAAGACCATCCAGTGCCTTGGACTGGCAGGCAGTGGGTTCCCAATGCTATGAAACCACCCCACGAGGGCCAGGGCTACAGATGGGTCCATGGGGGTTGGGTATGGTTTGAGGACTGCCACCTCTGCTGATGTCCTATGATGGGCATTCCAACCACCTGGCTATGTTTTTAAGCCACGCCATCAGTCATCTGGACAGGTATGCCCCGGCTTACTCATCCCAGTGGGCAATGGTGGTGGCAGTGACAGGTAGCCTGCAGGGCGAGGCCGCAGCCTGGGCAGCGGATTTATACAGCAACCATGCCAGAGAACTGGGTGATGCTGGTCTCTTCCTGGAGGTGCTACAGGCATGGTTCAAGGATGTCTCCCAGGTCCAAAGAGCCGAGGCTGAAGTGGTAGGTCTGAGACAGCATGGCAGACCTGTTATCGACTATGTCCGTGAGTTCCGACGGGCAGCTGGTAAATTACACTCATGGCCAGAATGCCTTCTGGTCCACCATTTCAGGGCAGGTCTGGATGGGGCTCTTCACAGGGCATGTGTCATCCGCGGCATCCCAAAGAGACTACAGGATTGGTTTTGGGTGATGGTAGAGCTGGACGTGGGGTTGCAGGAGTTCCAGGGGAGAACAGAGAGGAACACATCGCCCTGGTAAGACAGGTGCTACAAAAGTTGTTGCAGGCCCGACTGTACGTGAAGCTACCTAAATGCGAGTTCCACAGGGTCCAGTTGGACTATTTGTGGTACAGAATATCTGAGGCAAGGGTGGAGATGGACCCCAAGAAGGTTGAAGCTGTTCTGCAATGGCAGGCACCAAGGACTCGTTGCCAGCTGCAAAGCTTCCTGGGGTTTGCCAATTTCTATCGGCAATTTATCCTGTCCTTTGCCTTGATTGCCTTGCCCCTTACAGATCTTCTGTGCACACAGCAAACAGTGATAAAGCCTGTCCTGGGCAGAAACTAGTGTGGTCTACGGAATGCCAACAGGCTTTTGAGGCTTTAAAGGCCCTGTTTGCCAGGGAACCCACTTTGCTCCACCTGGACCCTGACCTACCATTCATTGTGCAGGCGGATGCTAGCGATGTTGCAGTGGGAGCCATTCTCCTACAACAAAATAAGCACAGGTCCCTGCAACCATGTGCTTACACTTCCAGGAAGCTGACAAACACCGAACAGGCTTGGGCAATCTGGGAGAAAGAGGCCTTTGCCGTATGTTGGGCTCTTGAGATGTGGCGACACCTCCTGGAGGCGGCCAAAGCCACGTTTGAGGTTTGGACCGATCATAAAAATCTGGAGGTGTTACAAACGCCAAGACGCTTGTCTGTAAAACACATCAGATGGGCCCAATATTTTCGGCGTTTCTGTTTTACCCTAAAATATGTGCTGGGAGGAAAGAACTTCCTGGCTGACGCACTCTCAAGACAACCACAGTACGAAAGCAATAGGGAGGAAGTGGTGCAAGCAATCATGCCCCCTTGCCAACAAGAGGTGTCAGGAGCTGTAGCCCACATAGCAACAGATGACCTGATCCATGACCTACAGAAAGCGCTTCAGGGAGATATCTGGTTGCAAAGCCATCCGAACATTTTGATGAGATGGGATGGGCTGGCCTGGCATGGGGATAAGATCTATGTACCCCAAACGATGAGACAGAGAGTGCTGTATCAGTGTCATGACACCAAGCAGGCAGGACATTTTGGGTTTTTAAAGACCTTACATTTGGCTCGCCGGCAGTTCTGGTGGCTGCGTATGAAACAAGAGATTGAAGACCATGTATGGGGTTGTCACACCTGTGCAACTGTGAAGCCTTGTGTGGGGAAGCTGTTGGGATTACTCCAAACTGTGGTGGACCCTACTAGACCCTGGCAGGACATTGCGATGGACTTCGTAGTCGAATTATCAGAAAGTCATGGCTATAATGTCATCTGGATGGTTATTGACTTATTCTCCAAACAAGTGCATTTTGTGCCATGCAAGGGATTACTGTCAAGGTACAGGAGATCCTCGACTTTAGGGTGTGGAGGGGGAGGTTGCAATATTTGATACTGTGGAAGGGGTATCCCATGACAGAACCCTCATGGGTGAAGGAGGTGGATGTCCATGCACCCCGCTTAGTTCGGGCATTCCATTGCCAGCATCTGGGGAAGCTGGGTGGGGGAAGGGCAGAGCCCTCTGATCAGGTGGACAATCATTCACGTGTGACCAGGTGGAGGTGTGATACTCACGTCTTCCAGGTGAAGCCCTGGTAGGGGGATCTGCCTATCGAGCCTCGTGGGCCCGACATTTGGTGGGGGAGGCAGCCTCTCACGCCGGCCCCTCACCCCCTGGTCCAGCCTCTGCCTGCCTCCTTGTGTGGCTTACTGCCGGGCAGCCGTGTCCATCTCCCGACTCTATGGATGCCACTGGCCTTCCTGGGCATCACGCTTCTTAGGCTGACTATATAAATTTCCTTTTCTAGTACTTACAGAGGTTTGTAATATTATTAGGGAGTTGCGCAGAGACCTGCTGCTCTATTTGTGTAATTAATTATTGTATTTGTTATTGCCTAACAACAGGCAAACAAAGAATCTGGATAAAGCAGAAGAATGCATCCTGATTCTATTTCCATTTGCTGTTATTTTTTTAAAAATGATTTAATATTCTGAACTGGAGTGTTCTTAAAATTCACAAACTCTACAAAACAATGTGCAGTAGGCCTGCAAGATTGTTTTCAGAGGTTTATAATCAGATCTCCCCTGAAACATCAGATACACGGTATTGGTAAAATGTAGTGACATCAAAGATGAATTGTCAGATGATCTGTCTTCCACCTATCCATAGTCCTCCTTGTGTTAGAATCTATACTTTATAGATAATCAGCCAGTGGTGGGATTCAAATATGTGAAAAACCGGTTCTCTGTTTGGATGCCACTTCCGAAAGTCCATTCTGGGCCTGGGCAATAAAAAATTAGCTACCGGTTCTGCTGAAGTTGTGTGAACTGGCTGAATCCCACCACTATGATCAGCTGATTCTGGTGAAAGACAGAACCTTCCCTTTTTTGAAGATGGGAACCATATCAGCGCTTTTCCACTAGTTCCCTAGTGCTCCAGCATCTTTGAAAAATATGGTTTAATGGTTCTGACATCACATTTGCCATTTGAACTCATCTAGAGCAGAAATCCCCAACCTTTTTCGGTTGGAGGACCAGAGGAGGAAGCATTTTACACACATGTCCATGCACACACAGAAACGGTGCCACAGGCATGCGTGTGAGACAAATCAGGCGGCGCTAACACCCGTGTGACACTCGCTAGCCCTGCCACATTTTCGTGCTGTGCCCCGTTTTTGCACTGCGCAGCACTGCACCCTATTGGTGTGGCACAGTGCCCCATGTTTGCCCTGCAGCATGGTGCCTCTTTTTCACCCAATGGCGCAGCACCCTGCTTTCACCATGGTGCTAGTATGACTGCACACACACATGCGCACACAGGGCAGCCCGTACCGTGGCCCAGTGGTCAGCAGGCCATGGCCCAGTAGTGGGCAGCGGCCAGAGGTTGGGGCCCCCTGATCTAGAGCACTACCACTTCACTATGTATAGCCAAAGCTGCATTGACTCTTTGACGGCTGCTGGCTCATGCTTAATTAAGGACATCTAGTTACTTGTCACAAGTATGATTGCTGAGCTTATACCTTGTGCATCTGGTTTTTCCTGCTTAAGTGCAGAATCTTACATTCCATACCACTGAACAAAATTTGGATGGATGAGACCAATGTTCATTTGTTTGAATCTTGAGGTTATCTTCAAAGGAATTATCAACCTCGTACAGCTTTGTATCATCCACTGATTTTATAAGCGCTTCCTTTATTTCCTCAAACATAACCAACAATTTAAAAAGAATCTGATCAAGGGCCCTAAAAATCATATTATCACATTATTTTTGCCTATCATTAAAATTAACTTTTATAATTTGGAAAATTTTAAATGGTTACTATTGTAAAAAAAAGCAACCTTTGCTATTTCAAATTGTGATTAAAACAAGAATACTGCTCCATGCACCTTAAGTCTAACTTGAAAAACCAGGAAATCTTCTTTCTGTTTAGCAGTTTAAAAGAGGGGCATTTACAATTATTTTTAAAGATGTCAGAATCCCAATCAGTACTTTAAATCTCAAAGAAGCAAACCAGAAGGAAATACAGTTCACTCCTGACATTATCTAACAAATTATACATTATGTGTAGCACAGATACACTCTGATTTATTTAAACATGGAAGATCATTCTCTGCAGTTTTGCTGAACTGCTTAGCTTATTGAAACATGAAATATTCAATGAATGCAAGAAAAAAGAATAAGACTAGAAGGAAACAGTTTATTTCATATGTACAATAGAATAAAAAACAGGTGCAAGCAATTTACAAGGAATAAATTTAGGTATGGAGAAACAATATTCCAAACCTTGTGGAATCAAAACTATTTGTAAAAATGCATGGGACTGATCAACTAATTTAAACTGAATCAAACCATGCTTTTGGTAAGAGAACTGACCAGCTGTCTCTTTATAGCCACATATAATGCACCATACACAATGTAACAATTGATCAGCAGTCTCAAACTGACACTACAAAAAAGCTTCTGCCACATTTTTACAGAAAACCCCATGTTCTCACAGGTTTTGTGCATTTTTACTTGACAAATAGCTGTTTTATTCCAGTTTTGTTCTGACTCACTGTTCTGTCAAGCACAGGGGCCCTATTCAAATATCTGCCATTGGAGGCCTACAGCTTGCTCCTGCCTTTCCCTTTCTGCCTTTGTTTGCCCCTTGACAGATACTTGTGGCAAGGAAAAAGGTTTTCAAGAATTTTACAACAAAAATAACACAACATGTTAAAGTTTGAGCAGCTCTACTGGGATGTGAGGAGAGCTGTGCCACTTTTCCTAATTTTCTCTTTTCTTTATTCTTTACATTGACAGTTGATTTGGAAGGAGAAACTTTATTATGAATAGAATAGAACAGAACAGAACAGAAGCTGGAAGGGAACTTGGAGGTCTTCTAGTCCAGCCCCCTGCTCAAGCAGGAGAACGTATACCATCTCAGACAGGTG